>NW_027187298.1:7853694-7983294 GCF_028583685.1 Petaurus breviceps papuanus | reverse complement strand
CACAGAGACACAGAGAGAGAGACAGAGAGAGAGAGAGAGACAGAGAGAGAGAGAGACAGAGAGAGAGAGAGAGAGAGAGAGAGAGAGAGAGACAGAGAGAGACAGAGAGAGAGAGAGAGAGAGAGAGAGAGAGAGAGAGAGAGAGAGAGAGAGAGAGAGAGAGAGAGAGAGAGAGAGAGAGAGAGAGAGAGAGAGAGAGAGAAAGAGAGAGAGAGAGAGAGAGAGAGAGAGAGAGAGAGAGAGAGAGAGATGATGTAAATAAAAAACTGATTGTGGGTACAAGGGGAGGGGGACTTTTTTTTAATGCCACAAAGTTAGAAAATTGAACATTAGGATTCCTTGGGAAACCAGATGGAAACTTTGTGTACATAGCTGTTCTGTGACTTCTGGGGAAAACCTTTCAGTCTCCTTTGTGCAATGTGGTATGAAGTAAGGAACTCTAGACCTAGTGTCAAGAAACCTGGGTTCAAATTCTGGTTCCTGTACTATGGGAATGTCATTTAATTTTTCTGAGCCTCAGGTTTTCTCACCTATCAAAGGGGTAAAATAAAACTTTCTGGGTTTTGTAACACACTAAAATGCTATTGTCAGCCTTCCTGTGTTCTGATGGAGAGAATCTCATCTTTTAGCACCAGAAAGGGAGGCCATCTGGTCCAATCTCCTCATTTTAGAGATGAAAAAACTGAGGCCTTAGTGAAGTTAAGTGACTTGCCCAAAGCCACACAAATAATAAGTATTGGAGGCAAGATTTGAACCCAGGTTTTCTGCCTACAAAGCCAATATTATTTTTATTATACCACATTGATTCAATGATTAGAATACTGCAATCCCATTTTTACAACTCATTTCCTGAGATTTTTAGGAATGAATGGGGAAAATAACAAGTGACTCAGTAAATAACAATTCAGAATGTAGAGTATGTATGTGTTTGTGTGTGTATACCCTTTTTTTCTATGTCATGCCATTTTGGGCATGAGTTTCAAGACTGTTAAAAATATTGGGAATTCGGTGGTCAAGTGCATTTGGCTCTGTGAAATATTTCAGCCTCAACAGCACTAGATGACAGGTATTTGTTAAGCATTTACAGTATGCAAGCTATTGTGTTTGGAATCTGGGAACGGGACAACAAACATGAAACAATCTCTGCCCTCATGGAGTGTACATTCAAGTGAGTAAATGGGAAAGTCAGATGAAGATGCAAGTTTTGGAGAAGAGAAGAGCCTTATTTTGATTACACTACGTTAAGTGCTTGTAAGACATCTGGATGGAGAAGTGCATATTTCTTCTCTTCTCTTCTCTTCTCTTTCCTTCTCTTTCCCCCTCCCTTTCTCTTCCATTTTCTTTCTCATTCTGCAAACCAGAGGGAAATTTTCACATTTGTCTTTTTTTTTGGAAGAAGGTAATTATTTTAAACATTTATTATTGAAATATTTGCTAGTTATTATAATGAGATAGATGGTTTTATGGGAAATACAGTATTTAATGTATAGTGGTTTTTTTTTTTTAAACCTCTATAATATAGGATTTAGTGCTGGAAGGAACTTTGATCATCTAGTTCAGCTCTTTCATTTTACGGACAAGGAGATTGCAGTCCTGAGAGGGGAAGTGACTTGAACAGAGACACAAATTTGGAGAAACAGGCAAAACTGGTGCGTTTGCCGGAAAACGTGCACACCTGCTAATGCCCCACATTAAAGGAATGTGTGGTATAGTGTGGGACTCCAAAGTTGACTTGGGTTCTATTCCTAGTACAGTCACTAACTTACCCTCTCTCTATCTTGGTGTTTTCATCTGTAAAATGGGGCAAGATTTTCCTTTTGTAACTTTACAGTAAATAACCCATGGTATTGTTTTAGATAAATCACTTCACTCTTTGGGTACACAGTCTCTTAGGATGCTCTGTGTACCAGCTGGGGTCTCAATTTCTTTCTTGAAGTTTTTCAAAAGTTTGTGTCAGTGTTTATAAATATTTTTTCCAGTCTCTATTTCTCAGAGGAGAGATGCCAGGAGAGGCAGTATGGTAATAGTGGGCAGTGCTTTGGACCCAGAGTCAGGGTACCTGGTTTTGAATTCTTGCTGTCTCTCTTCACCACAGTTGTGAGCTTGGGTGAGTTGATTCTCCTGGAAGAGTCTTGATTTCTCAGCTGCAAAAACGGGATAATAATAGCTAGACACCAATCTATCTCAAAGGTCATGAGTAAAGTGTTTTGTAAACTTTAGATTGCTAAAGAAATGTGCCTTCTTTTTTCTTTCTATCCCCACTGGTTAGCTTAGGCCCTTGAATGTAGAAGGTAACTAATAAATGTTTGTTGACTTGAAAGTCATGATATTGTTACCATTTTGATTTACTAAATAAAAAGACTGAGTGTGACTACCTGTGTTTCCTAGTTACAGATTTAAGCATTGTCATTGTCTACTCCATAGCAGTGACCTTTTCAGAAACCGTGACTTGAAAATAGTAACACCTGATAGAAAGTTTTGATGGAATACAAGTCTGAAAAGGCCTCAGAAAATTGTTCTGTATTTTCTTTCTTGTAGGGTGGCGGTAAAAAGCTTTGAGTTGCAGTAATTCATTCCTTTCTGAAGTCTGTTTTAGGTAGATAACATAAAGCATTTGCGTGTTGGTCGATAGCCTAATGCATGAAGCATGACATTTTTTTCCCTCTAGGTATACTGAATTTTAGGAACAAGCAGCTTTCCCAAGCTGCAACTGTAAACAAATGTTCAGCTCGACCAAGCCATTTGGGCAGCAATGTCAGAGGTGCCAGAAAGGGAACTCCAGGAACTGGGGAGGGAGATATAGTAATGGCCCCATAAGAGTAAAGCAGAGACTTTACTACCAATGGGCCCCAATGCTGGCATGATCTTAGTGCACTCTTCAGTGGGAAATACATGTGAGGGCCACTGGAAACAGAGGGCTGAGCTTTCGACTTAGTACTTAGTCTACTCATCACATTGCCTTCAGACAGGGGTTCTAAACCTTTTTTTAAATCTTGATCCCCTTTGGCAGTCTGGTGAAGTCTATATAGACTGTTTCTCGGAACAATATTTTTAAATGAATACAGTAAAACATATGAGGCTCCATATGAAATCAGTCATATTGAAATATGCTCATCAAAATATTAAACAAGTTCATGGACCCCAACTTAAGGACCTTTTGCTTTAGAACCTTTCCTTCATTGACCTTTCCCAGGGAAGAGAAGATTAACTTCAATCAGTGGTTGAAGCCAGTTTTAACCACATAACACTGGGGTTCTCTGCCCAGCATCTTGCCTTTAGATATTGTATTCTCTGCATGGGAATGTCTACATTATTGGAGAACACTGAGAAAAAATAGACATGGGGACTCTGATATAAATTTTGAAGGGCTAAGGATAGTCACGAATTTATAAAGTAACTCCTCAAATACCTTCCTTTAAATTCTTCTGGGTAGTTTTGACTCTCCCTTGACTAACAGGCTCCTCATGACTTGAGTAAAGGCATATGGACCAAAATGTGTTTCTTCTTACCTTATCAGCTAACTAAAACAGCAACAGTGAGTGGAACTCTCTATGTTTGTATGTAATTTTTTTTTTTTGCTGACTTTCAGATTGGAAGTTCCATTTCTGAAGAGGTTATTTACAGTGCTAAGCCAAGTATGGAAACTTCTAAATGTGTAAGGAAATCATAAAAAACACAGCACTAGAGAGTTAGAAGGCCTTAGAGTTAGAATCACAGATCCACAGAATGTTAGAGCAGGAGAGAACCTGACAGATTATCTAGTCCAATTTCCTCATTTAACAGAGGAGGAAAATGAGGCCTAGGGAAAGGAAGCAAATTAATCAGGCAACCCAACAAATGACTGTCAGGGCTAGGGCAAGAACTTCAGCCTTGCCCTTCTTCCCCCTCACTTTTCAACGTTCTCTCCACTGATATACTACATTATTAATTATGAAAATTATGGTAGTAATGCAAATTATTCTGTTAGCATGGCTTTGTGTATTTTAATTTCAGAACACAGCACCATTGTTAGATTCATTGAGGTTGAGAGTCCCTGTGTAGGAAGGAAGTGTCATTTCCCTAATATTTTAACAATCTAAACACAGTCTCAAATATCTCTCTGTCAATTTCAGGGCTCCCTAGAAGATGCTTGCATTGACCTATTCTGTTATGTCACTCTCTTGTTAGGATGATTAGCCAGAATGCCGCTGCTTGACACTCTGCTTACCAAAAATGTGAACAAAGGGGATGTGAGGTCCAGATTTTGTCAGCCGTGATTATGTAATAATTTAATCATTTTCAAAGAGAAAATAGCCAAGAATAAGACGGAGTAATACTTTTTCCCATAATGGGATGCTTGTGAAAATCGACATGTCACATTTTCATTGCCCCTTCCCTATTTAACAATGCTCATGCCTCTCCTCAAGCATCTCCTTTCTTTTCTCTACTTTTGCCCATTTCAGTGGTTTTTGGCAGTATGGCAAATTTATGGCAGGCAAAATGACCAATCAATCACTGTAAAAATGAGCTGGAGAAGGAAATGGCAAGCCACTCCAGTACTTTGCCAAGAAAAGCCTGAATGGAGTCATGAAAAGTCAGATATAATTGAAACAACTGAACAACAGAAATTTTATATATGTGTGTGTATGTATGTATGTATATGTACGTACACACACTATATATACACATAAACATGAACATACACATCACACACATGTATTCCCATATTTCAGTGCTTCAGCACATCTCTGATTTCCAGCTTTCTATACTAGAGAATTTGGGGTATTTCCCTTTGGGAGACATAAAGGATTGTTGGTTGAGCTGAGATCTCCCATTCCTTACGGAAGAGCTCATTCACCCAGTATATTGTCTGATATAGTCTAATTGATGTGATTTCTCTGATTTCTTTTTGCTACTGGTTTAGATAAATGGTTATACTCCATTCATTATTTGTGATGGTCTTTATGTAAATATCATTTGGTGGGAACGGAGTCAAGTCTTTGGCTAAAGCTTGGGGCACCCTTACCTCATTAAGGGATAGTGACCAGAAAAGTGGTTTGAACCTAAAAATAATTTCCCCTAAACTAGCAATGTTTAATGGAGCAAAAAGATTTAATTCTAGTCTGGTATTCCCTCTCTGAGGAGAGCAGAAAGGGCCAGACTCCTGACCTTAATCTCCCACTCCCAGGAAGGCAGGAATTAGTTACCCTTGGAGCAGGGCAGGTGATAATTGAGAGATTCAAACGTCCCTACAAACTGTATTTAAACAAATTGATATAAATACACAAATAACTTACACTGGCAAGACACTATATATTTTTAGATTTTTTTCCTAATTTTTCTTTTGAAATTTTTTGTTTTTTGAGCTCTCTGGGAGAGGGGGATGGAGGGAAAATTTAGGTGATAAAAAAACAAAAGATACCAATGAAATAAAAAAAAGACAAATACAAGTAGTTTGCTATTTCCTTCTCCAGCTCATTGTACAAATGAGGAAACTGAGGCAAATAGAGTTAAGTGACTTGCCCAGGGTCCCACAGATGGTGCGTATCTGAGGCCAGATTTGAACTCAAGAAGATGAATCTTCCTGATGCCAAGCCCAGCATTTTGTCCCTTGTGCCACCAATTGCCCTATTAAGCATTCACTGTAGGTTTTATTGGGGGTGAACCTTCTAGCTCCTTAACTGTTGTCAGGTATTTTAGTTTTCGAACCTCAGTGTCCTTCTCTATCGAGAGGGAAAACCTCATCATCCTGCAAGAACCCATCAGTTGTGGTACTCCACGTCATCACCATCTCATCCCTCAGGTGGAAGGGTGAAGTCACAACTCTAAAGCTCAGCTCCCAACTTCTTGTTTCTCATTTGGCTATACTACTCTGCTGCTTTTCAGGCTTCTCCAGCATGCTCCAACATCGGGTACTTTTCCCAGCTGCGACCCTCCCCCCTATTCTCTCCTTTTTGTGTTTTGTCTTTGCCCATTAATATTAATAGCTAAAATTTCCATATAGTTTACTATATGCCAGGCACTGTACTAAGCACTTTACAATTAATTTCTCATTTGATCCTCATAACAACTCTGAGAGGGGCTATTATTATTTCCATTTTACAGAGGGGGAAACTGAGGTGTTTGCCTTGTTAAGTATTTGCCTTGACACACATAGCTAGTAAATGTCTGGCAGAATTTGATAAGCTCAAGTCTTTCTGACTCTAGGCCCAGGACTCTATCCATTGTGCCACCTACCTACCATTAGATTGTAAGCTCCTTGAAGGCCAGAGTTTAGCACAGTGCCGGGCACATAGTAGACCCTTAATAAATGTTTGGGCAGCTAGGTGGTGTAGTGGATAGAGCACTGGGCTTGGAATCAGGAAGACCTGAGTTCAAATCCAGCCTCAGACACTTACTAGTTATGTGACCCTGGGCAAGTCACTTAACCCCCGGTGGCTTCAGTTTCCTTATCTATGAAATGTGCTGGAGAAGAAAGGGGTGAACCATTCCAAGAAAACCCAAAATGGGGCCATGAAGAGTTAGACACAATTGAAATGACTGAACAACAACAGCAACAAATGTTTATTGACTGACTGAACAAAGTGTTATCTTCACTGGATCTTTGCAGAGGATTTTGTTACTTTTGAATGAATGTTCACAGTGACACCCATGGTGGTTTGGGCCATGTGTTGGGAGAACAAGTCTTGTTTAAATTCCTAAGAGACAGGCATCCCAGGGCTTATGAACCTCGGCATTGACTTGTCTGTGAGCACAGTGGGCTGGGCATCTGCTGGAACCTCAGGGCTGCTTTGGCTGGTGTGTGCTTGTCAGTAGATATCCTCTGTGCTTGCCTCCAGACCTGTTGAAATTCTACCTTGAGGTAAAACCCAACTGAAATTTCATTTCCTCCATGAAGCCCTCTTATTACCTTGGATGTTAATGAATTTTATGCTCACAGCTCATAAGAAGCGTTTTGTCCATCTCTCAGGTATATACCACGAATTGCAAGTCACAGTTATTTATGCTTCTCTGATATCAACTCTACTAGACTGTAGGTTCCTTGGAGGCTATGTCTTAGCAAACCTTTGTACTTTCTCCCATCAGAGAGATAGGAGAGGGGGAGATGCTGCATTCTGGAGGCATTTCACTGAAGTTTGTGGAATGGACTTGTAATTGCAATGTTGAGTTTGGAGACAAGAATACCTGAATTTGAATCCTGATTCTGTGACTTTCTCCTTGTGTGGCCTTGGACCAGTCCTCTCTCTGGGCATTATTTTCACCATCTGTAAAATAGGAATGGGGGTAGACTTGATAATGCAATAATTTCTAAGGTTTCCATCTAGCCTAAAATCTTTAGATCCTATGAGTTAAATTGCAGTCACCCCTTCCTTCCACTGTTCTCCCCACTAGATGACACCCCTCCCAACTCCCCCAAATGCTTAGTCCCTTTGGATACTGAACAGCATTATATTAATTTCTGATTTTAAGGAAATTTCTCCTGCCCATAGAGTGGGCCTGAAGGATCAGTAGTACGACTAATATGATGCTCTGACTTGTTCCCTAATACAAGGCAGTCTCCCTGTGACCAGCTGGTCACTATTGGTCATTCCTTTTAAGACTTTGAAATCTCTGAAGTCTGGGACCACCTCATAGACTTCTTTCTACATTCTACTACATTACTCTTACTATGCTGGGCATGTACTTAGTCTTCAGTTAATACTTGTTTATTGATAGATCAATTGGGAATCTAAGACAAGGAGACTTAGGTTTGAATCATGGCCCTGATACTTACTAGATTGTGAGCAAATCATATCCTTTCTCTGGGCCTCAGTTTCTCATCTGTTGTTGTTTGTCCTTTGTTCTTGAATAGGACCAATGACATCATGAGGGGAATGTTTTGACTACTGAGTGAATTGGATTTATGCGAGATGCACAAAGTCAGCCTCACTTTCTCTTCCAGAGCCATCGGAATTCATTGGCAAGAGAAAAATCAAGACAACTGGGAACGGCTCAGAATGCAGTGGGCGACCTTGGGCTTTTGAAATTAAGGTCTTTCTCAGCTCTCAGTTTGTTTTAGGCAATGCCCATTCAGTGACTAAGGGCTAGGTAAGAATTGAGACAAAAGATAGCCTAATTTACCACCACAAAAGTTGTCCTTGTTCATTCTTAAGAGAACCAATGACATAATGAGGGTGATGTCTTGACTTTCAAGGGAATTATAATTGAGGCAGAGCTGAGCAAAGTCATCAGTCTTGCTCATTCTCTCTTCCAGAGTCCCCTTCTCTATAAAATATTTCTAATTCTCCCTACTTCCCAGGGTTATTGTAAAGAAAGCACTTTGGGACAATGAAAAAATTACTGTCTCTAGAGTCAGAGGGGCCAAGGTCCACACCCTATATACAAATATGCTTGCTATTGGTATGACCTTGGGTTGTCACCTAACATCCTTGGGTTTCTTCATCTGTAAAATGAAGGAGGTTGGATTACATGATTTGGAAGTTCCCTTCCAGTTCCAAATGATAAAATCAGAGCTGGTCCCATCTTTAGCATCAAATACATCAGCTTTCCAGAAAATGACTTTAATAAGCAAAGGGCTGATCCTAGGATCCCCAAAGTGAAGGAAAAAACAAAGAAAAAAAGATTATAGATGGGATCAGCATATTGTTTTTATGTTGCTATTCTTATCTACCAGCTTGAAATACAATTCTTCTTTGGCCAGTGGGCACGCTCCCCTTGAGTTCTGTATTGTTATCTTTCTCTCTAGTGTACACTGATGAAACTTGTTAGTTGGGTTGATTAATATTATTATTTTGACCAGACCTGTAATTTCATTAGCATAGGGATCTCCTAATGAGGAAATCATTCTACTGATGCAGATAGGAGCTGGCTCTGTGACTCAGAGCCTTAAACAGTAGTTTGGGGGCCCTGAGAATTCTTGCTGCTAGTCCAGGGTCAAAGAGTCCAGGTATCAGAAGTGGGACACAGAAGCATCAGAGAGAGATTCTTTATAGATTATCTCACACTACTTCTCAAAGCATGCAAGACTCACAGAAAGGTTCAGACTTGAAGATATGTTAAAGATCTGTCTACCCCTCTGAATTTTTTTTTTGCTTTTTTCTTTTTGGAGGGCAGTTGGGGCTAAGTGACTTGTCCAAGGTCACATGGCTAGTTTTTTTTTTTTTTTTGGTGTGTGTTAAGTGTCTGAGGCTGGATTTGAACTCAGGTCCTCCTGACTCCAGGGCCAGTGCTCTATTCACTGCACCACCTAGCTGTCCTTACCCCTCTAAATTTTAAAGAGCAAAAAGCTGAGGCACAAAGAGAAGAGCCTGCAACATGATAAGTTTCTGTTAAAGGCAGTTCTTGAACCTAGGGCATTCCAATTAAAAGACCAGCTCCCTATTTGCTATACCATGCTAGTTAGTTAAAAGTAGTGATAATACAATATTGATAATACAGATATACAATAATAGACAGGTAGTACGGTGGTTAGAACATGGACCCTGGAGTCAGGAGGACCTGAGTTCAAATCTGCCCTCAGACACCTACTAGCTGTGTGACCCTGGGCAAATCACTTAACCTCAAGAAAAAAAAAGAGGGAAAAAAAATAGTAAGGATTGCTTAAAAAAAAAATAGAGGAAAAATGGTAAGGATAATACTAAAAAGCCTCACACAGTAGAAAAACTACTAGAGAGCAGCCTCTAGAAAGAGAGAATAGTGGATTTGGATCCATAATACCAGGATTCAGATTGAGGCTTGGCTACCTACGTGACATTGGACAATTCTTTTTCCCTCTCTGAGCCTGTTTCCTCTTTTGTAAAATGATAATGTTCAACTCCAAGGTCCCTTCAAGGTCTAGATTTCATAACCTATAGTGAATAGACATAGAGTAAAGACTGGACAATCTTCCTCCGCACAGAGGATAAGTTAAGTTGGAGGAGTAGAGTGGCTGGTGCCTTTGGGGGGAGCAATGCAAGATCTGTGGTAGCTGTTCCCAGAACTGTTTTTCAGTGTAGCATGAAAGGAGGAAAGAGTTATAGCCAATGAAATGTCCCAGTGACCAGGGCAATGTCAAATTGAAAGGATAATGTTGCAAAGAGAAAATCACTGCCTTGTAAGAGACATCTGCTAACAATTGGGAGCAGGGTACCCATAGAGACAGAAGGTTTAGGAAACCAAGCTCAGCACACACATTCTGGGCATCTCAAATGGGCTTGAAAATAGGAGGTGGAAATATGTACTGGTATCTCCAGGGACTTGGGGACTTTTGCTGGGAAGTACAAGAGCATTGACTAGAGAATCATAGAGTTTCAGTGCTAAAAGGGGCCTTCCTTATTATTTAGTCCAATCTTCTGATTTTTTTTTTTCAGATGAGGAAATTGACTCAGAGAGGGGGAATGTTTTGTTTACAGTTAAAAGCAACATGGCCAGAAGTAAAACTTAGATCTACTTGGTCTTACACCAGAGGCAACTTGTGGTGCTGGTCCTGGAGTCATGAAGTCCTCAGTTCAAATATGACCTCAGCTACTTATTGGCTGTGTGACCCTGAACAAGTCACAACCTCAGTTTGTCTCAGTTTCCTCATCTATAAAATGGGGATAATTGTGAAAATCAAGAGGTAATTGTAAAGTGCTTAGCACATAGTAAGCATTGTATAAATGCTAGCCATTATTATATTAGACACTACATAAATATTTCCTTCTCTTCTCAGTCTCAGGCTGATGCTTGGTTCCACCATACTTAACGTCTCAGTGATACCCTGTCTTTCTAGAAGGTGTTTGGTTTGTTCTCTCCAGTTCCTGTGGGGAACTGCTGCCAGAAGGGTTCTGTCTCAGTATAACCCTGTTTAGCCCATATAATAGGAGGTCATCTGGAAGTCCCTTGAAAGTTTTCAGGGGTGGGGAACCTGTGGCCTCGAGGCCACATGTGGTCCTCTAGGTTCTCAAGTGTGACCTTTTGACTGAATCCAAACTTCATAGAACAAATCCCCTTAATAAAAGATTTGTTCTGTAAAACTTGTACTCAGTCAAAAGGCCTCATTTGAGGACTTAGTTCCTAGAAGGCCAAATGTGGCCTTATGGTTGTAGGTTCCCCACCCCTGGTTTAGATGATATTATATCTTCTTTGGTGGATCCTCCATAGGACTTATAACAGCACTGTTATAAATATGTATTAGTTGTTACAGAGAAATAATAACAAAGCAGCAACTTACATTTATATGACACTTTAAGGATTGCAAAGTTCTCTTGGCCACATGGCACACCAGGCCAAGCATAGAACTAGGGAGACTTTAAACCACAAGGTTACCTGTTTTGTTTGTTCTTTATGTATGTCTCTCTATTCCTGAGTTTCCTCCATTAAAACATAAATTCCTTGAAGGCAGGACCTATTTGTAGTTTGTCTTTGTATCTGCAGCTGTATAGACAGTGCTGGGTAAACACAAAGCATTAATAGATGCTTATTATGGATAGAAGGAGGCATTCTCTTTTAGACTTGTTATGCTTTTATATTGATATAATAATAGCTAGAATTTATACAATGCTTATTATGTGCTAAGCACTTTACAATTATTCTCTTATTTGATTTTTACAATTTCACAATTATCCCCATTTTACAGATGAGGAAACTGAGACAAACAGAGATTAAGTGACTTGCCCAGGTTCACACAGCCAATAAGTAGCTGAGGCCATATTTGGACTGTGGACTTTGTGACTCTAGGCCCAGCACCACAAGCTGCCTCTTGTGAGAGGCATTCTCATTTCTCCCTTGCATTGCTATGGGCCAGCCTAGTGGCTGATGGCAGAAGGCTACAGGAAAAGGGGGCCTCATGTCCTTCTGAAGCTATGGTTGAGAGAAGAGTAGAGATATCAGCTGCAACCACTTGGATTCAGCCCAATCACATTGAATTGAGAAACAGAGCCCAAAGACTGCTCCCGGCCCTCCAAAAACGACAGTCCTAAAAGGCAGGATGTGGGATTACTCATCCTACTACAGGCTGATTTGATGGATAAGAGAACTTCTTTTTTTCCCGTGTTTTCTCCTGCCAATGGAGTTTGGAATTCCAGTTCTTAAAAATACTGTATCATGATAGACCCTTGGTTTTCACAGCAGACACACATGTGCAATATGGCAGAACTGTTTGGGTTTTGTATAGTTGAGTGCTTAAAGTTGATTAGAGCTAGATGAAAATGATTAGCTGAAAGTATTCAGAGCAAACCAATTTGAAATGTAATTGCAAAGGGGCTTCTCATCATGTGTGTGTATAATTATTTTCTCTCACTTATGTGTTTAGAACTATAGTTGTCTTTTTTTTTTTTTTAAGAAAATAGGGGGATGGGTATTGAAGGGGCAGAGACGGTGTAAAGAGCTGTTGCTTTGGAATCAGAGGAGGTGGGTTAGAATCTGACCGCTGCTTCTGATCACTCCTGTAACCTTGGGCATCAGCTAACCTCTCTGGACCTCTGTCTCCTCATCTGTAAAACAAAGAAGTTGTTTTATTTCTTCTCATTTAAGTCCCATAATCTTTTGTAGTACCTCTGAAGAAGGTATACATACTTCAAACTCCCATGAGTTGTGGAAAAAAGCAAATGATTTTAAATCAGAGGATTGGTTTGAGTCCTTTTGCTTACTCTCTATGTAATCTTGGGGAAGTCATTTAACCTCCTTGGGTTACCCATTAGTAATGTGAAGAGGTTGGCCTGGATGGTCCTCTGGGGTCTCCTTGAGTTCTAAATTTTGATTCTTTGGTTCTTTCCATAGCAATCACTCTATTCCTTGCCAACTAAATATTTACTCAACCAATCAACCAGGAAACATTTATTAAACCCCTGCTTTGTGCCAGGCACTGTGCTAAACACTGGGAACACAGAGACAAAAGTGAAAGCCTCTGAACATAGAGAGTTTACACTCTCATATTAACACTGTCCTTACTCCTGGAAACGGTCAGTTTGCTCCCCTATGGCTCCAATGACCAACCCTGTGATTTTCCAAAACCCAAATTCCCCTTCTCTGTATACTTTGTCCTTTCCTGGTAGAATGTGAGCTCTGTGAAAGGAAAGTGTGATTGCAATGTGTATTACTAGTGATTAGCACATGGTGGGCACTTAATAATAGCAAGTGGGCAAGAAACAACTCAATAGAAAGGGGTTCAAACACCTGTTCTGATGAGAGTCCCCTCTTTCCTCCCCTTAATGTGAACTCCAGATTTAAGAATTAGAGAGTTAAAAAAAAGTGAAATGCTTTGATTGAAAGGAGGAACATTTTAAAGTTTCTAGTTGGCTTAAGGAGTCTCTGAGTGGCTTCCAACCAGTGAGGACTCTAAATCCAATTTTGTTCATTGTCAGGCACACTTTGTAGTGTGTAAAAGTTCCTTTGGGTCTAGTTTTACCTGTTGCCATTGATTGAAAACATCTATGTGAGAGGTCAGATTTAAAAGGTGGGTGGGGTGGGGGGGAATGCAGCATATCTCAGTGTAAGGAAACAGGAAATTCAGGATTTGTTTAAGTACCAATTCAGATTGTGAGCCCTGAGTTCTCATTTCCTAGAAAGGAAGGGTATGGTAGGCAGTGTGTGCAGTGGATTCTCCTAAAGCAAGGTGGTGGACCCAGATTGGGATACCTGGATTTGGTCCCAGTGTTTGATTGACTGTAGTCTTTAGCTTTCCTTTCTGCTTTAGTGAGTCTGATTTCTTTCCTGTTAAAGTAGAGTGAAAACTAGTCACTGAGGCTAGGAAGTCTCTAATCTGTTTTGTTTTATTTTTATTTTTTTAGTGGGGGAAGGTTGTTGAGTCATCATTGGCTCATGGGATCATAGATTTTAGAGCTTGAAGTCCCCATAGTGATCAGCTAGTCTAAACCTTTTAGTGTATAAATGAAGAAATGGAGGCCCAGAGTGGTCAGAGGGCTAATGACTGCTTTTCTGTTCTTGTGGTCTGTGTGTTCCAAAAAGATAGGTGTTATACAAGTTCAATGTGAGACCAGTGCCAAACCGTGTGTCTGTCATCTGAGGTTCAGCCTAACCAAGTGAGAAGAGGAGTCACTGGGAGCTTCCCTGGAGCCAGGCCAGAGGTGATACATTTTCTCAGTCATAATAAGTATCCATATTAACAGGGTCACTAATCTTTGGAAGTATTGAAGTAATGTACAGGAAAGGCAGGTGTAAACAGAGTACAAAGTGAGAGTCAAGTAGAGGAAGCTCATTCAAGACAGATTGGGGAAGGCTTTTTGGAGGAAAGGGCAGTCATAATCTCTTGGTGGGAGATCATAGTGCAGGACCAGAGGCAGGCTCTTTTTGCATGTGTGCCTCTCCAGAAAATGTCCCCCATTTTTGAGGAAGTTTTTGGGTTACTAACTACTCCAAACCATAGCTTGTGAACCACTATCAATGTCCATATTTTTACCAGAGGAAACAAAGCCATTATTTAATCGAGTAGGGAAGTAAATTAAACAGTGAGAGATACCACTCTACATGGAAGAGATATGGCTATATTATGGCATCACAATTGGGGAGAGAGATACCCTCAAAGAGAAAATGTGAGCAGGGAAATGTCACATAGGGAACACTTATGATTAGGGTGCATGCTTAGGGTGTATACCCACAGGGAACTTACCTATCTGGGCTACCTGTGTAGCCGGAATAACTCATACTTTCAATGCTTGGGGTTGGTGATGACTCCAATGATTTCATCATGCTGCTTTCAGCTGGACACATCCTCTCTTTATTTAGTGTCTCTGCTTGTCTCACGGTTACTAAGTTTCTCTTTGATACCATCTCCTGAGCCTCTGCCCTTTAGGACCATGGATTGGGCTGTTGGCTCCTATTTCCTAAAGTACAGTGACTAGAAAGCCTCTCCCTCACCAGGATAGGCTACCAACTTTTTAGTGAACAAGGGTATCCAGAGTATTCCTAGGCAAAGACTAAATTTATTCTTTTGATTGTCTATTTGAAATCTGTGGTTCCAGGCAAATATTTTATTTAAGATTGGAACATTCTTGTTAATCCCACTTAAAAAAAATATTTTTATTGACATCTTTTATTTATGTCATCTAAATTTCTACCATATTTCTTCTCCCCCAAAATCATCTCATGTAAATGAAGAATGTTTTTCAAAGAAAGAAAAGAAAAAGAAGAGAAAAAAAAATCAGCAAAATAGATCAATTTAGCCAAAAATCCTGAAAATGTACACAATGTTCCATACCTGTAGACCTCCTACCTTTGCACTTCATAGTCTCCTAATAAATGCTAATTGATCAGCTGGGGCCATGCTTGCTCTTTGTAATTTTGCAGCATAATAACTTCCATTTAACCCCTAATGGTGGGTAGGTATCCGGTTCTATCTCAAAATCATTTAGTGTATTCTGACAAAAAAAAACAAAACTGACAGTAAAAAGAAAAGGAGCTGTGTAGGCTAGAGACTTCAATTTCACTCTCTCAAGACCCTCTCTGATTGTTATGCAAATGATAGTTGAAGAAGAACAAAAGCTATGTAAAGAAGGCAAGGTCACCCTCCAGTCTCATTTCTTGCCCTCATCATGTACAGCTATCGGTAACAACTTAATTTTTTTTTCTTTCATTTTTTGCTGCATTCTGGCCAAAGTGAATTTTGCTATTGTATCCTGTAATAGATTTTAGGGTCAGGAAGCACTTTAGCAATCATCTAATTCAAGTGCCTCATTTTACCAATGAGGAAACTGAACCAAATCAGTTGGCTTTACGGGGGAATCCTGCGATTCTAAATAAAACAGTCCTCCCTCTTTCTTGATATCCTTTTTGGGAAAAGCTCAGAATGAGTCTGGACTCAAATCTTGCCTTCCCAACTCTGCTGTTTCTCAGGGCAATTCTATGAGTCTGTGATTCTTAGGGCCTGACCTTGTGACAGCCTGAGTTCCCCTTGTTTAGACCCAAAAGCCCTACAGTCTCAGAGATATGGAGTAGAGGTGAGGGACTGCTCAGAGACAGGCACTATCTTGGGTTTTTGACCAAAACTTTGCAGTTATATCACCCTGTCTCCATCTCGCAAGTGGGGAAAAAGCAGAGAAGCCTGTGGGACTGCCCAGAGAGACCCTTCGTGCAGTGGTCATTCCTTTGTGCAGAAGCCTAGAAATCCACATGGTCTCTCTACAGCCCACATTTCCCCCTTAGCTTGTTCCACTTTTAAAAATAACTAATGAGGAAATTAATTTTGTCACCCAGATGTATTCAGCAAGAAACATGTCAGGGGAAGACAATTAACCTCTACACTGATAAAAATCCTTCCCAAATTAATGAAATTCACATTTGGAGATAGCAGAGGATTCACTTTGGCCCTGGCTGGCAGTGGGAGCAGCAGACCTCCTTCCAAGCATGGCTTCGACCTGTCTTGCCCTGCCTCCTGAGAGCAGACGCTCCTCATTAGAGGGTTGGCAGCACTATCCTTATCTGTGCTCCTTCCCCTGGGTTTCCTGGGGTTATAGATCTGTAGCTAAACTCTGAAGGGGACTCCAGGTTTGAAGTGTGTGTGTGTGTGTGTGTGTGTGCGCATTCACGTGCATGTGTGCATGAGTCTTTAAATAGAGGAATTGGCAATATCTACTGGGTATTTCAATATGTTCCATTTAAAGTTGGTTTTCATTTATTTCAGAAATGAGTTACAGAAGTTCTTAACCTCTTTTTATGTCGTGGACCTCTTTGGCAATCTGGTGAAGCTGGTGGATCCCTTTTCAGAATTTTTTTTTTTAAAGCAATCAGGGTTAAGTAACTTGCTCAAGGTTACATGGCCAGTTATTTCTGGGTGTGGTGCTAAGTATCTGAACCCAGATTTGATACCCAGGTCATCCCGACATTGGAGCCAGTGCTCTTACTCACTGAGCCACCTGGCCACCCCTAAGCAATTGGGGTTAAGTAACTTGCTCAAGGTTACACAGCCAGGTGTTTCTGGGTGGGTGCTAAGTGTCTGAGCCTGGGATTCGATCCCCAGGTCATCCTGACACTGGAGCCAGTGCTCTTACTCGCTGTGCTACCTGGCCGCCCCCAGAATGTTATTTTTTAAATGCATAAAATAAAATATGTAGGATTACAAAGAAAACCAATTATATTGAAATAGATTTATCTATATTTACTTATTTGATCTTTTTAAAAGTTTACAGTACCCAGGTTGAAAACCCCTAGATTAGAACATCACCTGCATCAAAGTTTTTCTCTCAGTGACTAGGCTTGGGGAGAGTGTGAAAGAAGGGCAAATGGGGACAATGGGGTAATAGAAGTAATATAGGTGTCAAGGTGGATAGATCTCTGGGCCTAGAGTCAGGAAGACTTGAGTTCAAATTTGGCCTCCAATACTTAATAGCTGTGTTTCCTTGGGGCTGTTATTCCTTGCACCTTTGTGAAGATAAAATGAAATAATATTTGTAGGCACTGTATATGAAGGCACTGTACAGATGATGATTTCTTTTCCCTTGCCCTAGAAGGCAATCATCTGGTAGGGGTAAATTAGGAAAGGAAGTAAGTGTCAATGAAGGAGTGGACATGCTTTCCAAAGGAGACTGTACTACTCTCTTCCGTTAAATTTAGTTCAGCTCAATTCATGGTATCATAAGATTTTGAGCTGCCAGGGACCTTAGAGATAATTCCATTTAATCCCCTCATTTCATAGAGGAGGAAACTGAAGCCTAGAAAGGGAAAGTCATTTCAATTCAGCAAACATTTGTCATGTACCTACTGTGTGTGAGGCACTGGGGAGATGCTAAGGCCAGGTAAGATATAGACCCAGCCCTTCAAGGCTTTTTGAATCTGCTACACGGAAATTTTAGTCTGGTGTGGTGACACATCTGGTTCTCAATGAGTTTATAGAACAATAAGGGTACAAGACACACAAAGTTAGGATTTAAGCCAGAATGTGGTGAGGAGGAAACCATTTCTTTGCATTCGAGTGATATTTGTCTTGTTTTGACCAAAGAGGGAAAAACTAGGGGTGGTGGGTGGTGGCTGCAAAGAGCCCAAAGTGGGCTTGATGTCAGGAAAAGCTCCCCAAAAATCAGAGGAGGGGTTCTTAATCTTTTTTTTAAATGTTCTGGACCCCTTTGGCAGTTGTGGTGAAGCCTATGGACTCCTCAGGAGAGTATGTTAAAAGCATAAAATAACATACAGAAGATCACAAAGGAAACCAGTTATGTCAAAATACACACCAAAAAACAAACAAACAAAAAAACCAGCAAGCTCACAGACCTCAGGTTTAAGAATTGGTTAGAGTTAACCAAGAGTTGAATGAGCTGCCTGGGAGGTCTTCAAGCAAAGGTTGGATGGCCCTTTGTCAAGCTGGTTGTGCCTGGGGATTCTTTTTCAGGTATGGCTGGCCATCAAGATCCTTTCCAACTGTGCATCTTGCCATCCGTAGCTCTTCAGGGGACTCCAGTCCTTGCTTGAAAAGCACTGGATCCTCCACAAAATTCCTGACATTGAGACCCTGGAGGGGAAGTCATGTAATTTCTTTCCCTGGGGATTTTTAGTGGGAAGGATATCCAGGATAGTTTGTCTATAATTGTACTTAGGTCATAATCAGGGAGGTAGGATAGTTGTCCTTTAGAGAAGAAAAGAAGAAGCTTTTACTAATAACTCTGATGAGGGTGACAGCCTGTGAGGCATTCTCTACCCACTTTAGTAAGGCAGAACTCACCCAGCTTCTGGTCTAGTGTGTTTTTAACCCACATGAACGTGGCAATCTGTGTTATTAGGAGAAAGAGCGAAAGACCTAGGTGAGACTTCCATTGTCCAAATCATGTTGTTTTAGGGAGTCTGATGCCCAGGTTATCTTTCCTTCTGTGTTTGTGCTTTCCCTGTCTTGTGTATCTTTCTGGGTAGAGTCTCCTGCACTAGGTTTTACTGTGAATTGTTGGAAATTGTAGGCATGTGACTTGGGCAATGATGATACTATGTCACACGCTCAGTGACAGCTACATCCTTGAAAATACCTTCAGAGCTCTTCCTCATTCTTTTGGACCTACCTGTGCCAGAGGTCACAAGACTTTGGCAGCCAGAGGTCATGGGACCCTGACATAGACACAGACGTATGGTCCAGATGACTTCTCAAGCTCTTTGCCATCTCTTTCATTCTCTGATTAGACACAGAATTCCAAACTTAAATCTGGCCTACTGTTCCTGGGGAGCTGATGGGCAGGAATCATATGTAGAACTTGGCCATAAATTTTTTCCTCAGGGTGAAACTTGGCCAGTGGATCCTAGCCTGAGAGGATTCTTTTTCACCCGTCTGTTAAAAAATGTATCTTTATTAATTTCTCCCAACTGTGTTGAATGCAAACAGGACAAGGCACATTTATCATTCCAAATCCTGTCAAATTACCAATACTAGTAAGCAGGTGTTAGTGCAAGTAGGGGGCCTTGTATTGCCATGTTCATCCAATCAATCAGGCAGCAAAGAGGAAACATATGAAAGACAGAGAATAGAGAGAGCAAAGCCCCTTAATGGCAAACCTACATACCACATGTACAACAAAGTCAGATATAGGAAAAGTGAAAGAAAGGTTGGTTTATCAGGGACATAGAATAATTGGTTGCTATCACTGTAGGGCCACTGGCTGCCATTTTGAAGCCACTCTGAAGAATCAAGGAGATGTGGGAATATTGGGCAAGAGCCACCACTATGCATATCTTAAAGGGTAAAAGGCATGACCTTGGGGACTGAACCTGAAAACATGTGAAGAAAATGATCCCCAAAAGCTCAGTTTGGAAAAACCATGAAATGCAAGAGACACAAGGTATCAATTCATTTTACTTTGAAAAGAGCAATTTTGTCTGACTAAGACAGCATGACAAGCTGATAGATTGAAGGGAAGCAATAGATATCTTCTCTCTTGACTTCAGCAAGGATTCTGATATTGTTCTGTGTGACATACCAATCAAGAAATTAGGGAAATAGGGCGTTGGCCACATAATTAGGTGGGTTCCTAATTGCCTAGACTGTCATACCCAGAAAGGAGTTATCAGAGGATCAGTGTTAATTTGCAGGCACATAACCAATAGTATTTCACAGCAGTGTCTCCTTGGTCCTTTGGCTCCCTGCTCACCTCTCCCCAACCCCTAACCCTTTTCATCAGTTCCTAGGATGGTGGAATAAGGAACATGCTCATTAAGTCTGAAGATGACACCAAGCTGGGGCTAGGCATAACAGTGTCAGGAGACAAGGGTTCAGACTTCATGCTGACCTTGGTAAAACAGAGAAGTAATGAGAAATAGAGCAGAGTTGAAGAGACACAACAGCAGGGAGCCGTACATTTGGGGAGGAAAAGCTAATGGCATGTATTCATGCGTGGTATGTGCAAATACAGCAGAAAAAGCCATAGGGGTCATCGTGGATAAGGATCTTACCATGAGTCAGCAGGGTAGGACTCCGAGTAAACAGAAATCATGGTCAGGTCCTGAGGCGTTATGAATAGGGGCACAGAATGTAGGAACTGTAGGATCATTGTCCCATTGTCCCTGGGCCTCACTGGTCAGGCCATGGCCTAGAGTTCTGAGCCTAGTCCTGGGCTACACAGCTAAAGAGGGATATGAGAACTGGGAGGGTGTTCCTATGGATAACTGCAAAGATGATGATAGTAAAGCTGAAAAATGAGAACTATGAAAAAAGGTTATTCATCATGGGTCAGAGAAAGCCCAGGGAACAATTGCAAAATCTTCAGATTCACAGAGGACTTTTTACAATACGGGTAGTGACTGTTCTTTTTCCTCTGTGGGCAGAACAGGGCAAAACAAGCTGAAAAGACAAATTTAGGTTAGCTATAACTCTATTCCATTTAATCAATACTTATAGAGCACCAGCTATGTGCAGCTTGCTATGATAGGCCCCTGGATACAGCCTCTGACCTTAGGAAACTTACAGTCTAACACTTCAGTACTTTGAAGGATTAAATATTTTATCAGCGAGGGCACTTCTTCCACCAAATCCCATTTATAGCTCTAGTAAGTCTTTTATTGGATGAAAAATGCATCACCCTGAAGCCAATCTGGTTTTTGGGTGATAGATATCTAAACCATTGCCAGGCCTGTATTCCAAGCTTTCCAAGCATGGCAGGACCATCTAGACCCTGAGCTCTCCCATACTTTCATAATGTTTGAAGGTCTGGGGTCACCTCCATGATAGGCTAAAGCATCCAAGTTGGTCTTCTGTGGAAGTATAATCCAGAAAAGGGGAAAGAAAGGAAATTCAGTGATCATTTAGTCCAATTGCTTCTTTTATAGAGGGGGAACCTGAGACTCAGGGTAAACAAGGCCATACAATAAGAATAGAAAAATGAAATACTAGATACAAGTAACATACTTTTAAAAATGCTCTCAGTCTCTCTTATATATCATAGTGATCTTTATGAGATGAGAATATCTCCAAAGTAGAATTTGTTAGTAAGAGTGGAATGTGGTATGGTAATGGAGAGAGCACTGTTCCTGGAGTGAGGAGAGATCCATGTTGGAATTAGACCCTTTTTTGGGCAAATTCTTTAACCTCTGTGAGTCTCAGTTTGCCCATTTGTAAAAAGAATACACTGTTACTGAATGCATCTACCCCAGAGGATCTTTGTGAGGCTCAAATAAAATTAGGAATGTATAGTTGCTCCATAAACCTTAAAGCAAGATAAAAATGTCAAGTTAGTTGATTTTGAAGGTTCCTGCTGGAAATGCCCAGGATGGGCTTTTTTTTTTTTTGTATATATATTCATTATTCAAAGCTTCTGGATTCATCAGTAAGGGCTGATCCTTCTTTCCTGTGACACCCCTCCCCCCTCCGTTTTGCACATACTTCATGGCACTGATCACTATCTGCTTTTTTATCCTAGTTATGTGTGTATATGTCTTCTTCCTTACCAGACTATCTATGTAATAGAGTAGGGAATGACTGGATTGTGTCTCTTATATTTGTAAGACACAGTGTACAGTGTCAGAAGCTGGAGATGCCAGTAGGGAGGAACAACTGTATAGGGGAATGGGGCCACTCACAACTGTTAGCTGTTCCTGGGGCCTATTTAAGAGGAATTAAGACATGCCTTCAATGCTAATTTTAGGAGGTGTGGTAGGAAAAACTAACCCATGGGTGTATCACTGTTTCCTAACATAAAATGAGGAGATCATGATCCATTAGTGATTCTTAACTTGGAATTCTTAACCAAGGGGTCCTTGTGCAGATTTCAGTAAATCCATGAACTTGGATGAACAACAACAAAAAATTGTATCTTTCGTTGGTTTCCTGTGTGATTCTATGTATTTTGTTTTATGCATTTAAAAACATTGTTCTGAAAAGGGGTCCATAGACTTCTCCAGACCACCAAAGTGGGGTCCAGGACACAAAAAAGGTCAATTTCCTTGTAATGGATGGTCTCTAAGGTCCTTCCAGGTCTAGCCCCTGTCACTGGGACTCTTGCTTACATATTGTTTGAGCTCCATCTATCAGGGTTTGTTAGGATCCTAGGGACCTTGTCTTTGTGGTTTGTAGTAGCAGCTGTTAGATAGTGATGGTGGAAGTTCCTGGACTTTGGAATCCCAGGCTAGTACACTTTCCATTACATTACACAATTTCTCTTTATATTTACCCCAAATACCTCCTGTTGCAGTTTGAGTCCAGATCTTATATTATTTCATGTGAATATAAACAATACTCATCAACCTCCTTCCTATATTTAACATTTCTTAGAGTTGGCATCGAATACTCATTTCCTTAGACTAAGGGTGTTGCCCCAGATAACCTGTCAGGCATTGGCAACTGCTTTTCATTTAAAAAAATGAAAACAAAAATAGGGAAAATAAAGTGCATGGGGTTTTAAAGCTTTCAAAAACACTAGGTTGGCAGATATGAGAGGCTGATAATGCTGAGGAGGAAAGAATGTTTAGTAGAAAGGAAATAGAATAGATAAGTGAAATAAATCACATGTCCTACACCATGCTAGCTGCAGTTATAGTTACTGGCATACACCTAGAATGTCCTCCATCCCTTTCTGGATTCCTTTCATATGGGGAACTTTCATTTCCATCTGAGGCAGGAAGCATCTCCTGGTGGCAGTGCAGGGTGGAGTTGAATTGCATTTTTCTTAAAGACCCAACATATTGACGTCAGATTCGTAAGACATGAGAAATTCTACAGTTGAGGTGTGTTAGCCTGAGGGCATTCGATATTTATGTAGAATAGAGCATAGCACATGGTTTTAAGCCTACTTCATTTTAAGGTTAGATTGAACTGGCTGCCTATCTTTGAGTTTATGGGTAAATTAACTGAGATGTCCTAATGCACTCTGAAATCCTGCCCTGTATGGAGGATGAGGAGGTTGTTGACTTTGGAAAAGCACAATAGACAGATCAGGCGTCTAAAATACATCAGCCCCATGTTCACAGTGTCAGCTGGTGACATGAGCTGTCAGAAATCTACCAATTATGATGATTATTTAGCATCTACTGAGCACTATAATGGATTGGCAAGCGACAAATCTAGACATGTTGATGGCTGGAAAATAGGAGAGAATTATGGGATGGTAGCTCTGCTTCGAGGGTGTTGGGAACCCTGCTGTTGGGTTAATAGCTCCAGGGAAACCAGATAAGACCAAATATGGGTCATTCATTTAGTCAATGACTCAGTGTTAATGAACTTACCACTTCCTAGCTGTCCCTCTAGCAGACTGGACAGATGTAATTCAGGAGGGCTAGATAGGGTGATAACATTTTCTTAGAAACAGTGGAAAGCTCTTCCTATAGGAAAAGGGGAAAATTGGTTGTAAATGACCCACTTCTGTCTTGAGTCCTTGATTTTTCCTAGTGAGACAGGTGCAGCTGCCCAATAACTGGCTGTGATCTCTTGATGTGGGATGGGGAAGTTAAGAGATAGATTTCAAAGTGTGAACTTACTGAAAATGATTAGAATGGTCCAAACAGGAAGGATCAGTTGTAGCATAGGGCATCACTTCAGTTTTGTTGCATTCTGGATGCTGTATTATCCTTTCTGGTTCTCTGTCTCTGACTTGTTTTTCTCTTTGTCTTACACTGTTTTTGTCTTTCTGTTGCTCTGTCTCTTTCTTTGTCTCTGTCCCTTTCCCTCTCTCTCTGTCTTTGTCTCTTTCTGTTTCTGTCTTGTCTGTTTCTCTCCCTGGCCAATCTTTCTGTTTCTGTCTTGTCTGTTTCTCTCCCTGGCCAATCTTCCTAGTCTGGGAATAAATTTTATGAAACAGCATCGCCCTAAATTTCTTGACCATTCATTGATGAGAACAGTACTGAAAACTTGACTATGATTTCAAACTGAAACACTTTCTGCTAATCTACGCACTCCTTAATCCAAGACCAAGTAGAGAAGGTTCTTGTCTCTTTCTACTTGGACTATAGTAGAGAGTTAGATTTGGATCATGGTCTGTGGTATGGCTGTGGATACATGTTGGAAATTGACATATATTGTGACCATAAAGAAAGGAGACTGATTGACTTATTAAATCAAGTCTTGATATTTTATAGGAACATTTAACTTTTTTTTCTTTAAAATAAAATGTTTTATTGATGGATGTCTTTTGTCTTTACATCAAAGTCATTTCTGGAGAAAAAGAACAAAACAACCACCCTTTCTCCCTTCCAGATTAACCTCTCTCTTGTAACAAAGGAAAAAAGAAGCTAAGCAAAAACACATAACACAGTGACCATATCTGACATCAATCAATCAATAAACATTTATTAAATACCTATTATGCCCCAGGCACTGTGCTAAGTGCTGGACTGCATACAACATACTGCGCTGAGTCCCCTGACTCTTTTGTGAGAACGGAAATATATCTCATTATCTGTTCTCTGGGACCATCCTTGCTTGTTCCTCCCCCCCCAATTACATGGATTTTAATATTATTTTAGTGAATTTTCATTTTCATTTATGTATTTAGTATCTACTGAACACTGTAATGGTTTGGCAAGCAACAAATCTAGACATGTTGATGGCTAGGAAGTAGAAAAAATTGTGTCATTTACAATGATTTTCCCCATTTTCCTATAGGAAGAGCTTTCCACTGTTTCTAGGAAAATGTTATCACCCTATCACCATGTCTTCACATTAATGTAGTTATTGTATATATTGTTTTTTGGGTTCTGCTTAGTTTTCTCTGCATCGTTTTATACAGGTCTTCAGATTAAAACAGTACAGTATCACTAGTACTAAAGTCAGAAGACTAGGGTTCAAATCTTACCACTGACACCTCTTGCCTGTGTGACCTTTGAGTCACTTAAGGGCCTCAGTTCCTCATCTGTAAAATAAGAGGACCTCTGAGACTCCTTCCATCTCTGAATCTCTGATTTCTTCATATTCCTTATTTATTAATGCATATTAATATTTTACTGCGTTCCTATAATACTTTTTTTTGGTGCCCATTTTGTTTTCAGTTACTTGTGGCTACAAAGAATGTGGCTATAAATACCTTGGTATATTACTAGATCATTGTTTCTGTCTTTGACCACCTTCAATCAGCAAGCAAATAGTAACAGTTTATTGGGATTTGAATGAGGATATATGAGAAGTCACCCTCCAACCTACCCTTTGGTGGAGGTGGGAGGTCCACAGGTATTACACATTGCACATAGTTTTGGACTTTATTAATGTGTCAATTAGTTATACCGATTTTTTTCTCTCAAAAAAAACCCCAAACCTCAAACACTGTTTGTCATTTGAGATGGCTCTTGGGGAAGGAGGTGGAGGAGAGATACATGGAATAATTTGGTGATATAAGAAATAGAAAGCATCAATAAAAATTATTTAAAAAAAATTATTAACTTCTCACTATGGACCAGTTACATGCAGCTTGGTACAAAGACAAAAATGAGATTATCTTTATTCTCTTAGAATTTACTTTGTGTTAGAAGGTATATATGTGATTACATGGGATGCAGTGGGTAGAGCACCAGGTCTGGAGTCAGGAAGACCTGAGTTGTGTGACCTACTAGCTGTGTGACCCTGGGCAAGTCACTTAATCCTGATTGCCTCAGTTTCCTCATCTGTAAAGTAAGCTGGAGAAGGAAATAGCAAACAACTCTAATATCTTTCCCAAAAAACCTCAAATGGGTTCACAAAGAGTTGAACACAACTGAACAATGAAATATGATTATTGGGTTTAAAGGCTATGAACAGTTTAACAACTTTCTTACATAATTGTGCATTGCTTTCCATAATGGTTGGATACATTCATAGCTATATCAATACCATATTGTTTTGATTGACTGTCTTCCCATAACCCCATCCAACTTTGATGATTTTTATATTTTGTCTTCTTTGCCAATTTACTGGTTGTTGGTGAAATCTCACAATTTACATCTCTTATTCTTAGAGATTTAAAGCATTTTTTTCAAATAGTCATTTATACATTGCAATTCTTCTTTTGCAGACAGTTTATATCTTTTGAGCATTTATCTATTGGGGTTCTTGGCACCATGTAAGTGTGTTACATGCTTTGTTGATGTTGTTTTGTTTATAGAATATCAAACTTTTATCAGTGACATTTTATGAAGGAACATCTAATTTATCCAATAACACTGAAGAATGATCTGTTTCATGTGAGTGAATTTTCCAGAAATCTGTAGAACTGCAGAGGTTAAGCCCTACTTACACAGAAATTCCTTCTACCCCCTCCTTGAGAATCACTCAGCTGGTTTCCTTAAGTAATAAAATAACATATTTACATAATGCTTTAACCTCTAGTTATGAGGAACTTAACTATATCCTAGGTCAGTACATTTTACTTTTGGACAGCTGTAATTGGGAGGAAGTTTTTTTCTTGTCATATTGAAGCAAAATCTGTCTCTCTGATGCTTCTACCCATATCCAACTTCTGCTCTTGGTTCTGTCTTTGGGGACCAAGTAGAACAAGTTTAATCTTTCTCAACCATCTCTTGAAGAAAGTTTTTATGGGCCTTGCAATTCTTCTCTTCTCCAGGATAAACATTCCCAGATTCTTCAGCCTCTTCACACATGGTGCAGTCTCCAGCTTTTTCACTATTTTGGTTGCTCTCATATGGGAAGGCTCCAGTTATCAATAGCATTCCCCAAATATAGCACTCAGAACTAAACACAATACTCTAGATGTCTAGAGCACAATATGAAAGGACTACTATCAGCTTCATTTTGGACATGATGCTTTTTCTAATTCATCCTAATATCATACTAACTTTTTTTTCAACTGTCCTAACAACATTCTTAACTTGTTTTGGGCGGGCAATTAACTCCAATTTCTAGATCCCCTCCTGCCCCTCCTTACACTGTACTCAGGCAGTTGATTTTTTGAACCCAAATATAATACTTTGTCCTGATTGCATTTTATTTTCTTACACTACGTCCTCCTCTGATGTTTTTGTTCTGGCTTGATCAAGGTTTCTTAAATCAACCAGCAGAGTGGTATAGTGGATAGGGCACTGAACTTGGAGTTATGAACACCTGGGTTAGAGCCTACCTCAGACTTGTACTTTCTGTGTGACTCTGGCTAAGTCACTCAATTTCTTTCTGCTTCAGGTTCCTCATCTCTAAAATGAGAGGGTTGGCCTCAGTGGTCTCTAAGGTTCCTTCTAGATTTAAATCTATGATCCTCTTAGTTGGAAAGGCTTTGAGTAGTATCATATCTGTCACCTATGAATCAACCTCAGTAAACTTCACCAGGTTGTCCAAAGAATGACGAATGTTTTTTGACCACAACAGCTGAGGGAGACAAGCCAGAAAGAATAAAAGGGTGGGGAAGTGTATTAGTTGAGTGACGATCCACACCAATAATGTTATAAATCCTTAAGGAATTGAAGAAAAATTTTAAATAAAATTTTGAGTTCCAGATTTTTTCTCCCTCTCTCCCTCCTTCCAATCCCCACTCTCCAAGATGGCAAGCAATCTGATATAGGTTAGATATGTGCAATCATGTAAACGTATTTCCACATTAGTCATGTTGTGAAAGAAGAAACAGAACAAAAGGGAAAAGCCATGAAAAACAAGAAAAAAAAAGTGAAAATAGTATACTTTGATCTGCATTCAGATTCCACATAGTTCTTTGTCTAGATGTGGATGGCATTTTCCATCATGAATCTTTTGGAATTGTCTTGGATTATTGCATTGCTGAGAAGAGCTAAGTCAGTCATGGTTGATCGTTGCACAATGTTGCTGTGACCATATACAATGTCCTCCTGGTTCTGCTCACTTCTCTTAGCATTAGTTCATATACATCTTTCCAGGTTTTTCTGAAATCTACCTGTTCATCATTTCTTACAGCACAATAGTATTCCATTACATTGATATGCCACAGCTTGTTTAGCCATTCCCCAAATGATGGACATCCCCTCAATTTCTAATTCTTGGCCACCACAAAAAGAGCTGCTATAAATATTTTTGTACATGTGGGTCCTTTTCCCTTTTTTAGATCTCTTTGGGATACAGACCTGGTAGTGGTATTGCTTGATCAAAGAGTATGAACAATTCATCAACAATATTTTAAAGATTTTATTTCATTGAAGGCCATTGAGTACTGCTTATTTTAACTATTTGTGATAGAAATCTTTCTATAATACATATATTTTTTTTACCATTTAGTATGTTACTAAAATAATATTTTGAGCGTAAAATTGATCTTTTCTTAATAACTCACAGTCATCACCATGAACATCAATGATCAGTTTGTGCTGTAATAAATTGATGTTCTTGGTGGCCATTGAGGTGTATAAAGCTGTTTATCCTTGAACAAAATGGCTCCAGGCTGCTGTGCACTTAAAAAAATCTGTCTGCTTTTTATGCTTTTTTCTGTGCCCTCCCTCCATGTCAGGCTGTCAGTTGTCATCTCTGGCTTAGTGCCTGCCTTTAGCAATTTCTTTTTTCCCTTCTAATTTTTTGCTTCTAATCTGTTATGAGTGGAGAAACCAAATAACCAAGCTTATTAAAACTGTATTTATGGTAAGAGTTAAAAAGACTTTTAGTGAGACACTGAGGGTTTCTACTTTGAGTAAAACGCATGAACTTAGATACATGAAATTTTCCATCAACTATTTTTACTCCTCAAAGACATTTTTTCCCCTTCTTTTTCAGGTTCTCTGTGATGTTCTGGATAGAAGTTTCCAGATAAATTCTGGATAAGTGGAATATTCCTATGTCAGCTCTGAACACATTTTAAAATGATAAATACTTTGCACCCTTTGCTCTTCAAGAGTCAGAGACCTTGGATTTCAATACTGGCTCTTCTTCTTGCTACCTACATGATTTTGGATGAGTCATTTGACCTTATTGGGTTTGAACTATCTGATCTGTAATGTGAGGGAGTTGGATTAGATGATCTCTGAATTTCTTTCCAGCTCTAAATCTAGGGGATTTAGGAGCCTTTTAAAGTGGCTCATATTATATAAAGGATAGGAAGGTAGAACTGCAGAGACAAGCAACCATACCCCACCTCAATACACTCAGACACCTCCCCATGTCTTTTCCTTCCCTTGTTATTTATGTATATTTTTTTCTGTAATCATTCTCTTACTTCTACTGGTGTAAAACTTATATATATATATGCATATATAACATTGAATGACATGCTAGACTCAATAGATAAGCAAGAATTAGAATATAAGATCAGAAATTATAAGTACAAATTATTAACAGATCATCAATTGTGAGTTTGAAGGCCATTTTGAAAGATCATAATCATAATGAATTTGCATAGTTCTTTAAGGCTTACAAACTAATTTATAAATTTACAAATTTTATCCAATTTGATCCTCACAACCATCCTAGGTGCTATTATTATCCCCATTTTACAGATGAGGAAACTGAGAGTTAAGTGACTTGCTCAGCACCACACAGCTAGTGAGTGTCTAGAGTTGGATTTAAACTCAGGTCTTCATTTACCCAGTGCTCTATCCATTGGGTCATTTAACTATGCCATCTATTTCAGCCTGTTCTTTTTACAGATGAGGAAACTAAGGTTCCCCAGAGAAGGGAAGTAACCCGCCATGATTAGTAATCCATGTAGTAAACAGTATAAATTCTAGAAGAAACTATTATTAAGTAAGTAGTTGTGAGTACTTGGAAGCACAATCAATGATCAATAAGAGTTAGCATAGGTTCACTGAGAGCTAGTCATGCCAAATGGACCTAATTTCTTTTTTTATAGGATTAGTAGGAATAATACAATTTATTGTTTTATTGTAATACTGCTAGGTGGCACAGTGAATAGAGTGCTAGGTCTGGAGTCGGGAAGACTCCTCTTCTTGAATTCAAATCTGACCTCAGACACTTACTAGCTGTATGACCCTGGAGAAGTCATTTAATTCTATTTGCCTCAGTTTCCTCATCTGGAAAATGAGCTGAAGAAGGAAATGGTAAACTACTATTCCAGGATCTTGCCAAGAAAACCCCAAATGTGGTCACAAAGAGTCAGATATGATGCAAACAGCACAACACCAACAAGAAGTAAATGGTAGGACCAGAGTTATGAAACCAAGTTCTCTGAGTCCAGATCTAGAATTCTTTCCCCTGCCCCAGGGTGCCTCCCACTAATCTCTGCTTTGACAGGCCCCTGGTATATAGTCTACCATTAACAGATACCCTTGGTGAAAAGAATGAAGACTGGATCCAGCTCCTTCCCCTTCCCAATCAACTCCATTTTAAAGGGATGAAGTTAGGGGCCAAGTAGAGCTTTGGATGTAATTCTTCTCTCTCCCACAACTTTGCCCTCTTCCAGCATTTTTGCATCATTTTATTGGGGAACAGAGAAGGGAAAAAATTTCTTCTTGGGGAGAGAAAGGAACTTCAAGCAATCAATGAATAAAATAGATGTTTCGCAAAGGAAACCGTTCTTGGTCTTAGGTATTGGGTATTTTTGTATCGTTAGCAATAATATCTTACACTGCTATGTTGGGGGAAGAGCACAGGGAGGTTACATTCCCTTTATAGCCCATGGGAGCCTGAAATGGAAACTCTTCGTTCCTAAGTTAGTCTGATAAATGTCTCTTTCTGAATCATTTTTTTTTGCTTTTTTTTTTGGGGGGGAGGGCAGGGCAATTGGGGTTAAGTGACTTGCCCAACATCAGATGGCGGGATTTGAACTCAGGTTCTCCTGACTCCAGGGCTGGTGCTCTATTCAGTATGCCACCTAGCAGCCTCAATCTCTTTCTGAACCTTAATGAAAGTCTAGAACTGGAACGGATTTCATGTAGTCACAGAACTGCTGTATCTTTGACAGATGATGAAACTGAGGCCCAGAGAGGTTATTTGATTTGCCCAAAGTCACACAGATAGTTAGCACCAGAGATAGGATTTGAATTCAGGTTCTTTGATTCTGGAGGCAGTGTTCTTTCATCTCTACCAAAAGATCATTTAGTTCATTGGTTCTTAAAGAATGGTCTGGGGACCCCAACACCCTTTCAGCAGGTCTACAAAGTACAAACTATTTTTATAATAACAATGTTTTAATTTCTTATATGGTAAATATTGATATTTAGCATACATAAACAAAAATTATTTGGGGGAGATCCTCAATAATTTTTCAGTGTTATAAAGAAATCTTTAAACCCCCCAAAATTTGAGATTTCTTGATTTAGGGCCACCCCTGCCCCCCAATTTATAGATGATGAAATTAAAAGGGGAAGGGACTTTCCCAAGATCTCATAGGTAGGAAATGTCGGAGCCAGTAGTCAATCCCAGTTCCTTTGACCTTAAACCCAGTGCTTTTCCCACTTCCTACTTAGTAGTGGACTCATCTTGAACCCAGGAAGATGAATCTCTATCTCCTAATACCCCATGGGCTTTTGAAAGTTCACAGTCTAGTTCTTATTTGGAGTCTTAAAATTCAAGGGAAAAGAACCTGGTGTGTCTGAAGATGTACATAGAAAAGTCTTCAGCCTGGGGAGGGTGGGGACCATTCTTGCAAATTAATAACAAAGAGAAAAGTGCCTTGCACTGAATCCAGAAATCCTTTGCTTTTATTAGAATTCAGTCAAACTAGGACAAGCAACATTTAAAAACAAAAAAGAAAGAAACCACCCAGAATTACAGAGGTGCTCCAGAAGGCTCAGAACATGTCTGTTATCAAATCATGTTTTATTTTGCTTGCTTGTTTTTGAGTTATGGAGGGGAGAAATATTATCCTTCTCCCCCTTCCCCCTCTCCCCCTTTTAAGGCAATATGGATTGTGTGTTTGGGTTGAACAAATTTGCTTTGAAAAAAATAAGTTTTTTCCTTCCTCCCTTAGTCCCTCCCTCCCTCCTTTCCTCCTTCCCTTCCTTTCTTCCTTCCTTTGCTTTGAATGTATTGCTAGCATAAATCTTTTTAAAAATTTTTTATTTTTTTGCCTTTTGGAGGGCAATTGGGGTTAAGTAACTTGCCCAAGGTTACAAGGCTAGTTTTTTTTGTGTGGGTGTTAATTTTCTGAGGCCTGAACCGAACTCAGGTCCTCCTGACTCCGGGGCCAGCGCTTTACTCACTGCGCCACCTAGCAGCCCATAGCATAAATATTTTAATCCAAATTATCAGAGAAATAACAACAGTTTATTTAACTGGTGGCTAGGTGGTTGGACTTTTAGTTGGTTCCCTTCTGCCTATGACAGACTCATGCACTGGCTGCCCTGTTTCATTCCATGTGTGCTTTTAAAGCTTTCCTCAAACTGGCATTTCTTCACATTTCCCTGTTTCCTTTCTGCTGTTGTCTATCTCCAGCATATTCACCTCTGTCTATTGTGTGGCTAAATTGCTCCCTGGAGGGACTATGCCATCCTTGGTCCATGAACGGAGCTGATAGGAGAGCATGACGTTAAAGCTATCACCCTGACTGCCCAAGAGATTAAAGGAGGTACTGCCGAACTACTACATCCAAATTTTGTCAGCCCTAGGCCTGGGATTTGCCTGAGTTTGTGGGATTAGCATTACATTAGGCTAAATTGAAGAAGTCCCTAGCATTTCTTTCCCCTTCTTTTTAACCCTTCCCTTCACTAGAGTCATCCCAGGGTTCTTCTGTGTACTCCCACATAATCAAGCTCTGTCCTGCTTCCATTTGATTCCTTATTCTGTTCTTTTCACCTGGAATGGCTATTCCCACCAGGCAGTGTGCACAAGTGGAAATAACACTGACACTGGAGTCAGAGGGCCTGGGTTTGAATCTTGTCCTGTGACCTTAGAAAAATCACTTAACCTCTCCCTCAGTTTCTTAATTTGTAAAATGAGGGTGTTAGACTAGATGGCTACTGAGGTTTGCTTAGATGTAAGACCATCTGACCATGCTCAAGTCCAAGTCCAGTCTTACATCTTCCATGAAGGTTCTTTCCCACCCCTCCTCTACCAGGGATATGGATTCACTTGGGTTTAGAACGCAGGCCTGGGGTTGAACTGCCCTACTGGAGAGTGAATGAGTGAGAGCAAATCATTTAGCAGGCACTAGACCATGCCTTGCTGACATCCATTCCAGATATTTTGCCCTCTGCCCTCATGCATATCCCTCCCTCCCAGTCCACCCTCTCCTCCCAGCTCAACCTTTCTTTTTCTCACTTCTTGCTCTTAGAACAATCAGCCAATATATATTTTTAAGGTATCTACCATGTGCAGGGGGCCCTGTGCTAAGCAGTGGGGATACAAAGAAATAACAGTAATAAATAGCTAACATTTATATAGCGCTCACTACAGCCAGGAACTGCGCTAAGTGCTTTGCAATTATTGTCCCATTCTGTCCTCACAACAACTCTGAGAGGTAGGTGCTATCATTATTCCCATTTTACAGGTGAGGAAACTGAGGCAAACAGGTGAAATGAATTGCCAAGGGTTGCACAGCTAGGAAGTGTATGAGGCCAAATCTGAACTCGGATCTTCCTGACTCCAGCCCAGGTACTCTATCCACCGAGACACATAGCTGCCTCTAAGAAAGGCCAAAGACAGCCCCTGCTCTCAAGGAACTCATAGTTTAATGGGGAAACAAAATTCTAACAACCATGTGTGAGCAAACAACCATGTATAGACAAGCTATCCAAGGGATAAATACAAAATTATCAATGGGGGAAGGCACTAGAATTAAGGGGGATTGGGAAAGGCTTCTTTCCAAATGAGAGTGGGATTTCAGCTGGGACTTGAAGGAAGCTGGGAAGCCAGGAGACAGGGCTAAGGAGCTGAGACAGGGCTAAGGAGCTAGGCCAGGCCTGAGGGATAGCCAGTGAAAATGTCTAGAGCTGGAAGATGGAATGTCTTGTTGGAGGAAAAGTAAGGAAACCAGTGTCACTGGATCAAAAAGGTTGTGGAGTGTTAAGAAGACTGGAAAGGTAGGAGGGGACAGGTGATGAATTGCTTTCCTAGAGTGGATAGGGAATCATTGGAGTTTATTAAATGGGGGGGGGGATATGGTCAGATCTATGCTTTAGGAAGATCAGTTTGATGACTGAATGGATGTTGGACTGGAATGTGGAGAGATATGAGGCAGGGAGACCAGCCAGCAAATAATTCCAACAGTCTAGGCATGAGGTGATGAGGGACTGCACCAGACTGGTGGCAGGGTCTGAGGAGAGAAGGGGGCAAGGTGTCACAAGAGGAAAAGATGTTACAGAGGTAGAATTCTACAGGACTTGGCAACTGATTGGATCATAGAGGAGGTGGATGTGGGTAAAAGAAACCAAGGAGTGAAGGATGATACCTTGGACATAAGTCTGGGCAATGGAGAGGACGGTGGGACCCTTTACACTAATAGGGAAGTGTGGAAGGTGGTGGTTTTGAGGGAAATATAATTAGGTCAGTTTTAGACCTGCTGAGTTTAAGACATCTATGAGACCTCTAGTTTGAGATGTCTAATAAGTAAATGGAGGTGTGATTTTGGAGGTTAAGATAGTGGCTTGACCTAGATAATATATCTGAGAATCATCTACATAGAGATGAAAAATGAGTAGTAATCAAATGGTAATCATTTCTAGAAAGGGTGAGACATTTGATTACTCTCATCCAAATATGTTTCCCTGGTCACCATTCAGCTATGTGTATGGTCTCTCTTTTTAGAATGGAAGCTTCATGAGGACAGGGTCTCTTTAGTATTTATATCCACATCACCTAACATAGTGCCTAGAATGGGGGAGATGCTCAATGCATTCATTTTTCATTCATAATGATCATATATCCTCTTGTATGTTATTTAACTTTTTGTATAGGCATCATTATGTCTTATCTCTGGTTCACATAGTTCTGGAGGACAGGGGCACATATTTTTAGAATTAGAAGGGACTTTAGATTTATTGAATTCAGACTATAACAGGGTGATGCCTGAAATTCTTCAATATGTAAACAAAAATGTTTCTACATCCTAAGCATAAAGTATGACGGTGATTTATATATATTTGCACTATCCCCAACAGAGCCTCTGTGTTGTTGTTGAGTCATGTCTGACTCTTTGGGACCCCATTTGGGGTATTCTTGGCAAAGATACTGGAGTAGTTTGCCATTTCCTTCCAGCTCATGTTTTACAGATAAGGAAACAGAGGCAAACAGGGTTAAGTGACTTTCCCAGGGTCACACAGATAGTGTCTGAAGCTGGATTTGAACTCAGGAAAAGGAGTCTTCCTGATTCTAAGTCCAGTGTTCTCTCCACTGAGCCACATAGCTACCCTAAACAGAGTCCTGCAGAATACCAAATACATAGTAGGTACTGAATAAATATTAGTGGAATTACCTTGACTTGTCTGGAAGAGCTGCTTGTGTGGAAAGAGCCTTGGATTTGGAGTTAGAAGAACTGAGCTTAAGTTCTGGCTTGGATACTTATTACCAATTTGACCTTGCACAGTTTTGTCCCTCATGATCTCCAAGGTCCTTTTCAGCTCTTCCAGGGGAGGAAACAGATTTCTAAGGTAGGGAGAAGAGCTCAAGGAAAAGAATATCACCTGCCCTTCTCTCCAGTATGATTGTGCAAGTGAAATCTGATTAAAATGAACATTCAGGGCATATGGGCAAAGGAGGGATGTGTGAGGGAGGCATGTGTATATAAATAAGAGCTTTAGTTCTCTTTTAGTACCGACCCCCTGAACCTTCTGCATCTGCTCAGATGCAAGGCTATAGAATAGTATTCACCATTACTCCCTGAATCATGGAAATAGGCAAATGAACCCAACTTTCTATAAAAGGATCTTAGAGATCTATATAATATCAGAGTAGGAAATGACCTCAGACTAGAGAATGTGGGAAAGGAAGACATAGAACATAGGACATAGAACAGAGTGTTTCCCTTCTCTAGCCACCACTCATCTACTGGTGCAATTTCTCCTATTAAAACAGAAGTTCCTTGAGGACAGGGACTCTCACTTTAGCATTTATATCTCCATCTCCTAGCATAGTACTTTGAAAATAGTAGACACTTAATAACATTTTTTTCATTCACAATGATAATATTATTCATCATTACTACATAAGCTATTATATGCTATTTAACTATTTTTGCATATGTGTCATAAGGATATTGGGGTAATCTTGAAAAATCTCTTCTCCAGAAACTTTCTAATTTAGGTTTACCAAATTGGTGAAGCTTTTAGAATGTAAACTCACTGGAGGCAGGGACTGTTTCATTGCTTTCTTAGAATCTCTAGTCTCTAGTACTTTGCCTTGAACTTGGTAGATGTCTCAGTCAATGTTCATTGAATTAAAATGGAATTGAATTTAAAATGTTCGATTTAGAAAGGACCTTAGAGTCATCTAGTGGAACCCTTAGGGCCACGAGGTGGCCCAGTGGGTAGAGTACCAGCCCAGAGTTAGGAAGGCTCATCTTCTGGAGCTCAAATCTATTCTCAGATATTTACTAGCTGTGTGATCCTGGGCAAATCATTTAACCCTGTTTGCCTTAGTTCCTCATCTGTAAAATGAACTGGAGAAGGAAATGGCAAAACCACTTAAGTATCTTTGCCTGGAAAACTCAAAAGAGGTCACAAAGAGTTGGACACGACTGAAAAAATGACCAAACAGCTAACAACAATAAAAATGGAGCCCTTGTGTTGGAGTAGACAGATAGTAAATGACCTGCCCAAGGTCACCCAGCTAATCAACAAAGAGCTCAGGACTAAAGTTGGGTTTGGATCTCCTGGTTCCTAATCCAAGTTTTGATCCATAGTGTCTTCTTACCATACATCTGGGGCAGCTCATATCTCATCCATAGTTAGGCATTCCCCAGGAGGGGGACATTGTCCCAGAATCTCAAGACCAAAAGTTGAAGAGCAGGTTCTCAGACACCCAAAGTGGGAACTCAGGAGTAAGGAAGAGGGTAAGAGGCACACCTCTGTGTGTGCCTGCTTACGTATATGTAACTTTACATTTAGTCATGTGCTGTAAGTCACTTTAGAGCTGACAAGCTGTTTTCAACTCCTTGTCACTGCTGCCTGATGCATCTAATTAGTCCTGCCCTCCAGCTGACAAATATCAGCTACTCTGACTAAAAGATGGTTTCCCCCTAAGTGCTTCCCTCTGGCAAAGTTAAATATTAATTATCTCTCTTTATTTCATGATTATTCATGGGTGCTAATGTCACCACAGCACAGAGTGATAAGTCAGTGCTGTAAGATATTAAAAAGTGGTAATTCACAACTGAACTGCTAAACGCCCCCTGAATGAAATGCCAAGAATTGCTGGCTGGGAACTTCAGTACCCAAATGGAGCTGCTTTTGTGTCATCTGGGTCATATTCTCAGGTAAAAATGACGGTATTGGAAAGGAAAGAGAGGGGAGTTACACACTTGGGGGTTCTGACCCTTGGGAACAAGGAGGACCTTCAGGAACCTCAGTAGCGGCTCTGATTTGGATGCACAGAATACATGGGCCCCATAGGTTCAAACCTAGATCCTTTTCTCAAAATGGGATCTCTGACCTGGATTTGGAGCCAGGATCCCTTGGTTTAAATCTCACTTCTGAAATTCACTAACTGTGTGACCTTAGGTGTTTAACCTCTCTGGGCCAAAGATTCCTCATGTAAAGTGAGTAGATGGCCTTCTAAGCAATTCTCTGCCCTGAATCTGTTGGGTCTTCATCTGATAATTATTGGTAGTGAGTATGTGTATATGGGGGACTTGCAAGAGGATCAGATGCACCTACGTAAGCTTGGAAATATCTTCTGTCTTTTAGTTTGATGGGACAGTTTGTAGGGTGCTAAAAACTGATAGAAAAAATGAGAACCAATCTGACATGATGAAGGAAGGAAGACATTGTCATGGTTGGAGAAACACAAGATTGGCAAATGTGGGTCTAGTCTTCACTCTGCTGTTTGTGCTATTGTGTGGTCTTGGACTGGTCAGTTTAATCCCACAGGTATTAAATGCCTACCTATGGTCTGTAATGGGAATGTAAATTTTAAAGATCTTCCCTGCCCCAGGCTAAAGTGCACCTGGAGCCTGGGGTGGGAGGCTTGTTTTTCAGTAGATACTTTTTGATTGGCCAGTGGGTCAATAAGGTTGTTACATTCTCTGAGCCAGGAGAAGACTATATAAGCCCTGATGTGTAGCTTTGTTTTGGGGCTCACTTTAAGAAGTGTTCTGTGATTTGATATGGATTTTGGGAAGCCGTTGTCCAGAGCCCCCCGGCTTTGAAACCCAGATGTTGATTGGGTATGGATGTAATGGTTGGACAGTTTGAAATCTGTCTACTTGATCTGTTTCTGTCTTGATAATTCTGTCTGTATATTCTGAAATTCGGGGTGCTGACCTCTTTCCCCTGAACTAGGTAAACGATACATGTTTGACTGATTAAAGTAAGCTTGTTAACCCATTTTGAGTTGCTTTCCTTTAACAAAGCAGATCCAAGAACCTGTGGTGGCATCAACCCTGGGGACGCTGGGGTGCTTGCCGCTATATGGTCCCATGCTAGCTTTTGGAGATAATAAAGACCAAATCAGACTCAGTCCTTGACCTTAAGGAGTTTATAATGTAATGGGGAGAGGTCATTTCATGACTCTGGGTCTCATTTTCTTCATCTGTAAAGTAAAGGGACTGGGCCAGACTAGATCAGCATTTTTCAAAGTGTGTGTGCTCTAAGAATCTCGTGGGGTCCTAGAGTTTCCTTCAGGTTCTTTAAGGTCAAAACTATTTTCATAATAGATCTAGACATCATTTTCCTATTAAAATACTCCTCTCTTTTCCAACTACCTATCTGTATGAGGCCAGATTTTATTCATACCACTTCAACCAAAACAACCTATTGCAACACATTAAATTCAGAATCAGATATGAGAATCCAGCTGTCTTGTACTAAGACAAAACCATGTAAAATAATGCTACCTTTATTACTAAAAGTTTTTGTTTTAAAACTGTGGTTATTTTACATAAAACATTTATGCTATATAAATAGTTTTCATTTTTACTTTCAAATGAATTAATAAATATTTTAAAAATCTATTTTAATTTCTAATACAATAAATATCAATAGATCTAACCCATGTAAACAAAAGTTCTTGGGTTCCTCAAAAATTTTTAAGAATACATAAAGAAGCCCTGAGACCAAAAAGTTTGAGAACCACAGTATTCGATGATTAATAAGTTTTCTCCCAGTTCTAATATATATATTGAAAGCAATTGGGGTTAAGGAACTTGCTCAAGGTTATACCGCCAGGTGTTTCTGGGTGGGTGCTAAGTGTATGAGCCCAGATTTTATCCCCAGGTCATCCCGACACTGGAGCTGGTGCTCTTACTCACTGTGCTACCTGGCTGCCCCCCAGTTCTAATATTTATGATTCTATACTTTTCTCTGGCCAAGCCCTTCTTCATATCAAGGACTCCTCACCAGTCTTTTAATGGATGGATACATATTTTGGAGTCTCTTTCTCCCAGCTTTTCTCTCTCCCACCCTCTGCCTCTTTTCTTCTTTCCCTCTCTCCTTCTCCCTCTGTCTCATTCTCCCCACTTCCCCCATTCTACCTCAGGTGCTGCTGCCCATTAAAAAAGGCGGTGTCTGATTGAAGGTTACTGAAGTGGACAGAATCCCTGTAAATACTAAAGCTTCCAAACCAGCAGACAGTCTATATCCAATCATTCTGATTACTTCCAAGTAATTTGGTGTATCTATAATTATAACATGAGGTCATCTTAATTAGAATGACACAAATAATGTCTAATTAGACACAATTCCATCTCTCAGAGATTTGTAATAGATTCAAGTGGAAGACTTTTTGCCTCTTTGGTTATGAGTTTTTTAATTCTAAGGGGAATGTTTATTTATTCATTGGAAACAACTGGCAGGGTCCATTGGTCTCTAGCCTCTCATTTTTTTTTTTTTAGTTGGCTAAGTCCTGTTTGCCTGTGTTGGTCTGTCTTCCAAAGTCCATTGGCAATCCGTAGGTAATATTCTTTAACACTGCTTGGATGATGAATCAGTCAGTCAACCAATCAATTAATTAATAAGCCTTTACTAAGTATCTACTATGTGCCAGATACTGTGGTAAGGATGCAAAGACAAAAATCAAACCCTCTCTGCATTTAAGGAACTCATATTCAACCAGGGAGGCTCTGACATGCTCATAGATAACAAAATCCAAGATAGATACAAAGCATTCACAAACTTTTAATATGTGTTTTCTGTGTGCCAGGCAATGTGCTCTAGGTGCTGAGGACAGGAAGGACAAAAAGAAAACAATCTTTGTTTCTTGGCTGGGGGGGGGAGGGTTAATATGTGTATATTTAAGTGTATACAAAATAAGAATAGACAAAATAAATGCAAGGTAATTTTGTGGGGAAACCCTGGCAGCTGGGGACAGAGATCAGGAAAATCCTCATGTAGGAAGTGGTGTTTGGGCTGAACTTTGTAAGGAAAGCAGAGATTCCCAGAGGTGGAGGTAAGAGTGCATTCCAGGCACAGGGCACAGCCTATGCAAAGATAGGTTGACTGGAGATGGAATATTTTGTATGGGAAGAGAAGTTTGATAACCAGTTTGACTGGATCAAAGAGTGAAGGTAAGGGAGAATAATGTTATCTAAGGTGGAAAGGTAGGTTGGAATTGGGTGATAAAAGACTTTAACCAAACCAAAGAGTCTATATTTGATCCTAGAGGCGACGTGAACTCCTGGAATCTATAGGTAATAGAATGAGTTCTGTTTTGTGCATGTAGAATTTGAGAGGCATATAGGACGTCCAGCTCAAAATGTTCAATAGACCACTCCTGATATAGCTCTGGAGCTCAGGAGAGAGACTAGGCCTGGATGTATAGCTCTGAAAGGGAGTAATAATAGAGGTCATGGGAGCTAATGAGGTCACCAAGAGAGAATGTAGAGAGAGGAGAGGAGGGCCCAATACAGACCTAAGTTTCCTCATCTGTGAAACAATAATAATGATACTTACACTGCATAACTCACTGGGTTATTGTGAGGGAAATGCAAAATGGGATAAATAAATGTTATCACTAATAGGGTCCCCCAGCTCATAGCAAAGAGGTGACTAAAGCCAAGACTCCTTCTGCCTCATCCCAGGCTCTCTCTACTACATGACTGAGTCTCCTTTTTTCCTCTATAACAGGAGGGCATTGGACCAGAATGACCTTGAAGACCTACTTCTAGCTCTGACATTCAACAACAGCTCTGGAATGATTGTGGGTAAAAACTCCTCTTAAAGCACCCAGTAAGAAACAGGCAAAAATCCTGTTAGAGAAGAAAGGGGGCTTTAAAAAGTGAAAGTAATGCCTGAAAGGGAAATGCCCTGAAACAAACCCTGCCCTGAAGCCGATTTTAGTAAAAATCCGTATGGACTATCCATTTCCCTTTTGTGTAATGATTTCAGAGGGAAGTCCCTGCAGGTGTGAGATCAGACTTAACAAAGAGGGTTTAGAGATAGCCCCTGCCCGGGGAAAATAATTCCACCTATAAACACCTGTGTTAACAAGTGCTGTATTTGTACAGATATTTTCTTTTTCAAATCATGTTTACACACACCTATTCTCTTACTCTGCTCAGGTGTATGCTGCATGGACTAGTACATAGGGACCAGCTGGCTATGGGCCAGGCTGAAATACCTCCTCTCTTCTCCCCAGCAACACTGGGGAGGTGGGGAGGGGGGGTACAGGGTGGGGGGGGGGAGTCCAGCTCAATCAGCCCTGGATTGTTTATTGTGTAAGAGCAACTCCAGGCCTCCCACCTCTGATCACCAATGAGTGGCTCAGCTAACCTCAGAGGCTTAACTCCCTTTGATTGATTTAAAGGGAATGGAGGAGAGACAAAACAGGGGGCCAGATCAGGGGAGGGGGACCCTGGGCCTAGTGAAATGGGACACCCATGGCTTTTGTAGTCAGAGCCCAGGTCAGTTTGCATTTTGACACTAATAGGAAATGTGAACCTCTCAACCACCTGATTGCAACAAACAGATTATTAGAGGACAGAGGAAGTGTCATGAGAGGACACTCCAGCATCCAGAGCTGGAGAAAGGAAATAAATTAATGGCCAGTAGTACTTTTCCCTAGGATTGCAGATTTTAGAGCTGAAGAGACCTTAGGGATCACTAAGGTCCAACCCCCTTAATTTAATGAGGAGGAAAATGAGACTCAGAGAAGGAAGTGACCTCATTCCACTGCCTCCAAGGAAGTCCAGTGGTCTGGTGACAAACATCTTTGCACTTAGCTGAACTGGTCCTTGGACAAGACACTACATCCCTGGGCTCATTGTAGCCAAGGCCTTTCTGGCTTGAGGGGGCCTGCCAGAGCTCGAGTTCTGGTGGGCTAGCCTTTGAGAACCCAAGATCACTGTGTGCCACTAGGGGCAGGACTCTTGTAGAGGTATGGCCATCATAATAATGGGAGGTAAGGAAATTTCCTCTATGAAGGAAGGTCAGCACTTTCTCTACAAATTGGTCTTAGAGAGTTATGTAGGGCAGTGAGAAGTTGACTAACTTACACAAGGGTCATACAATCAGTATGTAGGGACTTGAAGCCAAGTTCTTCTGGCTTTAAAGTTAATGTTCTATCTACCATGCAACTTTTTTGTTGTTGTTTTTGAATTGTTTCAGTTGTGTCTGACCCTTCGTGACTCCATTTGGGGTTTTCTTGGCAAAGATACTGGAATTGTTTGCCATTTCCTTCTTCAGCTCATTTTACAGATGAAGAAATTGAGGCAAACAGGGTTAAGTGACTTGCTCAGGGTTACAGAGCTGGTAAGTGTCTGAAACCAGATCTGAATTGAGGTCTTCTTGACTCCAGGCCCTGGGCTCTGTCCTCTAGCTGTATCTCAATAATGATAACAATATTTCCAGGACATATTGCTGCGTGACCTAGTTGATTTGGGAGCTCTGAGATAGATGGGTTTCAATAGTTTATAACTTACCTTATATTAGAGAGTTATAGGAGGTTCACCAGAGTTGAAGTGATTTGCCCCAGTACATGTCAGAGTTGGAATTTAAACCTAGGTCTCCCTGACTCAAGGTCTAGCCCTTTGACCATTATCTCTTGCTAACTCAATAAATAATAACCTCAGAAAACTACTCCCAGTGAATTACTATCATTTAATGAGACAGCTGTGTACATCTGTCAGCCCTGAATCAATTTAAAAAATTTTTTTGAATCAATTTTTTTAAATGAAAGAAATACATACACACAATGCATTTCATACATTCGTGGATGTCTGCTTCTCTGTTCCCACATGCATGGATGATTTGCATCCCTCAGCTCTGGCTTCTGAGTGGGGTTTGGGCTGGGCTTTTGAATATGACTAGGGTGTGAATTTCAGGGGCTGGGGCACCCAACAAGAGATACAGATCTAGGGGTGAGATAGGGTGGGGTTCTTTTTGTTTTCTGGGTTAACCCCCATTTCCATTTCTCCCTTTGGAACAAATACTTCCTGAGGGCTCCTTGGTTTCTTGCTGCATCATCTCCCCCAGGACTTGAGTGAAAGTAGAAGCTGCAAAGACTCTTCCCTGCCCCCCTTAACCCCAGAGACACAGATTCCATTTCTGCTAACTAATTAAACATGTGCCTTGACAACACGATGTGAAGTGAAAATGGGAAGACGGTCTGAATTTAGTGCCTGTATCAGATGACAGGAATAAAAAAATTGCAAGTGGGTCATATTCATATGATTAAGAGTTTTTTAAGGGTCACCTCATTTAGGGGTGGGCAGGAGTTTCATCTCTACACAACTGTGCTATGCCTAGAAGCAAAGGTAGCCAAACTCACTGAGTCATAAACCTCCCCCAAATCTTTTGTTCACTTGGTGTAAATTGTTCATCTGTGTGTATGAATGTAAGGGAGAAAACAAGACTCATGGCTAAAGCATATAATGTGGACTGATAATAATGATAGCCAGCATTTACATAGTGCTACTGCGATAAAGGTTTACAAAGCATTTTATGTATATTAACCTCACAACAACTCTGTAAGGTAGCTCATTGATTCCAAGTCTCAAGCTTTGTCCACTGTGCCACTTACCTGCCTAGTGGAAAGGTCAGGTAACTTATCTGTGTCTTTGAGTAACTTAACTTCCCTGGGTCTCAGTTTCCTCATCGGTAAAATGTGTGTGTGTGTATGGTAGAGTCTCTGAAGTCCCTTCTAGCCAGGCTTGTGCTGAAAGATGTTTAACAACTTATTTTCTAGGAGGAAAAACATATTCATGACACACTTTAAAGTTTAATCTGCATTTTAAATATTTTCTTCATCACTTTCTTAAGTCTAGACCATCAACAAAACAATAAATCAAGCCTTGAATTGAAAAAAAAATTGGCTAGCTTGAGCTGGCTCCAGCAACCCCTGCTTCTGGCTGTAAATCTATGATTCTATGATTGATTAGGAGTCCAGCAGATCAGGTTTTTTTCTTTTATTTGCCATTAATTTCTTGAGTAACCTTCCTTGGACAATTACCTGAGTAACCTCCCTTTACCTCTTTGAGCCTGAGAGTCCTCATTAGCTAAATGAGGGGGTTGGAGTAGGTGATCTCTAAGATCAATTTGAACATATTTTTTTTTAAGGGGAGAAGTACACACATGCATTTTCTATATTTACAAATATCTGTTTCTCTATTCTCAAAGGCACAAATGGTTTTCATTTGTCAGCTCTGGCTTCTATGTTTGAGTCCCTAACATTCTATGATTTGTGACATCCATTAGTCTGGCTGACCAGAATGGAAACTCAGTTCTATAGAATTAGGGAGCAGCTAGGTAGTGTGGTGGATAGAGTGCCAGGCCTGGAGTCAGGAAGACTTGAGTTCAAATCCAGCATCAGACACTTACTAGTAGTGTGGCAAGTCACATAACTCTGTTTGCCTTAACTTCCTTATCTATAAATGGAGTTAGAGAAGAAAATTCTCTAAATCTTCTCCAGATCTAATGTCTTTAACTCTCAATTTCCTCTGTGAAAAGAGGGTGTCAGATTAGGTGGTCCTTTAATATCCCTTCCTTCTATGATATTCCATTAAGTCTCTGGTTCCACTAGAGGCCTCTGCAATGAAGTGTGTGGGGAAAAGTGCTTCTGCATCATTTTTGTACTTATGCCTTTCTTATAATAACTACCTTCATATGCTACTTTAAAATTTATGAAAGCACTGGTCCCATTGTTATTATCCCCATTTTACAGATTAGAAACTGAGTCTCCGCCAGGTTGTGACTTGCTCAAGATTATACAATTAGTAATTGGCAAAGTCGGGGTTCAAACCCAGATCTTCTAAGTACAACAACAACAACAATAAATAACAACAAATTCTATAGAACTTTAATTTTACAAAGAAGAAAACTGAGACCCAGAGAGGGGAAATGATTTACCCAAGTGAGTAAATGGGAAGGCCCTGGTCTTTTGACTCTTGTGATTTAAAAGCCCTTTCTTCAGTCCTATCTGACTCTTTGTGACCCCATTCAGGGTTTTCTTGGTAAGATCCTGGAGTAGCTTGCCATTTCCTTTTCCAACTCATTTTACAGATGAGGAAACTGAGGCAAACAAAGTTAAGTGATTTGTCCAGGGTCCCACAGCTATTAAGTGTCTGCATCTGGATTTGAACTCAGGTCTTCCTGACTCTAGACCTGGCACTCTATCCACTGTACCACCTAGCTGTCCCTTAAAGCACTTTATTCTTAAGCAAATGTTAAATGCAACCTTAATGAAAAATATAAAAGCATGAGAGTCTCATTACTGAACCCACATTTATATAAGAAAGTAAAAACTGGCATCTTGGTGGTTATAGTGGATACATTTCTGGAACTGGAGTCAGGAAGACCCGAGTTCAAATCCAGCCTCAGATACTTCTTAGCTTTGTGACCCTGGGCAAGTCATTTAGCCTCTGTTTTCTTTAGCTTTCTCAGCTGTAAACTGAGTTTAATAATAGCACCTATTTCCCAGCGCTGTTGTGAGGATAAAATGAAATAATTGTAAAGTATTTAATATAGTTTCTGGCACACACTATATTAGGTACTATATAAGTGCTTGTTTCTTTCCTTCTTTCAAGATCCTTATACTTTAGTCTTGAGTATTTCTAGGACTTAATTACCTTTAGGACTGAGAGAAAGAAACAAAGAGAGAAAAAAAATAGAGAAAGGAAGAAAAAAAGTAAGCAGGAGAGAGACAAAGAATGGGACTTTAAAGGTCCCTTTATTATAAGAAATTATATAATAGAATATTATATTCCTTTACACTTGTGAGATTTGAGGGACTTTTTTTTTATTTAATGAAAAAGTTGTATATACTGGTTAGTTCCATAATAGAGATAAAGTCATCTGAATTATACATCTATCTAAAGTGTTCTTCCCTTGTGACCCCCAAGACAAAGATTCATTGTTTCTAAAGACTTCTTGGTATTGAAATTCTCCTTCCCTGGAGTATCATCATTTGTTCAGTTAAAGAGTTTTTTATATCCTTTCATGCATATAATATGAGTATTCCTGAAACTCATATACATATTGCTATATCCTAAGACTTTGGGTACTTGAGAATGGTAGATGCCATTATTCAAAGGTTTGAATGATAGATGAATAAAGATGTCCCTTAGAATATTAACAATTTAGATGAGAGTAGCTTGAATCAAGAGCCTATGCAAGAAATTCTACAGAGGTAATATATTATATAGACTAACAACATTTAGATTGGTTCTCAGTTTGGGGAAATAATCAAAACATAATTTCTTGTGATTTCAGTGTTTGTTATTTAGACTATATGTCATAGTGGAGAAGAACATTGATTTAGGAATTAGGAGATTTAGAGTTTATTCTAGTCCTTGCTATTGACAGTAACCTTGTCAAATTCTCTTTAGGCCTCAGTTTTAGGCCCTATAAAATGATGATTAGAAGATCTCTATGGATGTTTCTGGGTTTAATATTCTGTGTGCTATTTTTCTAAGGGCCCTTTTAGCTCTAATATTCTTGTTCTGGGGTCCTTCTCAGCTCTGACACTCTATGTTGAGGGATTATCTCCACCCCTGACGTTCTCTGTTCTAAAGTCCTTCCCAGTTCTGATATTCTATATTCTAAGGTCCCATCAAGCTCTGACATGCTACATTCTAAGGTTCCCTTCCAGGTCTGATATCCTAGGAATTACAGTCCCTGTCAGCTTTGACTGTCTATGATTCTATGATATTATTCTTTATCTCTTGCTTTTGGGTCTCTGGCTGTGCTAATTTGTAAGCTCTTGAAGATGGCAGTTCTTTGACCCTGCCAGCCTGTAAGTATGCTTCAGAGCATCATTTTCCTAATAGCCTAGAAATGGTGAAGGTATCTCTAGGGGAAAGAGCCAAGAACTAGGAGAAAGTAGCAGTGAAGGGGGTCAGGAAAAAGTGAGTTGGGAGACAAGTTGACCCCTTAATGCCTAGCTTTGTAGTCTGCTAAGGTACCACAATAGTGATTATGGGAGAAATGAAATCTTTGTAATGACTAGAAGGTTGTTTTTTTTTAGAGCAACTCTGAGCAAACACTAAGATTTTCCAGTTTTCCAAAGAGTTTGTTAGACCTTGATTGGCATTCAAATATTACACGGAAAAGAATCTAGCAATTCAGAAGAGGCCTGAGAAGGGTGAAGAGAGGGCTTGAGGGCTGACTGCAGATGCTCTGCTGAGGAATCTTCAGAGACTTCTTCAGAACAGCAAGGGCTCCAACAGCCCCAAGAGAAAGGTTGCTGAGAGGGCTTTGGGTAAGAGATGGGGAGGGAAAAAGGAGTTCTTGATAAGTCCTGCCATCTGAGAAGTATAGCAAGGCATATGTTCCTGCATGGATCCTTGGGCAGGTCTGCCAAGTGCTAGAGGAAAGAGAGATTTGGTGCAACTCATGCTATTTTTAGAGGGAAAGCAAAGAAAAACTCAGCAGTGGAGAAATTCAGGCTTCTAACCCTATGGCTATCCTTTCCTACAAGTTTTGAATGAGTTCAGTGATGGATTTAATGGATTAACCCAGGTTCCTCCAGCAGATGCCCTTTCTCATATATCCTATATCATGCTTCCAGAATAGAAAAATGATGAGTGCATCCAGAATTTGTCCTACTACCATAGGAATCAGAGTGGAAGGGACATTGGAGATCATCTATTCTAGCTCACTCACATGCTTACAGATGAGTACACTAAGACCCTAAAGTAGGGAAGGGACTTGACCAAGACCATACAGGGAGAGTAGCAGGAAAAGGATTTGAAACTTAGTCTTTTGGTTTCAAATCCATTGCTTTTCCCACTATACTTTGTCATACTCTCTAAATAAATAGCTTTATTCTGATGACCTTATTTTAGAGGGAGTGATACAGGGAATCAAAGAACCAATAAGGTGCCCCTGGCATCTGCCTTAACCATATTTCTTTAGCCTGACATTCAGGAAACATAATTAGAAGCAAAATAAAGAGTTAATTTCCTTGCTTCTATGATATTCTGAGTTTGGGAAAAAATAGTTAAGAAGCAGCATGGTGAATGGGAAATGGTAATATTATTGTTCAGTTATATCTGACTCTATGTGACCTCATGGACATTGTCCATAGGGTTTTCTTGGCAAAGACACCAGAGTGGTTTGCCATTTCCTTTTCCAATTTGTCTCCATTTTATGGATGAGGAACTGAGGCAAAGAGGGGTTAAATGACTTGCCGAGGATCACACAGTTAGTAAGTATCTAAGAGCAGATTGGAACCAAGATCTTCCTGACTCCAGGCTTGGTGCTCTATCTACTGTACCATGTGGCTGTCCCGTTGGAGGTCTCATTGGAAAATGGAAATGGAAACTTTAAAACTAGAAGATCTGGGTTAAAATTTCAGTTCTGCTACTAATATCATTTAGAAGGTGAACTCTGGCACTCTGCTTTCCCATTTCCCTCCTCTCTAAAATAAGGATTAGATGATCCCTAGGGTCTCTTCCAAGGTCTAAGTCCCAAGATCCTTATTAAGTGGAGATGGCAGATGGGATGAATCTAGAACATTCAAGCGAAACATGTTGCAGAATAGCATTTCCTAAACAAATTTGACCATAGCATTCTTTGGGGCTTAAAAGATTTGTTGAATATATCTGTAATACCTGTCCTGGGAATACCTTTCAGGACAAAATGGGGATATTTGGGAAGTTGGGGATATTTGTGGGCAAAATGGGAAAAAAAAATCCAAGGCATTTTCATTCTCCAAATTATAGTTTGCAGTATTTTAAATACAGATTTAAATTCACAAAGTGTGGCATAGTATAGTAAATAAAAAGCTAGACTTGGAGCCAGGAAATCTTGGGTTTAAGACTGCCTCTGATGTATGCTGTCTATGTGACCCTAGCCTTTTCAATGCTCTAAACACGTCTCTAAGATTATGTGCTTCAGAGAAGATACTGACCTGTATAGGTAAAGAACATTTGTTACTGGGATCTTCCAATACCAATGACATCAAAGCTCCAGTTTGTTCCTCATAACTTAATTTTCTGGGGGGAAGGAATATTATTAGTACCCAAATTTTTAATGGAACTACATAGTAAAAAAAAAACAAAAACCTTGGATGTACAATTAGAAAATAAACATATAAATGCCTAGCTTTGGAACTTACTATCTGGGTAATCTTGGGCAAATAGCCTTACCTCTTTGGGCTTCCTCATTTGCAAAAGAAGGAGCTTGGAGCTCATGATCTCCAAAATCCCTTCCACCTTTAAAAAATCTATGCTTTGACTCCTCACATTGCTGGAATCATCAGAATACAGAATGGTACAGGGTAAAGGCATGGGATTTAAAGTCAAGAACTTGTCTAAAATCTCAGCTCTGCTACTTCTTGTGTGACCCTGGGCATATCACTTCTGTGGGCCTCAGTTTTCTCATCTGAAAAATGAGGAGGTTGAACTTGATGCCCTCTCAGTTCTTTTCTAGCTCTAAATCTATAAGCTTATGAACCTACCCTGCAGAACACAGTTTAGAGGATATGGCTATATAGCCATGACATTAGACATTGGACTGCGAAGCTCCTAAAGTGATGATGAAGTATCTTTATATAGGTTACTGCCCATTTTCAGTAAAATTCAATAAATGTTTATTAGGCGTGCCAAGTATTGGCTATGAGTGTCCAACTTTTATGGATTCAGACCTGTTCCCTAATCTGAAAATTAATTGAATTCCCTTGACTATCCCCTTCTCTGCACCAAGAACACGCCTCACAACCTGAGTTTGCATGAGCTCGGTTAAGGAAATGCTCACCTGCAGATAGATATATTCTTTGTCTACCCAGGGCTTCATTTTAATGGGACTTTCATTTATTTATTTAATTTTGCACAGAACAGGTGATAGATAGAGTGACTACATGGTGACCAAGCTTACTCATTAGTCCTCTTGGCTTAACAACATTTCCCTTCCTCAAGACTAGCCCCATCCCTCTTCCTTTTTCATCTCTGTGTCCAAGGTATACAGAAAAAAAGGAGGAAAATTCCCCCCTAATGATATGCCACATAGGAATACACTTCCTGAAGGCATTTAGAAAGTTTGCCCTTTGACATATTAGCTTCCTTTTATTTGAGGAGTTCCTGAGAGATTTGAGATTTAAAAGGTAGCCATCATCTGTGACGTAGAGGAATAAGATACCATCAGAACAAGAATATATTTAGAAGACAGGAAATCAGCCCGAAAACTTTAACAAGACTTGCCCTTGATTTTTTTTTAAGAAAACCTTTTAGCTGAAGTAGATATGGCTCTGACTCTGGGTCATATCTAATGGGCAAAACTGCTCCAAAATGTGAGAAGAAATCATTTTACCACTTCACACTGAGGTTTCCTCTTTTTTCAACTCAGCTGGACTTTCTCCGAGTCATTTTTTGAGAATTGGGGAAATGTGGCCTTGGTATATGAGCAGTGATGGGGGTGTCCCTTAGGTAATGATAACTTAAAAAAAAACCCACCCTCCCAGGTAGACAAATAACATTTTACTAGAGAATTGAGTGGAAGTGAGTGAGCCTGTTGGATTTTCTCTTTTGCTCTGATTCTGATTAGTAAACTTCTTTTTCAGAGTGGGAAGATATATCAGCCTATTTTTAGGTCTCTGCTGTTTTAGTGTGAACATTTCCAATTCTTAGAACAGACTTCAGCTGTTTTCTGTCTCCCCATTTCTAGGGTTCACACGTAGGTAGACATTGTTATAATATTAATGATCAAAGATGAACCCTTTTTGCAGATGAAACCTTTGTCATTAATGAGTGATTTTATCAGGTAGCTACCATCTAAAATTGGTCCCAGAGCATAGAATCTTATAGTTGTGAGAGATGATCAGGTTCAACTAGGTTAATAGAAAAAGGTAACTGAGGCCTAGAGAGGGGAAGTCACCTGACTAAGGTCACAGGTAGAGGAAGAATGGGAACATGGGCTTTGAACAACCACAAATGAGAAACCCAACTGTGTTCTGTTGAGGTAAAGGCTAAACCTCTTGGGACACCTAGAGAGGCAGTGGCATTAAAAGTATCATATGACAGTTGTCAAGTGGTAATGTTTGTAGACAGGTCTGGCCCAGAAGCATTTTCCTTTGCCTATCTGGGGAAAACAGTGACATTTTTAGATGGAAAATATTAATTTAAAACATCTCACATTTATATTGTGCTTTAAATTTTCGATGGGTTGGAAAAGTCCTGACTTGAATGTGACTAAGAAAGGCTTGGTATTTCTTTAGGATCACAGGCCTTACTGAGATGTCTTTCCTTATTGGTTTGAGTTTATTTTGAACAGAATAAAGCAGGCAGACTTTATTAAAATCTAAATGGCTCAAGATGTCACAGACTCCCCAACTTGGTGTTCCTTTAAAGGACTTATGCTACTTTGGATGTTGTTGTTGGGTTGTGAATTTCACTCATGTCTGATTCTTCATGACTGCATGTGGGGTTTTCTTGGCAGAGGTACTGGCGTGGTTTGACATTTCCTTTTCTTGCTCATTTTATAGATGAGGAAATTGAGACAAACAAGATCAAGTGACTTGCCCAAGGTCATATAGCTAGATTTGAATTCACATATTCCTCACTCCAAGCCCAGCACTCTATCCATTGTACCACTATGAATAAAGAATACCTTAATGGATTCGTGTGGTATGGTGGCTAGTGTATAGACTTGGAATTGAGAAGACTTGTGGTTCAAATGCAAACTCAGACTCTTATTACCCATGTACTCCTGGGGGGGGGCATTCAATCACCCAAAGACCCAGTTTACTCATCTGAAAAATGGGAAAAATGAGCCTTGCAGTCTCCACCTCATAGGGTTGTTGGAAGGCTCAAATGGGATAATGTTTGTAAAAAGTATTGTAAACTTTAAGGTACTATATACATGTCAATTATTATTATCTCATTAGTATGGGTACTACATTCATCAAGGTAGATTGCAACCCACTGACTCCTCATTTTGTGCTATCCCTGTCTTCCTGTAAGTCTCCCATAGACCTATTAAAAAACCTCCCCAATGTGCTGGAGGCCTTCCACTGGTTAGTTATTTTAATATTTCATGGACAATAGCACAACACTTAGGCCTTCTCTCTGGTATCTCTTTATTCTCCCTCCCGACCATTTTCTGGCCAAACACAGCTAGAAGAGACTTTTCTAGTTTGGCATATAGACTTAGTATGGAGGGGAAAGGGACTCAATATCTTTTTAAGAAAACAGTACAAACCCAAACCATTAAAGACCTGAGTTGTGGTCTTACTTTATCTCTTTCTTTGTAGAAGCCAACAATGACATAAACCACATCCGTGGATGCAGTTTCTATGTTGCTGTAATCTTTTCCTTCTGTGGGGCTGTGAATACAGAGGTCAGGTGCAAATGTCTTCAAGTCACACGTCTCTTTGAATTACCAAAGCCTACACCTGTGCTGGGGCATCTCTGACTGACTTCCTGAGGTCAGTAGAAGAGATCTGGGGGGCATTTACTGGTAATTGCTCCAAATTGACTCTAATAAGATAGCTGTCATAAAAATAATTGTTCCATGTGTTGAATGGACAAGAATTCTTGCATATTTGCTGTCAATAGATTTTTCTTTAGAGAGCATCATTCTGAGAAATAAGTGCATATTTATTTGAAAACTTGCTAACATGGCTGAATATTATTAAATGGTGGCTATTGATAACAAAGTCTTCTTGTTCTCTTCATGGGAATACCCAGGTCCCACAAGGTCTGCTCCTACCAATATGGTTGATGGACAACTGATGTTAATTGTTTGGGAATAATAAGAGCTAGCAGGACATTGGAGACCAATGACATCATTTGGAGGCAGTATAGAAAGGTGGAAAGAATACTGGACCTGTAGTCAGGAGAGACATGAATATATTTAATTTAATTAATTTTTTTTTTTAAGCAACAAGAATTAAGTGACTTGCCCAGGGTCACAGAGCGATTAAGTGTCTGAGGCCAGATTTCAACTCAGGTCCTCCTGACTCCAGGGCCCATACTCTATTTACTTCTTTACCTACCTGGATCTAAAGTGGGAGAATAATCCCTACACTACCTTGCAGGGTTGTTTTAAGGAAAGCATTCTATAAACCTTAAAGGGCTATAGAAATGAGAGGGATTATTACTGTTACTTAGCGCAAATGGCAAGGCCACTTGTATTTTGGATACCCTGAACGTAAGTTGGTGGTGTTAATTTGAAGAAGGTTCCTATGGTATCTAGTTTTTGGTGGGTGGAATTTTCCCCCTCAAAGGAATAAAACTGTTGACAGTATTACAGAATCAGAGACTGATCAGTGCTAGAAAAGACCTTAGAAGTTATTCAGGCAATATTCAAACTCATGTCTTCCTGAATTAAAATCTAAGACCCTATCCACAGTCATCTACCTCCCAGGTATGATTTGCCCAAGATCTCACAGCTAGCAAAATATTAAAGCCAGGAGTCAAACCTAGCTCAGCTGATTCCAAATCTAAAATCTAGCACTCTGCACTACACTATACTCATGGTGTTGGTGAGGGCTGGGAAGACTTCCTGAGGAGATGGTTGGGCCTTGAAGGATGAGAAATAAAGGCTGTAGGAAGGCTAATAAATATTATTTATTTATTACTTATTATTATATATAAAATTATATATTGTATAATATATTATTATATATAATATATTATTATATATAATATTATTGTTATAATATTATATATTATTAAAAATAAATAAACCCTCCTATGACAGCAGGGTACTTTGAAGTTTCAATGGTTAGATTAGTTGTTGTTTTTTTTTGCTTTTTGGGGGGGCAATTGGGGTTGACTTGCTCAAGGTCACATGGCTAGTTTTTGTGTTAAGTGTCTGAAGCTGGATTTGACCTCAAGTCCTTCTGACTCCAGGGCCAGTGCTCTATTCACTGCACCACCTAGTTAGCTGCCCCATGGCTAGATTGTTGTATCTGGAATGAGAGAGAATTGACTCTTGCCTTAGATGCCTTATTTTCTATGACTCTGAGTCTCAATTTCCTCATCTGTGAAATAAGGGAATTTGGTTTGATGACCTTGAAAGCCCCAGCTTTAAATCTAGAATAATGATGGTGATAGTCATCACAATAGTTAACATTTATATAGTGCTTTCTTTGTGCCTGGCACTGGGTTAAGTACTTTACAATTGTTATCTTTCTTTTTCTTTTTTTTTGCTTTTTTTTGGAGGGTGGAAGGCAAGGCAGTTGGGGTTAAATGACTTGCCCAAGGTCACATGGCTAGTAAGTGTTCCAAGTGTCTGAAGCTGTATTTGAACTCAGGTCCTTCTGACTCCAGGGCTGGTGCTCTATTCACTGTACCACCTAGCCACCCCAAGTTGTTATCTCTTTTGATCCTTACTTACAGCCCTGTGAGGTAAGTGCTATTATTATCCTCATTTTATTATCCTGTGTAGTACTATAGGCCAGCTCAGTGACTCAGTGGCCAGAGTGCTAGGGCCGGAGTCGGGAAGAGGTGAGTACAAATCTAGCCTGAGACGCTTCTTAGCCATGTGACTCTGGCAAGTCATTTAACCCTGTTTGCCTCAGTTTCCTCAACTGTAAAAAGTGAGTTGGAGAAGGAAATGGCAAACCACTCTAGTATATTTGCCAAGAAAACACCAAATGAGGTCAAGAAGAGTTGGGTGTGACTGAAAACGACCGAACACACATATAGGACTGTGGTACATGGGATTTCTGAGTACCTCAAAGGCACAAAACATTCTCTGCTCTTGATGACTAATTTCCTCATTTTTAAAATGGGGATTATAGTAGTGCCCATTCACAGGGCTGTTGTGAAGACCACATATTAAAAACTTAGCAAACCTTAATGTGCTATGTAAACACTAACTGTTATTTTTCTTATTATTAGTTTCATACAAAACCAGGTGTCCTAAGAAATGACTTCAAACTGGGTGCAAATGCAATGCAAACAGGAGAACGCTCAGTCCATTAGCAACATTATTAGGTGTGAAAAAAGAGTTAAATTACAATAGCATAAACAGTTTCTTTGTGAGACTCATAAAAAAAAAAATCACCAAAAAGTAGGTGATGACTCAATTTGCTTTCTGGGGTTTGGATCTGGAAGTGCTACCTACCTTTTTTCCCAGCTAGTTCTAGTAAAAGTTCTAGTTCAGCTTTGTGGTGCCCCTCAATGATGTATGAATAGCACACATTCTGAATTGTTAACATTTTCTCTATCACTTTCTTAAGTCTAGAGTGACAGTCAACAAAACCCTAAATCAAGTCCTGATTTGTAGCATCTGTAGATTTTTGAGGTGTAACTGTTCCCACTGAAAACTGAAGGAATGGTTCTCCTGAGATGGGTTTGAGCTGGCTCCAGAACGAGTCTGTTTTACAGCTCCTCCAGTTAAGGGTCACACCTTCTAGAATGGATATTGCCTTACAATTCGGGAAACTCTTGGAAGATCTAGTGCTGTCAATTGAAGTCAACAAGTATTCTCTGAGCCTTGTGATGAGCAAGGCACGGCCTGGGCACTGGGGATACAGAGACAAGAAGCTACAAGGGTCTCTGACTTCAAGGACATTGCTTTCTACTAGGGAGATTGTTGGGATCTAGCCTCAAGTGCCTTGATGCTTGAATCAGGTTTTTGTTGTTCAGTCATTTTCGATTGTGTCCAACTCTCTGTGACCCCATTTGGGGTTTTCTTGGCAGAGATAGTAGAGTAGTTTGTCATTTCCTGCTCTAGTTCATTTTCCAGATGAGGAAATGAGGCAAACAAATGAGGTTAAGTGACTTACTCAGGTTCACACAGCTAGTAAGTGTCTGAGACTGAATTTGAACTCAAGAAAATGAGTCTTCTGAACTCTAGCCCCAGTGCTCTATCCACTGCCCTGCCTATCTGCCCTGAGTCATGTTTTGAATCTTATAATGCTAACAGTAACTCATTTTTCTGCAACTTTGTAAAGCAGAGGATCTTAACTTGAAGGCTGTGGTTATATTTCTGGGAGTCCATGAAATTGGATGAGAAAAACTTTTTTCTAATTCAATTTGAATGATTGTGTTTGTAATTCTATATATTTTATTTTATGCATTTAAAAACATTATTTTGAGAAGGGCTCAATTGGCTTGATCCACAATGCCAAAGGAGTCCATGATAAAAAAAAAAGTACCTTGTTCAATCTAAAGGATATGGAACATTTTCCTTACAATCACCCTCTAATATGGGCAGGACAAGCCCTAGACTGGTACTATGGTATCATTGATTTAGAGCTAGAAAGGGCCTTAAAAGTTATGTAGTCCAACACATTTTTATAGATGAGAAGACTGAGGCTTGTCACACGGTGTCAGAGATGGTATTCTTGATTCCAGGTCCAACACTAATTCACTCTGCCTTCCATAAAAGTGTCAGCTTCATTTTATGAATGGGGAAATGGAAACTTCAAGGGTGAATGGACTTGCTCATAGTCACATAGTTGGGAAATATTCAAACTTGAACTCAAACCTAAGTCATCTGACCATGATAGTTCTACTTGACTATTTTATCCTGTGACATGTATGTGTTCTGGCCCTAGTCTTTCAGAGCCAGACCTGTTATTATTATTGTTATTATTATTCATTATCCCTGAGGGATTTGGGGGTATCTCTTTTTGCCACCATAGACTTGGGCCTCGACTGGTTGTGCTCCTTTCATTTGTTAGGGAGTCAATAACCAGAGCTTCAGTTTTATTTAACTACTTAACATTAATTGAATTTTACAAAGGGATATTTATTTCACTGATACAGCCAGAAAAAAACATATAAACATTCTCCCTAACACCTTGGGGGGGCATGAATTCCCCCTATATTTCTGGGCCTGGGGGGCTTTAGGGGTGGGATTAGGCTTACAACTTAACTCAATTCCTTTATTACTAGTCTCACCACATTCATACCCAAAGCCAACATCATGACTTCTGCTAGGCTGCAGTCCCATATTCATACACCTCTGGACATCAATGCCAGGATGGCTGAAACATTTGGTCTGGATTCCTGTACTCCTACATGCTCAAGGCTCATGTGTCTGACCTTGGTTGAATATACCACTCCCTATGCCTAGAACAAAAGAATGAACAAAAAGGCCAAGGACCTGGGCCCATTTCTTGGGTGCTTACAGCATGGTTCTTTCCCTGGAAGATCCCAGTGAGAGTCACCTCACTTCCTCAGATTTGAATTCAGGAAAAAAAAAACATGGTTGGTGCTGACTCAGACCCCTTTGAAGATGCAGAACGTTCTGACTATGTTATGAGTGAAAAAAATGCTTATCCTAACAATGTGTTGGGTCAATTGGAACCAGTCACAGAATATTTCCACATGTTCCAGTCCTCCAGGTGGATGATGTCATATTAGCAAATTGAAGGGACCTGGGAGAGTGCCAGACCGCCATTATACAGCTTACCATCTTCCTAACAAGATACCTATGCACATATCTTTAAGTCCTGGGCTTGCCACGTGTGGCCTGTGCATTAGCAGAAATTACTTAGGAGACTTCCTGGCTATAATGGAATAGCATGGTTTATGAGGTTTCTTTGTCACTTCTGCATCCTATCTGTTGTCTTGGCTACTTGTCTTGTTTCTAACCCATTGATTTACTTTAACTTCCAGTTGTTTGGGCCTGTGGCTTTACCAGTGTGGCTTAGTCATGAGGATGCATGGCAGATCTGACCTGTGAGCACAATGCCATGTCAATGCTTGGAGGAAGTAGGGAATAAATTTGCTCTCCATGAAAGTCTTTTTTGGGAAGCAGGCTATATTAGGCAAATGATCAGTATGACAATACTTCCTATATCTTGCCTCCCAATCTAGGCCTGTTTACCTCACTTGAATTTCTGTCTCAGGATTTAGATTCCTGGTTCATTTTAGCCACTGAAGTTTTAGCTTTTCAGAGAAGCCCACATTTTTTAACATGATACAGCCTTTCATTTATACTTGTTTAGATGCTGATTCTGAATCCAGTCTCTCATCTTTCTTCAGGGGGTGTAGAAGTATACACTTCTAGTCCCTCAGTCTCCCAGTACTCTCTCCCCTCATTTATTGCCCTACTTTCTGATATATGCTGGCTCACCTGAAGAGGATGTGATGCCAGCACTTGTGTGTTCCCTGGTTTTGATTGTCTCCCTGGTGTCTCCCTAGACCTCTAACTTCCGAACCTTCCTAATCTGGCTTCCCATCTTGCCATCTTGTTTTTCTACCACTCACGGTAAAGTTCAGAATGGAGTTGCTGCCATCCTCTTGTGAGTAGTGGTAATCCAGTTTGGAATGAAGCTAGAGAAGTCAGACCACACTTGTCAGGAAGGTCTTGTTGTTGCTGTTCAATCATGTCCAACCCTTTGTGACCCAGTATGGGGTTTTCTTGGCAAAGATACCAGAGTAGTTTATCATTTCCTTCTCTAATGGATTAAGGCAAGCAGAGTTTAAGTGACTTGCTCAGGGTCACATAGCTTGTGAGAATCTGAGACTGGATATGAACTCGGGTCTTCCTGACTCCAGGCTCAGGACTCTGTTCACTGAGACATGTAGCTGCCTCAGAAAGGCCTAGCTTCCCTCATACGAAAGATTAGAATTTATTTCATTGATTCAGAATGTCAAAGTCCCGTAGTTTCTGACCCAGGAACACTAGAAAGAATAATGAAGGGTTTAGAAGATGGCAAGGATGTTTATCACTAAACCTTGTGACATCACAATGAAAACCTTTAGGTGTTTCTGATGCCTAAGTCCTCAGGCATCTTATAGCAAAGTCTGAAGCACAAGACTTCCTCAGGAACAACACAGGGGAACATAGACAAATAGGGAAAGGTACCCAGAAATGTCAGATTCCCAGAATCACTCTATTTTGACAAATTCAATTGACTCTTCCCTTCCCTCTTTTCAACAGACTTGCTCCCATGGTATAATGCAGCCTAAAGGCCAATCCAGAGATTCAAACTTTTTCTGCCTTTACTTGTTGCCTATGGGAAGCCTCATAATTGAAGAGAGAGAGGCTGGGACCCTCATTAGGGCTTTCTGTGTCTTGTGTATAATAGCCACTAAACACGTATATTTATTGAGCTGAACTCAATTGTCAGAATGTTGACTTTATGTCTCCCATAGCTCAGCTGCTACATCTTTCTAATTTAAGGAACAATAACAGATCATCAAACAAATACTCAGTTTTACTAGACACTTTTTTTTCTTTCTACAGGTTGTTTGAAGTGGCAGGAGAAGGAAGAAACATGGGCCAGACAAGAAGTTTCAGTCAGGTAAATCCAGCAGACCACAAACAACGAACTCAATGCATATTTTCTAGCTGTTGTTTTTCTGTTTGTGTCTATGACTCCAAGTAAGGGAAACCTGGAGCCAAATACCATCAACTTTTGATTATCCAGAGGCTGATTTTAGGGTGTGGATTGTTAAAATTCCTTTGCCTATTTCTTTCTAAACCAGCTTCTGCCCCACTTGAAAATGATCTCTCCCTGTTTAAATGTTCCTAGAGTATGATTCCCTTCTTTGCCCCCATCACATTTAACCTAGTGCTTCATTGTTCAGACATCACTCCCCGACTGTATCTCTATTGCTTAACAGTATCTCACACTTTTTTTGGTAGGGAGGTTGGGGCCAGCTCTGTGACTTCATCCAGTTTGGGAGCTCCCAGTGTAGAAATTCCTTTTGCTGATACATAAAGACAACTCATCTATATTTTGTAATCTTAGAGACCTGCTTGGAGTACTCAGTGTTTAAGGGGGTTGGTTGCTCAGGGTTACACAGTTTGTATGTGCCAGAGGAAGACTTGAACTCTAAGGGATTTGTTGTTGAGTCATTTCAGTGACGTCTGACTGAGAACCCCATTTGAGGGTTTTCTTGGCAAAGATACTGGAGTGGTTTGCCATTTCATTCTCCAGCTCATTTTACAGATGAGGAAACTGAGGCAAATAGGGTTGTGTCCAGGATCACACAGTTAGTCAGTGTTTGAAGCCACATTTTGACTCCTAATTCTGGGTCAGGAGCTCTAGCCACTAAGCCGCCAAGCTGCCCTCCCAGGGAGGTGAGCTCTGGAAACTCCAACATCCATAAGCACTTAATATTGTCTAAACTGAATTATTGTTGGTAGGATTTCCAAGAGCTGATAAACTAGTGTCCCATTCACAAAATGATAAGGCATAAAAGTAGGACCCTCTTGGAAGACCATGAATCACAGCAAATGAAAACAAAGCATTTGTAAATGGCAGATGTCTTACCTGATTAGTGAGCTCAGCTGGCTAAGGGTTAACCACTGGTCCAGCAGTCAAATGGTTTTGGGGGATGGGGAATGCTGAGTGTCAAAACTTGGAGTTATGCTAGCACAGAGGGTGGTCAAAGCAGGAGGCCAAGGGTCAAACCAGAGAGGCAGAGAGAGGAAGTTTCCATGCCAACAGAGAACATAGGCATTGGAGAGTTCAGGCTAGTCTGAATACACAGGAGTCAGCAGAAAGGAACATAAATAATGTGGGAAGAAATTGAAATGTTGGGATCAACTACAGATCAAGGAGAACTATTAAAAAATTAAAAAAATCAAGTCAAGCCAGGAACAGGGCTACTGATTAGATGACAGGGTAGTGTAATGGATGGGAAGCCAGAATCCTTTGGCCAGGTCACCTCCCTTCTCCTGACTTCAGTTTCCTCCTTTGTGAAGCAAGGGTGCCAATATAGATCAGGAGTCCTTAACCATGGACCCCTAAGGAGTTGATGGATAAATTTTAGGGCATCTATGAACTTGAATTGGAAAAAAATTACATCTTTGTTTTCATTAACCTTTAGAATTTCCATCACTTACAAATGTAGGCAACCAGTAGTATTCTGGGGCAGCTAGGTGACCCAGGGCATAGAGCACTAGGCCTGTTGTTGAGAAGACCTGATTTCAAATTCAGCTTTAGACACTTACCAGCTGTATGACCCCAGGCAAGTCAATGAATTCCTTTTTGCCTCAGTTTCCTCATATGTAAAATAAGGATAATAAAGGCATCTACCCCCTAGGGTTGTTGTGAGTATCAAGTGAGATAATAATTGCAAAGTACATGGCATACTTCCTGGCACAAAGTTAGTGCTATATAAGTATTATTATTCTTGTTATAAATGAGATTATTGTGCCTGGCGCATTGTAATCACTACATAAATGTTAGTTATGATGATGATGATGGTGACCATCATCATCCTCCTGAAAGGGTCACATAGGCTTTTCCAGGCTGTCAAAGGGGTTCATGATACAATACAAATGTGAAGAACCTCTGTCCTAGAGGTTTTCTTTTATTTTTATTTCATTTTTTTTTTTTTGGAGGGGGGAAGGCAAGACAATTGAGGTTAAGTGACTTGCCCAATGTTGGTCACACAGCTAGTAGGGTGTGTCAAATGTCTGAGGTCAAATCTGAACTCAGGTCCTCCTGACTCCAGGGCCTGTACTGTATTCACTGCGCCCCCTAGACATTTTCTAAAGACCTTTTTAGTACTAAGCCTATAAGCCTGTGATGAAATCACCCCTTCATGTACTTTGAGGCTTTGACATTCCACAGATAATGACAAAAAACTTGCTGCCCTCAATAGATGTTCATTCCTTTCCTCTCAGCCTTCTTTGGGGGTAGTTGGACTCCTCCTGGCCACACCCCCTTTTGGTTCTTAAGGCTCAGAGGGAGATGTGCCTGAGGCATCACCCAAGCAAGCAGTCTTGGAAAGAGTTTCACAACCTCCTGTACTGTGTGCTGAAGAGACAGTTAAATTCCTGTTTACATATAAACCTAAACCCCCTTATTCTAATGTGCCACCACCTTAAAAGACATATATTTATTCTCTCCGTTTTAGCTGTTCATATGTTTAAAGGCGACAAGTTCTTCCAGAGTGATTATGCTAATGTACATAGGGCGTTTCAACAATTGTGCTGACAGGCCTAACCACTTATTTGAACTACATTGTGCAAATAAGATGTTATCTTAAATACTCTCCTAATATAACTCAGTAATCACTATAATGCTTTTTGGTGAAATTGTAGTATTATTACTGAATTTAGTCACCAAATCTTCAATATTTCACCTTTTTCCTTAGGCCCTTCAGTGTCCAGGGTGCTGAATAACTGACTGGGGTTAGGCATTCATTGTCCTTGTTGTTAAGCCCAGCAAATAGCACCTGGACTTCAAGTTTGCTTTTGTGTGAGGTTGGAATGTGGAGGGGACAGAATAAGCCTTATCTGAGTGGTGGCTGTAATTTTCTTATTTCTGTGGATGGCTCCTGCCACTAGTCCTCTATTCACTTAGGTTTGTGACCTCAGGATCATCTCTGATGCTTCACTCTTCCTCACCCTTCCAAATCCAGTCAGTTGCTAGGCCTCATTGATTCTACATCCACATTTCTTTCATCCATCTCCTCTCTATGCATAGACCTTCTTTCCTGGACTACTAAAATAGCCTCCTGGTCTACTAAAATAGACTTCTAGTCTCTACTCTCCAATATATCTCCTATATGCTTACCAAATTAATATTAATAAAGCTGAAGTCTGACTATCACACACCTCTGCTCATAAAACTTTAGCGTTGTCTTATTGCTTCTCAGGAAAAAAATATAGACTCCTCTGTTTGGCATTCAAAGTCCTTCACAATCTGGCTCCAACCTCTATTCTATCCAGATGGAGTTCACTATCACTCCCTCTCACACACTCTAATTCCAGCCAAGCTGGACTATTTGTAGTTCCCTGTACATGACATTCCATCCCCTTTGCTTAGACAGTTCCTCACACTGGGAAGGCTTTCCCTCCTCATCTTCATCTCTTGGAATTCCTGGCTTCATTCAATGCTTAGCTCGAGGGCCACTAACTACACAAGTCTTTTCTTGATTATCTCTGTTGTAAGCAGGAGCACTGTGTATTTATTTCATACATATTTACCTGTGTACGTTATTCAGTCATGTCTGACTTTTCATGACCCCATTTTGGGTATTCCGAGCAAAGATACTAGTCTGCCATTTTCTTCTCCAGATCATTTAGTTGGTCCAGATTATCTTCTCCAGATCATTCTCCCATTTGTAAAACAAGGAAACTGAGGCAAAAATGATTAAGTGACTTGACCACGTCATACATCTAGTCAGTGTCTGAGGATGGATTTGAATTCGGGTCTTCCTGATTCCAGGTTTGATGCTCTATCTACTATAGATACCTCTCTGCCCTACATGTTGTTTATCCCTGGTATGAGCTCTCTAAGGGCATATGCTATATTTATGTTTGTCTTTTGTCCCTAGAGCCTAACACAGTTCTTGACATGTAGTAGGTGTTTAATAGATATTTGTTGAATCTAATTGTTGAAAAGGAACCATAAATACTGAGCAGTATATACAAATTCCAATGAGGTCTCACTAGGCTCCCAAAATTCAACTCAGCATTGAATTGTTATATTCAAGGTCCTCCACAAAATTCCCATTTTGATTCCTTTTTGTGGCATAGAGGTGACCACATTTTTGAAGGTGATGTCAATGAAGCATAAACTCTGGAAAGTTCTGCCAACCCAGAAAGTTTGGTCTAGGTTACAGAATGTGTCTGATATTCAAGTCCAGTCTAGCTAAGTAGAGAGAGACTTGTCAGGAGGCTGGCCACCAAGTAAGGAATTCTTTATCTATAGCCTCTATTAAACAAAGAAATTTTAAATCAACCTTGTTCCTATGTGTTTTACTCTTCTTAGTCTGAGGAATGGCAGCATAAAGATGGAAAAGGAGATCAAGGGTGCTTAGAATGACAGTTTTTAGATTGTTTATACATACTAATATAACTGTTATTACTCTAAATGTGTGCTTCTTCCCTAACAACCATCAAGTTGACATACTACTGGAGGAAATCATTATTGATATTCTTGCTACAAATTCAACCTGCAGATATAAAGATGTTCCAGGCAAAAGGAAGTATGGCTCCTTGGAAAAACATATGAAGGAATCAGTCGAGATAGATCTTAACTTGTCCAAAGGCAACAAGACACATTTCATGGGACATTTTGTCATTTTGCCTTGCAGTGGCCATGAAAAACAGATCACTATTTGCAAAAGAAAAATATTCCCATACAGAAAATTCCAACTTATGTGCTAATATCTCTTACAGAAAATGAAGGGGTAGAGAAATTCTATAAAGAACTCAATAAACTCCTCAAAAATTAAATCCATATATGCTTAAATACTTGGTCATTTTAGTACAAATTTGGTTACAGTGGAAGATGGAAAAAATTACTGTGAAAAATACGGTTCAGACTCTAGAAATAAAAGAGGTCAAAGGCTTATTGCCTACATAGAACCCTCACACCAATATATTATGAATATTTTCTTTAAGAAGAAAGTAGCTAAGTGCTACTAGGCCTGGGAAGTACCAAATAACATCACATACACACACACACACACAAATGTCAGTGTAAAACAATTAGTTACTGATGTGTGAGTAATTTCAGGATCAGCTGCTCTGTGTAGAGCCAGACCACTAACTTGGTAGAAGAAAGATAAAAATCGATACCAACTTAGAAGAAAGGATAAAAATTAGAAGATATGTCATCCGATGGAAATAGCTGCAACTTAACCTTTCAAACAAGCTATAGATATATAAGAAAAATGGGAAAATGGATGAAGGAATAGAAATCAACATAGACTAGACTATTTCCTATAGAAGTTTAAGTGATGTAAATCAATCCCACATTTGGGAGGCCAAAAGAACCTTGAGATTGGTTCAGCCAAAAGCACTTGATTTCCCCTTATAGATGCTTTAAAATGTTTTTTTTTTTTAATGGATGAAAGCAAATCAGAGAGTAAATGTGGCTAAAAGCTTCTTGTAATCATTATTGTCTAAATTCTTCTCAGCTACAAGTGACTAAGAACAAAAACCTATGGCTTGCTTCTGCCTCATTTAAAAGTTCTTAAAAGATTTTGATAATTTGCCTTGTTTTCAAGGGTTACTATGAGGATAGGCAAAAATGCCTCTATGTCGAAATCTCTGGAATCTACCTATTTTGTTTCAAGGTGGGCATGGTAGACAGTTTGGGCATATGCCAATGGCTAGTCATGCTATGGCAACTCTGGTCCTTACCTAAAGGGTCAAAAATGACTAGGCATTCTGGAGTCCCCCAGTTGGGGAAGGAGAGCTATTCATTTAACATCTGTTCCGTTGGGGGGGGGATTATACATAGCTTGAGTGGTGATCCATTTTACTTAAAATGACTCAGGAGCTACTTATCAAGTTCATGGATATACTTCTCACCACCCCATTGGAAAATGAAGGAGAAAAGAGAAGAGATGATTTAAACCAGTCTATCTTGCAAGTGCTAAGTGATCTTAGTAAAAGGCCAGTGAGGAAACACATTTAAAGTCATGGTTAAAATGAGGTTTGGGGAATTATACAAGCATTTCATTTATCTGTATTTTTTTTCTTTCTCACTAACTTAGAACCTTAAGAGATGGTGATAAAAGATAAACTAAACATACACAGTCTGAAAACAGATGCTCCAAGTCCCATTTTTTAGATATGAGGGGGTGGAAACACCATTCTCCTACTCCCCTCCCCCCCAACCTACTGTTAGCTTTGTGGTATTCTAATCCTGAAAAGTTTATTTAGTTGGCTCTCTGAGGTGTTGCTGAGTAATGCAACTCTTCCTAAATGGGGAATGACAATCTCTAGGGAAAAGCTTTTCTGAACAATACCATACTATAAAGAAAGGCCAAGACAAGCTAAACCACTAAATTTATAGTGGAAGACTATGGCATTGGTGAACTGAGAATAAAGGAGAATGAGTGTTTAGCTAGAACTCTCCCTAATTTTCTTTAAAAAACAAACGCATTTCACAGTCAGTCTTGGTGACGCATGCCTTTAATCTCTCCAACTGGGAAGGCTAAGGCTGTTGGATCACTTGAACTCACTAGGATTTCTGAGCTGCAGTGGGATAAGCTGGTAAAATGTCCACATAGAGTCCAGCTCTGTTTGAGTGTATGAAGGGGTGGGGGTGGGGAGGAAGGGACAAAGATCGTTCTTCTAAAGGAGGGACAAAACAACTGAGGTTAGAAACGGAGCAGGTCAGAGCTCCTGTGCTGATCAGCATTGGGGTCAGCCCCACAAGAGTGCCTGCTGCATTTCTGGACTTCATCATCTCCAGAAACTTGTCATTCTGCAAGATGATCCCACGCTGAAACTCTCACCTCCTCAGATCATCTCCCACCCCAGCTAGAGGACTTCATCATTCCTCCTTCTTTTAATGCCTTGTCCTCTTTCCCCATTAGATAGGGAATGCTTTGAGAACAGGCCTGTTCTTTGTTTCTTTGTTTTTTTATTTTTCGGAGGGGGGGTGGGGTTGGCCTTTTTTGTATCCTTAGAGATTAGCACAGTGCCTGCCACATCATAGCAACCTAATAATTATTTATTGACTCTGACTCTGCCCTTTCACATTGGGCAAGATAGAGAGACCAAGTGTCAAACAAACACATATTTTGTTGTTTTCATTTGTCTTTATATGTCATTTCTACTCTTTGCTTCCAATGCACACAAACCTGACTTTGCTTTAAAGAGAATTTTGATAAAGACAATTAATAAATTGTGATAAGTTAATATAAGACAATTGTGATCAAGATAAGCAAAAACCAACCAACCAATCAGGAACAGTGACTTCATTTGACAATGGCATATAATATTCTGCTTGTGGGGTGGTGAGAGTTGTGGTCAAAATTTTGCCATTATTATTCGTAGTTTCAGTTTCAATTGTTTTATTGTGTGACTTTTTCTACTTACATAGTCATGTACATTGTTGTAGTCATTGTGTATATTGTTTACTTTTCTGCTTGTTTCATTTGTTTCACTTTGTAACAGATCACATAAATCTTTCCATACTTTTTTTAGATCCATGTAATTGGAATGTAAATTTAAATCTTCCCTGTCCCTAGGCTAAAGTGCACCTGGAGCCTGGGGTAGGAGGCTTGTTTTTCAGTAGATACTTCTTGATTGGCCAGTGAGTCAATAAGGTTGTTACATTCTCTGAGCCAGGAGAAGGTTATATAAGCCCTGATGTGTAGCTTTGTTTTGGGGCTCACTTTGAGAAGTGTTCTGTGATTTGATCTGGATTCTGGGAAGCCATTGTCCAGAGCCCCCCGGGCTTTGAAAAACCCAGATGTTGAAACCCAGATGTTGATTTGGTATGGATGTAATGGTTGGACAGTTTGGAAAGCTGTCTGCTTGATCTGTTTATGTCTTGATAATTCTGCCTGTATACTTTGAAGTTCAGGGTGCTGACCTTTTTCCCCTGAATGAGGTAAACGATATATGTTTGACTGAGTAAAGTAAGCTTGTTAACCCATTTTGAGTTGCTTTCCTTTAACAGAGCAGATCTAAGAACCTGTGTTGGCAGCAAACCCTGAGGACGCTTTGGGGTGCTTGCTGCTACAATCCATCATATTGGTTCTTCTAGAACAGAAATTTTCTAGTTCTTTGCTGCCACAAAAAGTGCACCTATAGTCATTGTCTGTACAGAGGACTTTTCTTTTTACCATTGACCTTTTTGAGGTATAGGTAGGATCTCTGGGTCAAAGGGATGGTCATTTCAGTTGCTTTTTTCATAATTTCCATTTGCTTTCCCAGAACTGTTGTTCTAAATCACATTCTATTAATAGTGTATTAATGGCCTTGTCTTTTGACAGTGCCTCCAACACTGATAATTCCCTTTTAAAATTTTTATTTTTTTATTTTTAACATTCTTTAAAAGGTTTTTGTTTGGGGGGATGGGTGGGGGAAAAACGGGGAGAAAATTTGTAACTCAAAATCTGGCGGAAATGAACGATGTAAATCAGAAGTTAATAAAGCTTTAAAAAAAAAAAGGTTTTTGAGTTTCAAATTCTTTTCCTCTCTCCTGCCACTCATCACCCATTGAGAAGGCATCAATATGATATCAATAATAAATATGAAGTCATGTAAAACATACTTCCATATTAGCCACGATACTGACAATTTCTAATATTTTGTCATCTTTGTCATAATTCACTAGGTGTGAAGTGAAACCTTAGAGTTGTTTTTATTTGTATTTCTCTTACCATTTTAGAGCAATCTTTTATATGATTTTTAATAGTTGGTTATCTTTTGAGAATTGTTTGTTCATATCCTTTGACTACTTATCTTTTGGGGAATGGGTTTGGTATTACATGTTTTTGTTAGTTCTTTATCTTGGATATTACACCTTTTACAGGGGTTTGTAATCTGGAGGGGGGGTCCATGGGCTTGTTTTTAAAATATTTTAATGACTGTACTTCAATATAAACGAATTTCCTTTGTAATCTTATGTATTTCATTTTATGCATTCAAAAAACATTATTCTGATGAGTCCATAGGCTTCACAGTACTGTCAAAGTGGTCCATAATGCACAAAAAGTTAAGAATATCTGTTTTATATAAAAATATTTGATGCAGAAAGTTTTTCCCAGTTGACAGTATCCTTTGCATTCTAGTTGCATTAATTTTGTTTGTGTAAAGCTTTTCAGTTTCACTTAATTGAAATTGTTTACTTTTTTTTGAAACCACTTCTGTTCCTTATTTGGTTAGGAATTCTTCTCTTAGCTGTTGCTATGAAAGTTAGCTGATCTCATTTTCTTCTAATTTTCTTGTGGTATGACCTTTAATGTTCAGGGCAAGTGTTCATTTTGAATTTATTGTGTGGCAAATGGTAAAAGATTTTGCTCTAAGCTAATTGATGACCAATTGATTTCTAGATTTTCCAGGAATTCTTGTTAGATGAGGAGTTCTTTCTCGAGTAATGTTCTTGAATTTATTAAATACTGTGTTATTGAGTTCAAATACTCCTGATTGTTCTTTAGCTAGCCTGTTCCACTGTGACTTTAGTCTTCTTAACCAGTAGCAAATATAGCTTAGTAGTATAATTTGAGGTCTATTCCCTTTTTATTCCTATTTTTCCCCATTATTTCATTTGAGATCTTTGTTTTTCCAAATGAATTTTGTTATCATTCTGTTTAGCTCTATAAAATATCTGCTTGGTAATTTGATTAATATAACATTAAATCTATAAGTTAATTTTGGTACCATGGTCATTTTTATTATATAAATGTGGGCAAGACAGGAGTAATGAATATCCTTTATTGTTTATCTCTGTATTTTTTAAAGTAGCATTTTATAATTGTATAGAGAGAGGGTTTGAATTTGTCTTTATTGACTTACTCAAAGTGCTTTTATGCATTTTATACTTATTTTGAAAAGGACTTTTTAATTATTTCTTTCTGTTTTTTAATGCTATATAAAAATGCAGTTTTAAAAATTTTATTCATTTACTATTTATTAAATAATTAAAATTAATTTATTAATTTGTGCTATTAACATAATATACACATATATGATCATATAATATGTAATAGTTATTGATTCTTGAAACTAATATCAAAATAATTAATCATATATTTTCATTTATGGGTTTATTTTATATTCTACTCATTGATTTTATTTGTACAAAATCTTTACTACTTTTTTGTGTAGAAATGTGCAAAGGCAGCTCACATGTAGTACTGACTTTTCAATAAAACAGTAATGTGACATCTCTCTATACCCTAGTCACACTGGCTGCACCTACATTAAAGGAGAAGCTATTCAATTTTGAACCATCAGAACTAGAAGGGTGGTAACTATAGTGGAAAGAACATTAGATTTGGAGTCAGAAGTCTTAGTTTTGCTACTTACTAACTATACAACCTTAGGTAAATCATTTATATTCTCTGAACCTCAGTTTCCAGATCTGTAAAATGATGGTGCCTAACTAGATGAGCTGAAAGGTCTTTGAGATCTAAAACTATGTTCAACTAAGTAAGGTATGTAAAAAAAAATTTCCCTTTGTTTTATGTTAATCATTCAAAACTATAGGAAAATTATAAAAGTTCTTACATCCGAGGTTGTGAATCAACCAGTGTAACATTTCCCCTCTATATTTTTATGAAATGCATTGCTCACAGAAATGATTTTTGTCAGCCTTGACCATCATATTTGGAAGAACTCTTTTGAGCAGGAAGTGATCTTAGAATATAGGACACAGTGCTCAAAAGAACCTTAGAACTTAGAATGCTGGAGATTGAATGGATCCCAAAACATAGAACATATAATAATAATAATAGCAACAATGAGTTAATTTATACATATTTAGTGCTTAGAGGGTCAGATGACTTGCCCAAGGTCACCCAGCTAGTGTCTGAGGCTGGATTTGAATTCATGAAGATGAGCTTTCTTGATTCCAAGATCAGAGCTGTGCCACCTAACCCTTTCCTAAGATGCCACCAGGGCCATCTCCAGTCTTCCTGATCAATGACTTGCCACTGGACCCAGATAACTCTGGAGGAGAAAGTGGGGCTGGTGCCTTTGCACAGCCCTCCTGTACTTAAATCCAACTCACTTGTATGTCATGGTATATCACCTCCCTGATGTCATGGTCCTCTTCAAGAATTAAGGACAAACAACAATAATAAAAACCAAGCCCAGGTATCCACCAAAAGAGAATTGTATAAGATGCATAAATGAAAAGAAGCCTGGAAAAAAGGGAGTTGGTAGTCTGCCCTGATCACAACATGTCTGGAACACTGTCATCAGTGAAGGGGAAGGACCATGTTTTAAGAGTCAGGTGGAACCTGAACCACATCCTCACGTGCTTTAAGGTATATCACATAGAAGATTGGTCAGACTTAGCCCATTTTCCTCATTTGTAAGATGAGGCTAATAATAGCAACTACTTCACAGGGCTACATAATTTGCAAATTTTAACGAGCTATATAATGTTATGATAATGATGACAATGACAACTTGGTCCCTGACGGGTGACCTCGGCTCTATTGGTAGAAGTTTTAGGAGTTGGAGGGTGTGAGACAGACAAAACAAGTTTGACATTTATGTTGTTATCTTTTGTTTTCACACAACCTTCATTTCTGAATCTATCCCTCCAGAGGGGATGGATTTTTATTCAATAGAGGGAAGAGCCTCTTGGCAATTAAAGCTGTCTGGAAATGGAAGGAGCTGCCTCAGTAAGGAGAGAGCTTTGTAGGAAGAGACTGGAAAGGTGCTTGTTTGGGTTGTTATGGACAGGTTCATGCTTCAAGTCTATATTGGCCTAGATGACCCATAGTAAAATGAAAGAAAACAAAACAAAAAGTTCCCAGAACCTGGAGTAGGGGAAGGGAACTAAAGTTGTAAGAGACCTGGGTTTGAATTTGAGCTCTGCTATGCTGTGTGTCCTTCAGCAAATAACTTAACCTCTCTGGGCCTCAGTTTCCTCACCCATAAAAGGAGCAGGTTGTATTAGATGAGCATTAAGGCCCCATCCAATTTCTATGATGTTAGGAAGGCAAACATTTTCAATTACCATTTTTGGTCTTCTCAACATAGTGGTTTCTTAATGCTATGAATGAAACCAGTGATAGAGATCTTGTGGTTAGGACACTCTTGGCCTGAAAGGCCATGTTTCCAGTCTTATTCTAAGGAATCTACAAGAGGAACTTAGTTTCTCAAACCATATTCGTGCTTGCTACAAATTAAGACATCCTAGAATGAGTCCAAGGAGATGAGCCTATTAATGGGGATGGAGATAGGTGGAAAACTGAAGCTAAAATAATGATATCAGTGAAGTGGCCAGAGACAGTGACTACTTTAAGCCCCACCTATGCTAGCTAGGATGTGTGTGTATGTCTGTGTGTGTGTGCACATTTTTTTTTGAGCGTGAAGTAAATAATTTTTAAAGTACAATGAATCAACATGCATTTATTAAATGCCTGCTCTGTGCATCTGTGGGGCAGCTAGGTGGCACAGTGGATAGAGTACAGGGCCTGGAGTCAGGAAGACCTGAGTTCAAATCCAGCTGCAGGTACTTATTAGCTATGTGACCGTGGGCCTGAACCCTTTGCCTCAGTTTCCTCATCTGTAAAATGAGCTGGAGAAGGAAATGGCAAACCACTCCAGTATCTCTGCAAAGAATGCCCCAAATGGTGTTACAAAAAGTCAGACACGACTGAAACGACTGAACGACACACCCCATGCTAGACACTGTGCTAATTGCTGAAGCCACAAAGACATAGTCTCTGCTCTCAAGGAGCTTAGGTTCTAATGTAGGAACCAATATGACCATAAATAATTATGTACTTAATGAATATATAAAATGAATGCAAGGTAATCTTGGGAGGGAGTCCTTTAGCTGCTGGAGGGATTGGGAAAGGCTCCATGCAGAAGGTAGGATTTGAGCAGAGTCTTGAAGGAAGGCAGAAGAATCCAAGAGGTACAAGTGAGAAGGAGTGCATTCATTCCAGGAATAGGGGAAAACCAGTGCAAAGGAACAGAGGTGGAGTGTCACGCATGTGAGACAAAAAGGGCAAGCACAATAAGGGGAAGTCACCCAAAGGCACATCTAGATTTGAAGAAAGTTGAGCAAACACCCAGTAGAGGATTGATGGAAGATGTGAAAAAAAAGCCACAGAGTGTGGGCAGGCATGGATGGGTTGCAATAAGCTTTGTTTCAGGGAGTACCCACATTGATGAGATCACACACACGTTCATTAGAGTGTTGGACTAAGGAAAACCATTCTACCAATTAGAGGTGTCCAAAAATATAATTGATTGCCTTAGAAAGTAGTGGGTTCCTCCTCACTGTAGGTCTTCTAATGGAAACTGGCTAACCACACAGTGGGGTATTCTTAGGTCAAGACTATGTTTATATTAGTTCAACTCTGAAGTTATTTCTGTCTGTAATTCAGTGAAACAGGCTTAGGCAGGGAACAGGACTTGCCTAAGGTCATAGCAGGAGGGAAAGGGACAGAAGGATCATAGGATAGCCAGAAAGGACCTTGGAAGTCATTTAGACGAACTTCCTCATTTTTCAGAAGAAGAAACTGAGGCACAGAGAAGGTAAGTCTCTTGAATCTCAGTCTACCAACCTATATTTCTTGTAACTATAATATAAGTGTTCTTCTGTATGTGAGGCAGGTGGTGGTAACTAACTGGAAAGTAAGTATAATTACTATGTTAAAGGTAACCAGAACCAGGAAGCCGGGGTGTTTTTTTTTTTTAAACAATGGTATCATGTGTTAAATTGAAAATAACCTAACCACCTCCCCCCCCCCCCAACCTGGTTATTTCCAATTCAAAACTGAACAATAGAGCAACTAAGTCCAGAACCTTAGAATCTAACAGAGCTTTATATTCAGGGGACCATTCAAGTTCACTTTTCTCTAAGCTGGGATCTGACTGTAACAAGCACAGTGCAGGCCATGTAGCCAGCAAGGATTGAACTCAGTGACAACTAAATGGAATTTTTTGTATAATCATATCCATTTAATTTTGGGCATTTAAAAAACATTCTAAGAAGGGATCTGTGGACTTCATCAGACTGCTAAAGGGGTTCATGACGCCAGAAAGATTAAGAACCCCTGCTCTAGAGCAGCTGAGGCTTAGGTGAATTTTAAAAGTGTTCCACATCCCATTGTTTCAGATGTGGCTATTGGTGAGTGGCAGGGGAAGTGACTTTGGTGTGGGTTGTTCTAGAGAGAGAGAGAGACAGATTTGCTATTTGTGTTCACATCAGACCTGTCATCCAGGAAGTTCAGAACTCTTAAAAAAAGTCATTCCTTTGATTCTTCTCTTCCTGGGAAGCAATGAATAACTTTTCTTTTTTCCTACTCTATACCTAGATAAAACACAACAACGTCAAATGATACTCTTCTAAGGAGTGCTGGAAAGAAAAGCTGCTTAGGGAAAGAGCTTTTTGGAGGAACTGAATGTGAGCAGTGGAACATGGGGTCTTGATGGTTGTGGTGGGACATTTAGCTAGAGTGCTGGACTTAAGATGAAGATGACATGGGTTCAGGTTATATAATTTGTGTTAAGGCAGTTAGTCTCCTTGATCCTGAGTTTCCTTATCTGCAAAATGATGGGGTTGAACTCAGTGGCCTCTAATTTCCCTTTCAGATCTAAATCTGTGATCTTACTTGTCTATTTTTTTTGGAGGGCAACTGGGGTTAAGTGACTTGCCCAAGGTCACAAGGCTAGTTTTTGTGTTAAGTGTCTGAGGCCAGATTTTAACTCAGGTCCTCCTGACTCCAGGGCTGGTGCTCTATTCACTGAGCCACCTAGTCATCCCTGATCTTACTTGTCTTTAAAAAGCACATGAAGCTGCCCATGTAGGGAAAAGATTCCCTTGCTTTTCATTCTGGCTGCTGAAGTCCTTCCTTTCCCTCAAAAGTCACCTCAGATGCAGCATCCTCCACAAAGCCTTCCCTGACCTTATCCACTCCTGCCTTCTCTCAGCTGAAAAGTGATCTTTTCCACACAGTGCTCTGACATGATTCTTCTCTGTGTGCTACACATTCTTCCTTTAGATGACAGCGGAGACAGCATGGTTCAGTGGAAAGAGTGATGAACTGGAAGTCAGAAGATCTAGGTTCAATTTCTGTCTCTGCCACTTACCTACCACCTTTGTGACTTTAGGGAAGTCATTTTACTTCTCTGGGACTCAGTTTCTTCACCTCTAAAATGAAGGGGGTTAGACTAGATAACCTCCAAAGTCCCATCCCATTCAACAATGGATAATTTCTCAGCACTGAGTGTAGGCCTTTGTACATCATAAACAGGAGCTTGAGAAACAGAGAATTCTCTGCAGACAAGCCAGTAGCAAGCTTGGAAGCTGATTCCTCCCTTTGGAATCTCATTTCATCATGATTCCTCCACAGGGCAACTGGATATTTGCATAGTGGTCAGCTAGGGATCCTTATGTCTGCATGTGTAAGTATGTGTGTGTGTGTGTGTGTGTGTGTGTGTGTGTGTCTGTAAATACTTATCACATTTCCCCTTGTTGCATTATTATCTGTATATGTAATTTACCCTCCCTTAGATTGCCAACTCCTAGAAATTCAGAGCTGTATTGAGTGTGTAAGATTTTAAGTTTTAGAGTTAGAAGGAATTTTAGCAACCATGTAGTTCTTACAGAGGAAGAAGTTGGATCCCAGGTAGGGGAGGTTACCTCTTCCATCTAGCGTCGAAGACTAGAGCACTCAGTTTTTGGACTTTCCTTAAAAAAATATTATAAAAAATAAATGACTATAAACAAGATTGAGCATTAAATTGAGCATTAAAGTATAAATTGTTTCCCTAGCTTTGCTTATTTCACTATGTATCAGTTCATATAATTCGTGCTTCTCTGTATTCATTTATTTCATACATCATAATAATATACCATTACATTCACATACCACCCTATGTTCAATCATTCCTCCAATAACAGACATCTAATTTGATTCCAATACTTTGCTACAAGATGTGCTGCTGTAACTATTTTTGAACTTTTTTTGTCAATAATTTCCTTGGGGCATAAATATCTAACAGTGAAATCTCTGGGTCAGAGTGTAGATATTTTAGTTGCTTCACTTGCATAACTCAAAATTGTTTTTAAAGAATGGTTATATTGGTTGCAATGGTGAAATGTATAGTTCCACCAAAAAATTATTAGTGTGCCTACCTGTCTTTCCACAACCCCTGTGTGTGAGGTAAAACCTCAGTGTTGTATCTTATATCTTATTATTAGTGACTTGGAGCATTCTTTCATATGATTATTAATAGTTTGCAATTCTTCATTTAAGGACTGTTTGTTCATATTCTTGATGGCATATGTTGGAAAATGACTTTTGATTTTATACATTTGTGTTAGTTCCCTATATTTTGGATACTAAACCTTTATCAGAGATATTTACTATAGAGATTTTTTTCCCTTGTTGACTGCTTTCCTTTTTATGCTAGATGTATTACTTCAGTTTGTGCAAAACTTCCATATAGTCTAAATTATCTATTTTATGTTTAGCATTTACTTTTATCCTTGTTTGGTTAAGAATTTGTCTCTGACCTAAAACTATGAAACAAATATGATCTGCTTTATTTCTAATTTTTAAATGATATGATCTTTAATATTCAGGCCACTTTCCATTTAAAATTTGTTCTGGAATATGGTATAAGACATTGATCTAAGCCTAATTTCTGCCAGATTGCCTTCTACTTTTCCCAGATGTTCTAGCTAGTTCTTTTCAAAGTAATACATATTTTGGGGTTTATTGAACACTAGGTTATTAAGTTACATAACTTATGCTTTTTTTCCTTGTCTAGTCTAATCTACTGATCTGCTTTTCTATTTCTTAATGAGTATCAAATGGTTTTGATGATTACTGCTTTAAAATATAGTTTGAGGTCTGCAAGTACTGTTTTCCTTTTATTCCTACCTTTTTATGTATTTCCCCTGATATTCTAAATCTTTTATACCTTCAAATTAATTTTGTTATTATTATTTTATTAAGTTTTATAAAGTATCCCATTGGTAGTTTGATTGGCATACCATTAAGTCTGTAATTAACTTTGGTGGTATTGTCCTTTTTATTATATTAGCATAGTCCACCCTTGAGTAATGAATACTTCCCTAGCTATTTCAGTTACTTACTTCTTTAAGGAGAATTTTGTAATTGAATCTATGCAAATATCGAGTTGCTTTGGTAGATCAACTCCCAAATATTCTGTGCATTTTGTAGTTATTTAAAATGGGATTTCCTGCTCTATTATTGCTTCTTGAATTTTGTTGTTGTCATATAGAAATGTTGATATTTTTTGTGGATTTATTTTTTAACCCACAACTTTGCTGAAGCTATTAATTGGCTCAGTGAGTTTCTTTACTGATTTCTTTGTCCATTCCTTCTTAATTTTTCTTCTGTGGTAATGATTCCCTGGCTCTGCTTTTTTCACTGAATTATTTCATAATGATCTTTCCTTATATTTCTCATATTTGTCAATCTCAATAACATGATAGTATACCATTAATGTATCACTATTTATTCCACTATCCCCCTGACTGCTGGGTATTTAAGTTGTGTCCAGGTTTTTGCAATTGCACATAATGCTGCTATGAAAATCTGGGAAGAGATAACTCTTTGTTGTTTGTTGACAATTTTGGCATATGAGCAACAATTGAGCCAAAGAGCCCTGACCTTCATAAGTTATTTCGTTTCAAAATTTTAAATAAAAAATGTGTTGTCGTTGTTGTTTTTGAAACTTCCTTTCTGTGTCCCCTTTATTTTCAAGGGCCTAATGTGAGCCTTGCAAGTAGCAGAGATTTCACGAATATGAATTGAATGGGAATCTGGACTTGGGGTCAGGAAGACCTGGATCTACATCCTACCTCAGATACTTGGTACCTGTGTGACCTTGAACAAATCGCCTAACCTCCATGAGACTCAGTTTCATTATATGTAAAATTTGGCTATTAGACTGGGCCTCTAAGGTACTGTGCAACTTTATATTCATTATCCTATAATATCTCTTTTCGGTAAAAGAGCATTGTGCATTTGGATTTGAGTTGGACTTTGGGTCCATGTAACCTGTGTCTCTGCATAGATTTATAAACAAACATGCAGTGTCCCAAAAGTCTTAGTGCAGTTTTAAACTAAAATAAACCAAAAAAAAAAAACCTGCACCAAGACTTTTGGGACACCCTGTACATGATTGAATACTTGGTTCTTCATAACCTGCCTTAACTGAATTTCCCCCTCAAATCAAATTTGAGTTAAGACAAATAGCTGAAGTATATTAGAAAATGAATTCAACATGACTTTTCCTTCTGCCTTCCTTTCCTTGTTTCCCTTTCACTTCTCATTTATATATGCCATTAGCAGTGTGTTTATTCAGAAAAGGTGGGAAAAAAAATCATACCTGCCTAGATTCGACTGAAAGCATGTTTGTGCCACACACACTGAAGATATTGTTTAAGAGCATGCCATCCGTAAAAAAAAGAAGTTGGTCCTGTAATGCTGCCAAGGTTCCCAAGTTATCTATCAACCAAGTTTGCCTTGTGTAAACTCAATCTGCCTTGTGACAGTTTTAATTTGTGCATGCACACCTTCTCAGAAAATGATCTCCATACTTTCTATATGCTTCTTCCTTGTTTCCAGCAGTCCCTTAGGCATAGTGCTTGTGAACTTGCTAATCTGGGACATGACCAAGGAGAAGTATGATGCAAAAGTTATATGGGGCATGACTTTCCTCTTGAAGATGCTTGAAATGAAATCTCTGCAGCAAGAGGCGAGTTCCTTATATGACTGTTAGTTATAGGTTAGAGGAAAAAGTCTCAGAGGCACTCCAAGATTGGCTGGTTCTTCCATGCCACTCATGGTTTAGATTCTCAGGTTGTCACTTGGGAGGCTGAGATTTTGAATAGGTCTTGGGGGGAACAAAAGTCCTTCATTGAAGGCCTCTTCTGATGCCTTGTCATGTGGAGGTCACCTTGGGCTCTTAAAATTCTGTGTCAGTGCAATAAACCCTGACTGGTTCCACTAAGTGGGAAAGACTTCAAATGTGTACCTAGAAATTTACTGTGTATCTGTCATCTGAGATCCAGCTTAGTTAAGTGCAGAGGGGCATATTGCTCCACTGATAAAATCATGTGCCATTGGAAAATGAATTGTAGTGAAAAGAACACAGGGTTGAGGACTCAAAAATTCTGAGTTTCTGTCTTGATCTTGTCACATACTGTTTGAGAAAGCAATTTGGGACAATAGAAAGGGCTTGGTTTTAAAACTGAATGACCTGGGTTTAAATCTTGCCTTTGACACATGTTGCCTTTTTGACCCTGGGCAAGTCAGTGAACTTTTCTGGGGCTGCTTCCTCATGTGAAAAATGAGGGGAGATTGAGCTAGACCCTTCCAGTTTTAAATTCGATGATACTAAGGTCTTGAGCCTTAGTTTCTTCTTCTAGGAGAATAATAAAACTTTTACTGCCTCATTAGGTTATCTGAATCAAGTACCAGGACCTTAATGGAGTGGCTCCCAATCTATAGGAAATTGAGATCATAGAGATTTTCCAAGGGGTCCTTAAATACATATGCCAATATCAATAAGATAACATGTTTTCTGTAGGCTAAAAAATTATTTAATAAGTGCTTTAATATTGTTTCAATATACATATAGGAACTATTGCAATTAATATGTATTATACATTTGTCATGATTGGAACACTAGGTTTGGGGTCAAGATTCAAATCCTGTTTCAGACATTAGCTGTGTGATTCTGGGCAAATTATGTTACCTCAGTTTCCTTATCTGTAAAATGGGGATATTAAAAGCACCTACTTCACAGAGTTGCTGTGGCACTCAAATATGTGTGTATGCACACATACATATATATACACATATATGCATATTATGTATGTACACATATACACAAAATATGTACATATATATCCATGCATACACATACATATATATATAGTACTTGGAAAAACTTAAAATGCTACATGTTATTATTACTGTTATTGCTTTTTGTTATCACTTTTTTTCCCAATAAACTGCTATTAATATGAGGACCTGAAAATATTTTTTGGGTAAGGGGTGATCTTTATACTTAAAAGATTGGGAACCAATGTTATTTGCTAACAAAGGTGAAGGTGCTTGTTAATCATAGCTACACAAATGTAAGCTATAGAGTTATTACCAGTTCTATATTTACACAGGGAGGGAAAAGTAGCGGCATTTCCTTGTACAAAATTATACTGGCCAGCAATGCTGCAATAATGTGTTGCTAAGCAAATGAAGTCATCCTTTAAAACAAATCTGCACATTTATGTTAACTAATTAAGTAGAAATATATCGAGGGACTTTTTATGCGTAGAAGACTCTGCTAGGCACTGAGGGGAATGCTGAAATAAGTGACACTGGCCTTGCCTTCATGGAATTTACAGTCTAGCAATAAGGATGCTACTCAGAGGGAAATAGGCATCATTATCCAATAATGATACATGGTGCAGATTGTGCTCATAGAATCATGGATTTAGAACGGGAATGGATCTCTGAGGTCACCTCTTCTAGCCCCTTCAATTTATAGATGAGGAAAATGATACTCAGTATGGTTAAGTGACTTTATGAGCTCACACAGGCAATAAGTAGCAAAGCTTGGATTAAAATACACATCCTCTGTCTCAAGGCCCAGAAAACTTTCTACTGTAACAGAGTTTAAGGGAGCTACAAAGTCTCATGTGAAATTAGAGGAAGGGAAAATAAATTCTGTCTTGAGGGAAATGAAAAAATAGATCTGATAACTGGGCAGGTCAAATCCCACCTCCCCTCAGACACTAGTATAGACAGCCCACAATTCTGTGCCCAAGAGTCCTAAGAAAATTGGTGCCTCCCAGACCAGCAGCACAATTTATAGCCTAGCCCAGGGGTGGCCTTCTAGGTTCTTGAGTGCGGCCTTTTGACTGAGTCCAAGTTTTACAGAACAAATCCTTTTATTTTTATTAAGGGGATTTGTTTTGTGAAGTCTGGATTCAGTCAAAGGGGCTAGGCCCTTGCCTTTGCATGCTACAGCCAACACCAACAGCTGATCAACTGCTACTGATGCACAGGTAAGTCCAAGTCTCAGGCTAGAACCTATAGCTATCATTAGAGGGTCAGCCCCTGTGGGCAAGATATTTCCACCAACACCAAATGCTGACTGCATGCTGTCTCTGGAATAAGTGATCCAGCTTCACTGAAGCAACAAGGTACACTAAGGGAAAGAGGAAGACAGTAGAAAGGATCCAGGTACCCTCAGGAGGTAGTAAGAGTCTTATCTTCTCATTTTATAGAAGAGAAAATTAACGTTCAAGACTTAGTATTGTCAAATCATATATTTAAAACAGAACAGTCATCTAACTCAGTTTCCACTTATTCTTCAATTCACCTAGAATTTCTATGTGAATCAATCTGCCATGACCTTCCCTCAGAATCCAGTAGAGACAGTCTAGGATCCTTCACCCAAAAGTCTCAGGAATAGCAGTATCCCCCAGACAATGACCCCATTTCCACCCTGACCCCAAAGCCATCTTTCACATGAGCAACCCTTGCAGAGATACACCCTGGCAATTGCTTCCATACTAGCCACAGAAAACAAAGAAGAGAAAGTTTTTGACACTAAGATCCTCAACACTGCCAAATGATTCAATGTCTGAACAAGACATGGTTTTATCAATGGATATGAGACAATAGATGAATTACCATCTGTTTTGCTGTTATATCTTAAGGACCACTGGCCCTTTACTTCTATGTTGCAGCCAAAACTTTCTTTATGTGTCATCTCCCCTTGTTACAATGTAAGTTCATTAAGATCATGGACATTAAGATCATGTTTCATTTTTTAATTTGTATTCCCAACAAGTTAGCATAGTGCTTTTCATCAAGTGTTTATTAAATTTTGTCATTCATTCATTTATTCATAATTAAGTAGCTTCATTTTAGCCAGTTCTTTCCTTGGTTTTGAAAATGGAAAATTTTAATTAATAAAGGTAGAGACCATCTTCTAGCTTGCCTCCCCCCCCAACATTTTATTTGCATTTCTAGAGTTTTAAGTGAAGCTGATCTTTCAAAATGAAGCTTTCTATGCCTTTTCATTAATTGATTCAATTGGTACAACTACATCAAAGAAAATATTTGGTGATATTAACATGTAATTTAACATTTACTTAAAAAAAAGCAGCCTTAAGCAGTTCAGTATAGGTTGTACATGTGTGGCTAATGCAAAACAATAACATAGCAGATATATTGTAAAAGACTGACTATATTTCCCTCCCTCCTATCCCACATCCCACTTGTTCTATTCTCTACTTTGATCCTGTCCCTTTTCAAAAGTGGGTGCTTCCAACTTCCCTCCCCCCCAGCCTGCCCTTCCTTCCATCATCCCCCCTCACATCCTCTCCCCTATCTTCCCTGTAAGGGTGGGTGATAAGGGAGGAAGGGAATGAATCTGGAATTCAAAGTTTTAAAATCAAATGTTTAAATATATATATACTATTATCAATATTGTTTTACATATAATTGGGAAATATAGAGATCCACCATGCCCTACTGGAAAAGTTGAAATGGGTATGGGAGAAAATATGGGAGAGAGCAGATCAGAGGTGGGGATATTCTGTGGGACTGCTGTTTTGGGGGGATGGGTGGGGGAAAAACGGGGAGAAAATTTGTAACTCAAAATCAGGCGGAAATGAACGATGTAAATCAGAAGTTAATAAAGCATTTAAAAAAAATAAAAAAAGCAGCCTTAAAAAGGATAAGATGCTTAAAAAGGACAAGATCCTTAAAAAGGACAATATAGCAATGGACTAGGAATTGGGTGTTGTGGGGTCCATTTCCTTCTCTCAGCTGCTGAGTTGCTGTGTGACCTTAGCTAACTCAGCTAACCTCTCTATGTCTCATAATTTCTATCTGTAAAAGATTAATATTGCTCATCACCTACCTTAGGGTGATCAAGATGAATGAACTAGCATTTATAAAGATTAATTTGGAAAGGAGCTGATGGACCTCTAATGAAAGACACCATAAAAATAAAATGCTGTGAGACTTTTTTTTTTTTAAATGGCCCTTTTGCAAATCATTTGATCCATTTTCAATGATGGTAGTAGAGGCAATAATACCAAGGGCAGCCTGGTATATAGATGGAGCCTGGATTTAGGGACAGAACACCTTTATTCTTGTTCTGTTACTAACTAGGTGACCTTGGAAAAGTTAATTACTTGTCTTCTTCCAGTCCCAGTTTCCCCATGTCCACACCGAAGGTGTTGGATTATATGGCCTCTAAGGTCCCAGCCAAGTCCAAATTAAAACCCTAATCATTTATTACTAATAAATAAATAACATTTTTATTACACTTACTAGTACAAAATGTTTTGTATATTCCATCTTATTTGATCATCACAATAAAAGTGATATGATAATAGTAATATACTCCTCTTCCTCCTCCTAAAAAATATCTAGGTGGTTCAGTGGGTAGAGTTTAGACCTGGAGTAGGAAGACCTGAATTAAATTCTGGGCTCATACATGTATTAGTTGTGTGATCCTGGGTGAGTCACGACTTCTGCTTCAGTTTTCCTATTTGTAAAATGGCGATAATAATAGTACCTACCTCCCAGGGTTGTTGAGTGGATCAAATGAAATAATATTTGTAAACCTATGCAAATCTTAAAGGACTATATAGGTGCTAACTATCATTATCATTATTATTATAAAGTAACAAAGGATCAGAGAAGTTGTCAAGACAATCAACAACTGTTTATTAATCACCGACTATGTGCAAAATACTATGCTTAGTGCTAAGTATATAAAGAAAGGCAAACCACAGCCCCTGCTCTTAAGGACCTTGTAGTATAATAATGGAGAAGACAATAGGCAAACTACTTACCAACAAGATATATAGAGTATTGGGGTGGCTAGGTAGCAGTGAATAAAGTACTAGACCCTGGAGTCAGGAGAACCTGTGTTCAAATCCAGCCTCAGACACTTAACCCTAACTAGCTGTGTGACCTTGGGCAAGTCACTTAACCCCAATTGCCCTGCTCCCCCCCCCTCCAAAAAGGAAGAAAAAAAGATATATAGAGGATGAATTGGAGCTAAGCTTAGAGGGAAGGCCCTAGTATTAGGGGAGATGAGGAATTGCTTCTCATAGAAGGTGGGATTTGAGCTGGGACTTGAAGGAAACCAACAAAAGCAGGAGAAGGAGATGAGGAGTGAGGGAGTTGTAGGCATGGGGGACAGTCAGTGAAAATGCTACATGCCTGGAGTTGGAGGTAGGAGATGGAGTGTCTTGTGTGAGGAACAGTCAGTGTAACAGAGTACATGTGGAGGAGTAGCGAATGAGAAGACTTGAAAAATAGGAAGGATCCAGACTATGAAAATCCAAACAAGATTTTTATATTTTTTATTTTTCTATTTTTATTCTGGAGGCACTAGGGAGCCATTGGAGTTTATTGAATGGGAAAGGGGCAGGGTAACATGGTTAGACCTGTGCTTTAGGAAAATCACCTTGCCAGCTGAATGGAGGATGGATTGCAATGAGGAAAGACTTTTGGCAGAGAGACCAACTAGCAGGCTATTACAGTAGTCCAGGTGTGAAGTGATTAGGCCCTGCATTGGAATGGTGGCAGTGTCAGAGGAAAGAAGGGGGGCAGACCAGAGAGAAGTAACAAAGGAATTGTCCAAATCACCTAGCTAGGGAGATAGCAGAATCACTCCAATCCAAATCTTCTGGTTCCAAATTCAGTGGATAGTCTTAAATGAGTATTATATTTATTGAGAAGCTTAGTAAATAGAGTGTTTAGCTTGAAGGCAGGAAGACCTGAATTCAAATCCTGCCTCTGACCCTAACCATGTGACCTAGGCAAGTCACATAACACAGGCAAATCTCTAAGGCTTGCCTACTGAGTCATAGGCTCCAGGTTTCCGTCTCTATGTAAGTGGAGGGAGTTCCTTACCTCTACAAAATCACAGATCCTTGGGGGGTGGGGATATTATCCATATAATATATGAATATATTATATCATATTGCTATCATATATAGCACTCCAAAAAAGTTCAAAGTCAAACACAACATGGACATAATTCGACTTAAAGTCAGGGCCTGTCAACCTGGAAACAATCAAATCTCAATATAAGAAGAATGGCACTCTCATATGACTGCCTCCAGAATTTCTTATCCATTGTCTCTTGATGGAGGGAGGGATTGGCAAAGCCGGCCTCAGGGACAGCAGTGCCCGATCATCTCAGGGCAAAAGGCTCAGCACCCTTCTCAGTGTGTCACATAGGTACCTAGTCCCAATTTCCTGAAGAATCTTCAAAGGTGCTGGTAGATAAATGGTAACTAAATTTATAGTCGTCTTTTGTGGATCCAATTTACATGTTGTACTGTTGGAGCTCACAGCTAAAGGAAATGTGCTTAGAGCCAAAATTGGCTTTGTGGCTCCAGCTTCCTCAGCTCTGCACCACCTGCCTCCAATCAAACTGTCCAATTACAGGAAACCATTGTTTTCTTGCTTTCTGGGAAGTGAAGAAATCCATCCAGTAAAGGACTGATTTCCAAATGTTTCTTTTCTTTTCTCTTCTTTCTTTCCTTTTTCTTTTAAACAAAACACCAACACTGGAAGGAGGGGAAAAATCACCCACAGTTCTCTAGCCTTTTCCAGTCAAAGTTCAATTATTGGAGTATTTAATTCAAGGCTAATAGCCTGAAATGAGGGGAGGGTGGGAGGAAGAACATTTCAGGATTATTGACCACAGACACCTGATCTATAATTACCACTGCATACGGGCCCTGAATCCAAAGCCCCAAAGAGCCTCTCCCTTTAGAGATGCTGCCTTTCGGTGAGGCCATAATTAGAGGCTGTGTCTGCGCTGTGATTTCACAGGTGAAATCTTGCAGAAAGTAAGATTAGCAAGTAAGAGAATTAGGTGATTTGTCTCTGGCTAATTAAACTTTCTTCTCAAAATAAAATCTTGTATTTAAAACAATGAAATCAATAGCAGTGATACAATTTATCTTTGAACCTTTCTGGGACTCATTTCTCCCTGTCCCCACCCCCTCAATTTGACTTGCTAAATCTTGTTTCTCTGAAGTGGTTATAATCACTGTATGAAGTGATAAAGGGAAAGAAACCATTGGTCTTATTTGCATAATATTTCACAGAACCTCGGAGGTGGGAGAAAACTCAGGGGTATCTAATCTACTTCTTACCTAAGGAGGAATCCTCCCAAAGTGGTCCCAGAATTTTGGATCTACAAGGAAACTTAAAGGCCACTATATCTCTCCATTTTACAAATGAGGAAAGAAGAATAAGTCTGCAGTTAGTTAATAGCAGAGGTTAAATTCAAACCCAGATCTCATGACTCCAGATCCTTCTTGATGATTTTCATCCATTGGAATGACTCCAACGATATGGATCCTGAAGTCTCCTTTCCTTGAACAATGACTAATTCTTAAGAAGTGTTTTCTTATGTCAAGCATAAAAATGCCTCTGAAATATTCTCTGTGGCCCCCGGGGCCACTGAGAACAAGTATAATGCCTCCTCAATGAGATAAACTTTCAGACACTTGAAAACAGTCACTTGAAATCATCCCCTCTAGTCTGTGCTAAAAACTCTATGCAGTGAATACTGATGAAATATGTGGTTTCCTTTTGTGGGTGGTGCTCCAGTGGAAATAACTATGAAATTGCATTTCATGTGTATTTCTATTTGTCTTGAGAAGTATTTATCAAAGAGAATAAAAAGTAAAAATATCAAAACATTGCCTGATTCAGTAAAATGAATCATCTTGTAGAAACCTCTTGTGACAAGTTTGCTTATAGTGTATCATTTCCTGATGGGTAGGGATGGGGCTTGGATTGCTGAGTTCCCCAAGGAAAGTCCACATGTGCACTAGCTTCCCATTTTGTTGAAATCTCCAGTATAAAATGCCTCCCCTTTTGCTGGGTTGCATTTCATGGGTTCCTTCACACTGGATATTTTCATTATGAGACTCATCGCCTCTGAGTATACATCGACACTGTTCATTATCCCCTCTTTCTTAATCATGGAATTTGAAGGACCTCAGAGGTCACTTAGGCTAACCTGTACCTGAACAGTCAACATCCTTGCCTAGTCAGTCAGTTGACAAGCATTTATTAAGCACCTGTTCTGTGCCGTACCCTGTACTAAGTACTGAGGCTACATAAAGGGGGGAAAAGCCCAAGCCAGTCTCTGCTCTCAAGGAGTATACATTCTCATGGGAGACAGAGCATAGGCACTAGGCACATAGAAGATAAAGATAGAATAGATGAAGAGATACTAAAAAAAGAAACCACTAGTAGCAAGAGGGCCTGGGAAAGGCAGAAGGTAGAGTTTGAGAGGAAGCAAAGGAAACTAAGAGGTCCAGGTGAGAAGGAAGAACATTCCAGGCAGGTAGTAAATAGTAAATGGAGTGTTTAGCTTGAAGGCAGGAAGATCTGAATTCAAATCCTGCCTCTGACCCTAACCATGTGACCTAGGCAAAGGCACAGAGTTGGGAGATGGTTCATCATATTCAAACCACTGCAAGTAGGCTTGTATAGCTGGAATGTGGAATTTGTGCAGGGCAGCAAGGTGTGACAAGCTGTAAAAGTAGAAAAGAGCCAGGTTATGAAGAGCTTCAAATGCCAAACATAGGATTTCATATTTGATCCTGGAGGTAACAGGGAACCACTGGAGCTTACAGAGCAGGGGGATGATGTGGTCAGACTCACACTTTATAGAAATCACTTTAGCCTCTGTGTTTGGGATGGGTTAGAGTGGGGAGAGATTTAAGTCATGGAGGTCAGTTAGAGGGCTATCGTGATAGTGTTTTGTTGTCATTGTTTGTTCAGTCATGTCTGACTCTTTGCAACCCCATTTGGAGCTTTCTTGGAAAAGATTCTGCAGTGGTTTGCCATTTCCTTCTCATTTTATAGATGAAGAAACTGAGGCAGAGTTATGTGACTTTCCCAGGGCTCCATTGCTAGTCAGTGTCTGAAGTCAGATTTGAACTCAGGTCCTTCTGATTCCATGGCCCACAATCTATCTACTGTGCCACCTAGTTGCCCCTATTGCAGTCATCTGGGACAGTGTTATTAAGGTTGTGGCTTTATGAATGAAAAGAAGGGATTGTATACAAGAAATGTTGGGAAGGTTAAAATGACAAGATCTGTTAATAGACAGAATATGTTTGGTGAGTGAGAATGAAGAGACAAGGATGACGCTGGGATTGTGAGCCAGATGATAACGCTCTTGAAGATAATAGAATGGTTCTGAATGGAGGGAATATAGAGTTCTCTTTTGGACAGGATGAACTTGAGATGCCTATGGGCCGTCCAGTTGATGTCTGAGGCAGCTGGAAATGTAGAATGGTAGCTCAGTAGAGAAGTTAGGTTAGGTAGATCTGCCTAGAGAAGGTATTGAACTAATGGAAACCAATGAGGGCACCAAGTATTCATTCAGTCTTCATGAAGAAGTGATAGGGAGCTCATTCTGTCCTGAGCGACACCATGCCATGTTTGGAAAGTACTGATTGTTGGGAAATTTTCTCCTGTATGGATTTGAGATCTGACTCTTTGTAAATTCTCCCTTTTGCTCCAAGTTGTGTTCTCTGGGGCCAAGCAGGTCGAATCACAGCAATCTTCCTTATGAGAGCTTCATTCAAATATGTTCAAATACTTGAAGATGGTTGTCACGCTGCTCTAGCCCTGTCCTCCTCCAGCCCGTTCTGCCCCACCAAGTCTCCTCATCTCCGAGCTAAATAGCCCTTGTTCCTTCAACCAATTCTCATCTTCCATGGTCTCTATCCTAGTTCCCTTGAGGTTCCCTGGAGTTTCATCTTCATATATCTGGAGCTGGAAGGGACAGATGAAAAGGTTAGGGGATTTGCATAAGGTCAAAACATTAATAAATGGCAGAGCTGGGATTTGTATCTAGGCCCCATGACTCCAAATTATATGTTTGGTTTGTTTTTTTTTTTTCCTACACAATGTGTAGAGTGTAAAGGCAATTTACACAAATTGCCTTTCTTAAAATTAGTGCCCAGAGATTAGTGCAGTATTCCTTGCATGGACTAAAAGAATGCAGTAGTTTTGCCTCTCTGCCTTCTAGCCTTGTTTTTCTAAATGCAGCTGATGATTGCATGGGCTGTTCTGATTGCCATCGGCTAATATGGAGTAGGATTTACAGCCCACAAACACCTCCAGATCTTTTTTCACACAGGCTAGCTGTGATTTCAAAGTGCTTTCCCTGTGCATCTGATTTTCTCGAATGCAAGTATAGCACTTGACATTTATTCCTATTAAATTTCATCTTATTAGATTTGCCCTCATCTTCTTGATCCTCTTTTCTCTTGGCTTTTGCAATAGTGTCTCTTTTCTTGTGTCTTTGACTCTCTTTTCTTCATCATTTCCATTGCTGTTTCGTCTTACTCCTGTTCTGTCTCCCCCTCTTTCCCAAGAAGGAATGGGGAGTATCCATATACCCATACTACTGTCGTCAAGTTATGAAAGTCAGTTAATTAACACAGTGTAAAGGGCTGAACAATTTTATTAACCCTCCTAGGTGAGAAAAGGAAAACAAAACAGGATATTTTTATAGTTCTGAATTGCTATCAATCTGCCTTGTCTGATTTATATGGAAACCCATAAATGAATATGGGGTGGTGGTATGTGCTTAACATTCTTATTTTTTTAAATAATTAAAAAAATTTAAATCTATTTTCTTTCTCTCTTGCCTCATTGCCCTCCCCCTCCCCCCTTTGGAAATGAAAATAAAAACAAAAACCCTTGTAACAAATATGCATAGTCATGGAAAACAAATTCCTTTACTGGTCACATCCAAGTATACACAAGACACACACATACATACATGCACACATATATATGCATATGTACATACATACATATACAAATCACTCTGGCTGTCATTAATTGACCAATAATAGGTCTCAGGTCAAACTCCCCTTGGTCATTGTTTGGGCCCAGATTGGCTCCGACTGAATGTAAATAGCAATTATTTCTGTTTTGGTCAGAAATTTGGTCAGGGTCTTCCCCACCCAGATTGATTTTTTTGACTATATAAAAAAGGCCATTCTCTGCCTCATTTCTTACCTAGCCTTAATCACCCAATGGTAGTTGCCTCAATCAAAATGAGACTTGTTAAAGACCTTACCTTTAAAAGGCCAAGGTCTCCCACTGTATCTAGGTCCATTTCCAGTTGTTCTGATCTATACCTTGCCATTAGACCAGATGGCTCTGGAGAAGAAAGTGAGACTGGTGACTCTGTGCAGCTCTTCCTCACTTAAATCCATCTCACTTCCATGTCATGGCATCACCTCCCTGATGTCATGGCCCTCTTTGAGGATGAAGGCCAATAACAAAACAACAGCACATTTCTACACACACTATATCCTGATTACTTCTAAGTGGCATTATAAGGCAAGCTGACTAGAATGAATGACAAGGACTTTTATGTGTTAAATTTTGTAGACAATTGCCAGTTTATAGTCTGTAGAGTAATTTTAAAATATAGTCTATATATCTTTAGATGCGTGCTTGTGTGTGTATATGCATTACTGCTGACCAAAGTAAACCCAAGCAAGTGCATCAGTCTCCCTGACCCTCACCTCCTACAGCTGAGCCATACTATGGGCTCATCCCTCAAAGTTTGCCACAAGAAGTTAGGAAGTGGTATTTGTGTCAAGGTATCTGGGTGAACAAGAAAGTACTTAAGACAAATCCTTAGGATGTTCAGTTCAAATATTCAGAATATTCTACAAAGCTGTGAAAGAAGGAAAATCCCTTGCTCCTTGGCCTGTGCATTGAGGGTGGATAAGCATCTCCTTCCAAAAGAGGGATTATCTTTTTTAGCTTTCCTATAGCACCCAGATTTGTGACCTCAAGGACAGAATCAGACAGGGGACAAAAGGAACTTCTTGTTAGAATCAATGTAGTCCTAATTATAGCCTGTCCATATACTTTGGAGGAGTAGGAAAAGAAAGAGGAGAAGAAGGAAGAAGTTATATGGAATTCCTAGCTCAGGCCCTCATTTGAAGGTCTTTTGGAGTGTCAGGGATCTGTAGGAGGCTGTGATAGTAATGGCATTTAAAGATTCCCCTGTATTGGCTTGGTTTTCAAATTGATTGTGTTAAAACCCAGAGCTTGTTAATCCCACCTGTGGGATGGACTTGTTGATGTGAAAAGAAAGTCTTGAGCTGGGAGGAGCTGGTGACATAGATTTGGAGAGACACAAGAGAGAGGCAGAAGAACTTTTTGGAAGCAGCACCTCATGGAGGCAGAGAGAGAGACTAAGAGAATTGTTGGGGGCCACTTTGAATCGCCCTGGACTTTTGAGACCTGTCCCCGGAGCTGCCAAGGACTGAGGAGACATGGCTGTTTTGCTGGTACTTTGTCTGTCTGTTTTGATGTTGTTTTGCCAGATTTGTCCACTGGTAAAAGACAGTCCTTTTGTTGAAGAAGTCCTGGAACCTGGCTGTTGGCTAGGAGCTCCTGAGATTGTCCTGCAGACAGAGTGAATACTGTCCACTGGTGAAGGACGTGCTGTTGTTGCAGGGGTCTGGGAACCTTTCTGTTGGTTCGAAAGCCCTGAAGAAGGATTTTCTTGTTGTATGTTTACAGAAATCCTGGGAGAGGGTTTTGCTAATGTTTTCAGGGGTTCTAGGACTGTTCTACAGACAGAGGATGAATTAATGAAGGGACTGGCAATGTATCTTGTGGCCTTGCTAAGCCTTGTCTCCCCAGGAACTAAGATTGCTGAGAACTTGCCTCATGTCAAGATGAAGAAAAGACCTCCATTTGGGTATTAAGCGCTGTGCTTAAACTTGATGTAACTCTGGGGTAGATTCAATTGTGATCCAGGGGTGGGGAACTTTTGACCTTTTTGTGTTCTATGGTTGAACAAGTGAATATACTTTACTTATGTTTGGAAACTAATCTCCATTTGAGAAGAGGGGCTTTGTGGTGGACTAAATGAAGGTATAGCCTAGGGGTGGAGAAGTATTTAGAACGGGGACCTTGTAATTGATTGAATGATTGGAAGGTCCTGGGGTGGGGTAGTCCTTGGAGATTATTTAATCACATTTAGTAAATGCTGTATTTGGAATGATGTCATATTTTGATCTTCTCTGTTCTTGGTTTGTCACTGAATAAAATGGAGAGCACCTATGCTGGTATTCTGAACCTTGGGAAGTTGCCTTTCCTTGGCATTTTATTACAGAGGCCCAGATAAGGAAGCCCCAAGGAACTTGAAATACATTAGGACATCTTGGTTCCTGTTCCCACAGAGCAAATCTCAGACAGGTATGTGGGCATGATGCTGGTATATACCAAGAGAATTCTCCCTCTCAGATAGATTCTGAGAGAGATGGGTGTAGGGGTTTGGTTTACACAAGAGAAAAACGTTGTAGCCCAGCAAAAAAGAGTATATGACTAGAAATCTAAGAGAACTGGATTTTAGTTTTATTCTACACTAACTTGAAGTATGACCTTGGCCAAGTCATTCCCCACTCTGGATCTCAGTTGCCTCCACTGTAAAATAAAGCAATTGGGATAGATAGCCTTTAAGATCCCTTCCAGATCAAATACTCCATGACTTTTATGGATACTGAATTTTATAGAATGAGAAGGTCCTTTGTCATGTAAACATCATATATGCAAAAGAAGGTGCAAATATTTGTAAAAACACACACAGAGAAAGCAAAAACCTGATATAGGGAAGACTAAGGACAAGGTAAATTTCATGCAAATCTATCTGAAGCTCTGAGTACTTGATTAAATTTCAGGGGATTTGGCCAGTTATGACAAACTATATTTTCATGCTAATTTCATAGGTATTAGGGGGCCCCACTGATGGCAGGTGTGGAGGATTGTGGTGCAGCAAGGAGAAGATGACAAAATTTTGGGAATGGAAATTGGCCACTGGCAATATGAGAGTCTGTGTCCCTAAGAGCCCTGCTGGGAGTAACTGCCCCATGTTGTATTCCTTGGCTCAATTCTTATTTTCTGGCTTTCTGGAGCCTCCTGATCAGGCAGCCCAACTCAGCTACTGATTCCAGTTGTGATGATAAAACACATGGGGGAATTTGCTTGGTACTGGTTCCTGGATGATGCCCTCAGAACCAGAGAAGGGATAATAGTGTCTGGTTGAAAAGTGGAAAAAGGCCAATTGTTTGATATCCTTAGGTCTGTGGTCATGGCCCAAGGAGGGTGGTTAAGTCAGGTGGGGCCATGGTGGTCTCAGCCCATGATGACATGTCAGCTCAGGGTGAGGGCAAGAAAGGTATACAGTTCCCATAAAAGGCTAATGCTTTGAGGATATGGATTGAGTCATTCAGTCAGCTTCCTGGTATTCTTTTTATCTTCCCTCCTTATTTCAGACTCCTAATATAGTCTTCTGGGTTGAACTTCTGCTCCTGCACTCAGCTTCGTACTTCTATCTCAACCCCTTGATACTGACAGCCTGGAAAAGTCATTTTACTTTCTTAGATTTCATTTGAAAATATTTGTAAAATAAGGAAAATGAAGATGACCTCTAAGTTTCCTTCTAGTTCTAAATTTTATGATCTATGATCTCTGAACTAGGCAATCACTGGAGACTATACCCACCTTGCAAAAATAAAAAGAAGGGAAGATAAATCCTAAACAGCATTGATTGGAAAGGAAGGCGAGTTCTTGAGGCCACCTAGCTGGGATGGTTATTTTTAAGTCATATGATGTCGATGTGGAAGGGTCATAAGTAAGGAAGGAATTTGAAAATCAGAGACTGTCTTTATTTCTGTGTGAGCTAATCTACTTTTATCCTTTAGACCCACAGTTCCTTAGAATGTCAGAGCTAGATTGGATTACTGGATAATAGGATTTAGAGCTGAAAGAGACTTTTAAGATCATCTTGTCCAATGACCCCATTTTACAAAGGAGACGGCTAAGACTGAGCAGTGAAGTTATTTGCCCAATAGTGCACAGGGAGTAAATAGCAGAGCTAGGCTTAGAACCCAGGTCTTATGATCTGAAATTCATTGCTCTTCTACTATGTTATGATCTGGAGGAAGGGCGGGGATGGGAAGGTTGATAGTATCAGATTGGAGAATTCCTTGAATGCCAGGCAAAGATATTTGAAAATTGCTTGGTAAACAACAGGAAATCATCAAAGCATTTTGAGCAAATGAGTGATATATCCTGGAAGAAGAGAAGAATCAAGAGGGACATAGTAACTATCTTCAAGTATTTGAAGGTTTCCTTGTGGACAAGGGATTAGCCTTGTCCCACTCAAACCCCCCCCCCCCCCCCAGAGGGCAGAATAAGGAATGATGAGAAGTCACAAGAGGCAAACTGAGATTTGAAAGCTTCCTTACAGAGTTCTCCCAAAATAGAAGGTGATGCCTCAGAGGTGCATAAGCAGAGGTTGAATAACCATATGGCAGATGAGTTATGTAGAAGAGGTTCCTTTGGTAGATGATTTGGACTAAATGACTGCTAAGGTCCCTCCTAACTCTCAAATCCAGTGATCTAGTCTAACACCCTTGTTTTATAATTGAGGAAACTGAGACCCAAAGAAAGGGAATATGAGATTAGTATCTGATCCTCCAAATCACTTTGCGTCTGTTTTGTATTTATGCATATATATGTCTAGTACAACTAACAACAACGGCAACAATAATAATAACTAACTTTTCTATATCAGTGCTTTACAAACATTACCTCATTTTATAATGACAACAGCTTGGAGAATATTATTATCCCCATTTTATAACTGAGGAAATAGAGGCAGATAGAATTAGGTGACTTGCCCAGGGTTACATCTAGCAAGTATATGAAGATAGATTTGAAAATCTTTGAGGATAAATAATGTTTCATTTTTTACTTTGTCTCCCCAGTGCTTGGCATTTATTAGATAATGGATAATATCTTGCTTGCTTGAGATTCATGTACAGCTACTAAATATCAGAACCTGGATTCTAATCTCTCCTAAAACCAGAAGAAGACTTTTGATGAGTGCTCAGATTTTTTTTTTAAGTTTGCTGAGTGGCTATTCTTTTTACAACTGAGCGATTTCAACATGTGCTCTCTTCATGGACACCTTTACATGCACTTTGCTAAGTATAAAAATCAGATAATTGCAATGAATAACTCAGCTGGCTCAAGTAGGGAATAAGCAACTTGAGACGAAAATAAATGTTAGTTAAAGTATAATAAACACTGAGGCTTCAAGCTGACACACTAGAGAAAAATGATACTGGGGTGTTTACCTTGAGACCCCAAGAATGGGCTCCCTCCCCTCTGCTCAGGCTGGCAGGCAGCCGGGAACTCACCCTGGCTCCTTCCATTTGGAAGCCACAACTCGGGCACCTGACCATGCCTACCTCTGTCTGGAAGCCAGTGCCACCGCTGCAGAGTGGTCTGGCTGTGACCGTGAACTAAACGGGTACTTCCTCTATTGCCAACAATGGCGTACATTACAGAACTCCAGTGATCCATGGGCTGGGAGCAAGTTCCACTCCTGAACAAGCCAGTTTTGCTGCCATCAGTATAAGCAGTAAAGAATAACATATCATGAGGCCAAATGCAAATTGTTTTAAAATACACAGATGAGCTTGGTTCAGGTAGTGCCAATGCAGTTTCTATTTCAGCAGAGAGCTGTTTGGGGGCACTTTTACTACTGTCATCCAATAAAAAAAAATGCAACTGTTCAGGGATTCATTAAGTTAAACTTTTAGGAGATTGTCAAGGAGAACAGGCCACAAATCTAACCTAATTCTTGCATCGGTTTTCAGAGGGGCACATCAGTTCTTTGGATATGTGACAACTTTGTGCCATGAAGCAGAAAGAATGCTGGAATAAATGGGAGTCAAAAGACCCAGATTCGAGTCTCTCAGGGCAGTACAGCTCAATATCACTGGACTTCAAATTTTGAAGGCCCGAATTCAGGCTGGTTGAAGGAAATAGGGCTGCTTAACCTGGGGGGAAAAAGGCTCAAGGAGGACCACCAAGCTGTCTTCAAGCACTTGAAAGGCTGTTACAATAGAGGAAGGACTAGATTTGGTCTATTTGGCCCCAAAGGGCAGACTTATGGGAACAGGTGGCATTGTGCAGGGGTGGATTTAAGTTTGACGTCAAGAAACAAAATTCCTAACAATAAAACTGTCCAAAAGACAGTGGGCTTCCTTGGATGGGTTCCCCCTCCTTCGAGGTCCTCAGGCAGAGCTGGTGGCTATTGAAGTCTCTTTTAATCAAAATCAGTGATTCCTGCTTCAGTCCCTGGTCACTCAGCTTCTTTGGCCTCTATCCCTCATATGCAAAACGAAGAGGCCGGATTAGATAGCCTCTAAGGGCCCTTTTACCTCTAATTCTATTATCCCATGACCTTTTGGAGCCTTAGTTTTCTCATCTATAAAATGAGAATAATAATGCTTACAATTACTTGAACTTTAGAGAGTTGTTGTGGAGGTCTATTGAAAGAATGTCCAGGAAATGCTTTGTAAAACACTAAATGACATATTCTTTATCTGCATGACTATTCTGTGACAAAAGCTACATAAATATAAGATTATTATTTGGATTGAACTCTTTTAAATCTTGTTTCTTTGGGTAATTTTAATTCAGTTTGATCAGAATAGAATCAAACCTGTGTTCATTGAATAGCTGGCTTCTCATTCTGTGTTGGGTTCTAGGAAGCAGACATCTCTGTCTCTGCCTCATGGACCTCTGGGAAGACTCTTATTAAAGTGCTCCTTCAATGCTGCAGTGTGATGGTCCTGGGCTCTCAAAGGTTATGCCAGCAAAGTAGCCAGCTATGGCATGTCTTATCAGACTAGAATGGCTTTTAGCACATGCCTATAACTGATTGCATGTCTGTTTTCTGAGCACCAGTATAGCTAACTTTACAGACCTCCTCAGCAAATGGGTCAGAAGGTGATAGAATTTTTCATCATAGTAACTCTCAAAGAATACTTCTGTCACTTGTAAGGGGATTTTGAAAATGATAATTTTGGTAGCTTGCATTTAAGCTTTAAGTATTGCAAAGGGTTTTATATATATTACCTCATTTATATCATTCAACAACCCTGTGAGGAAGCTGTTCTTATTATCCCCATTTTATAGATGAAGAAACTAAGATACAAAGTAGTCAAGTGACTTGCCCAGTCCAGAGGCATACAGCTAGGAAGTATCTGAGGTAGCCTTGGAACTCAGGTCTCCTTGACTCCAAGTTCAACACTATATCCACTACACATTGTTGTGGAAACCCACACCAATGAAATCACAGGTCCGTAAAGTATACTATTGGGGCAGCTAGATGGTACAATGGATAGAGCACCTGCGCTGGAGTCAGGAGGACCAGAGTTCAAATCAGGCCTCCGATGCTTATTAGCTATATTACCTAGTCACTTAACCCTGAGTGCTTCCAAAAAAAGAAAGAAGGAAAGGAAAAAAGGGAGAAAGAAAAGAAAAGGACAAATATATATATTGGTTAGGGTTGGTTTAGGCTTTACAATGAGTCCTAAGGTGAAGTACTTTGCTCTATAACAATCAGGTGAGAATGTATTTTGATTGTTCATTAGGTTTTAAAATGGCCTAGATACCTCAAGTGAATCAAGCAAATACTCATAGGCTTTTGACTAAATGTGAAAAATTTTTGATTAATTTAGATGTCTTTGAAAGCTTTTGGATGGATTAGAGTGATTGCTGCTCAGCGAGCCTTTATGGATTGGTTGAGGCACTTTTACCCTCCTTTCCTCCCAAATTAAAATCTCATATTCTACAGGAACTGTTTTCTTTTTTTTTTGACAGTCTGCAGCAGAGCCTGCATTTTATTTTATTTAGTTATTTTTTTCATTTTTCAAACGCTTTATTAACTTCGGATTTACATCATTCATTTCCACCAGATTTTGAGTTACAAATTTCTCCCCGTTTTTTCCCTACCCACCGCCCCAAAATAGCAGTCCCAAAGGATATCCCCTCCTCCAATCTGCTCTCTCCCATATTTTTCCCATACCCCTTTCGACTTTTCCAGTGGATCTCTATGCCCCAGTGCCTGTATATCTTATTTCCCAATTATATGTAAAATAGTATTAATAATATTATATATATATATATATATTTAAATACGTGATTTTAAAACTTTGAATTCCAGATTCATTCCCTTCCTCCCTTGTCACCCACCCTTACTGGAAAGATAAGCAGTTCAGTATAGGTTGTACATGTGTGGCTAATGCAAAACAATAACATATTAGATATAATTTAAAAGACTGACTATATTTCCCTCCCTCCTATCCCACCTCCCACTTGTTCTATTCTCTACTTTGATCCCATCCCTTTTCAAAAGTGGGTGCTTCCAACTTCCCTACTCCCCAGACTGCCCTCCCTTCCATCATCCCTCCTCTCATTCCCTTCCCCCCCTACTCTCCTGGAGGGTGAGATACCCTATTTAGTGTGTATTTCATTCCCTCCTCAAGCCAAATGCAATGGCAATAAGGTTGACCCATTCCCTTTTGACTTCCTATTCTTTCCCTCCATTGTAACCATTTTCCCTTGCCTCTTCTCTATGAGATAGTTTATCCCATTCTGTCTCTCCCTATCTCCTCTCATTATATTCCTCTCTCACCTCTTAATTTTACCTGTTAAGTATCATCCCTTCCTGTTAAATGGGTCCTGTGCCCTCTATCTGTGTATACCTGTAAACAAAGATACACACATTCACATATGTATTCATATGCCCATATACCCTCATATATAGACATATATATTTCTATTCCCTTCAACTACTGAGAAAAGTTTCATAAATTACAATTATTGTTTTTCCACGTAGGAATGTTAATAGTTCAACTTTGATAAGTTCCTTATGATTCCTTTTCCCTGTTACCTTCTCATACTTCTCTTGCTTCTTGTATCTGAATGTTAATTTTCTATTCAATTCTGGTTTTTTCAGCAAGAATGCTTGAAAGTCCTCTGATACACCAAATGACCATATTTTCCCCTGAAACATGATACTCAGTTTTGCTGGGTAGGTGATTCTTGGTTTTAATCCCAGCTTCTTTGCCCTCCGGAATAACATATTCCAAGCCTTTCGATCCCTCAGTGTAGAAGCTGCCAGATCCTGGGTTATCCTGATTGTGTTTCCACAATATTCAAATTGTTTCTTCCTGGCTTCTTGTAATAGTCTCTCCCTAATCTGGGAATTTCGGAACCTGGCTGTAATATTCCTAGGAGTTTTCTTTTTGGGATCTTTTTTCAGGAGGTGATCGGTGGATTCTTTCAACCTCTATTTTGCCCTGTTATTAAAACATCAGGGCAGTTTTCTTTGAGAACTTCCTGGAGGATGATTTCTAGGTTCTTACTTTGATTCATGGCTTTCATGTAGTCCAATAATTTTTAAATTATCTCTTCTGGATCTATTTTCCAGGTCAGTGGTTTTTCCCATGAGATATTTCACATTGCCTTCTATTCTTTCATTTGTTTGGATCTGTTTAACAGCATCTTGATTTCTCATAAAGTCATTAGCTTCCATTTGCTCCAATCTAATTCTGAAACTGATTCTCCTCATTGAGCTTTTGAGATTCTTTTTCCATCTGGCAAATTTGGCTTTTTAAGGCATTCTTCTCCTCATTACCTTTTTGAGCCTCTTTTGCTATTTGAGTTAGTCTGTTTTTTAAGATTATTTTCCTCAGTCAGGCTGTTGACTCTCATTTCATAATTTTATTGCATCGTTCTCATTTCTCTTCCCAATTTTTCCTCCACTTCTCTTATCTGCTTCTTAAGGTCCTCTATGGCCTGTAACCAGCTCGTATTTTCCTTTGAAGATTTTGGTGCAGGAGTTCTGACTTCACTGTCTTCCTCCTGTTCCATGCTTTGCTCCTTTTTGTTCCCAAAATAGGAGTGTAATGTTGGAATCTTCTGTCTGCTTTGTTTCCTTTGCCTGGTCATGTCGCCCCTCAATTACTTGTCCCCTGGGCTCTTTGCCACAGTAGGACTCTGCCACCAGACATGGGAGCTTTTGTCCCAATCACTGGGGTTTTCTCAGCTGCTGGAGGTATTAGATGGGTGCCCTCTCTGAGATCTTCACACACTCTGGCAAGCTGTACACACACCCCAGGACCTCCACCATAGACTGCAATCCAGATCCAAGCAGGTTAAAGCAAGAGTGATTACCCCTCAGACTGGTGCTTGGTCCCCCTACACTCTGCAGGCCAGGAGCTGAAGCTGCCATGTGGCACTGGCTGGCTGTGCCTGCATCTCAGCGGCTTCTCGCCCTGGGGGCAAAAGCCATGCACTCCCACTTACTGGGTCCCAAAGTCCAGACTGCACTGACTTCTCACTTTGTCCTTCACATCTATGTGTTGATAAATATGGAAACAGCCACATCTGCTGCTGATCTGGGGTCCCTCTGACTGGTGGCTGGTCAGGCCTGCCCTGGGGCTAAAGTTTTGGTGTGGAGCTGGGCTCAGCTCCCAGAGCGCTGTGCTGGCCAATTCCTGCCAGCCTGCCAGGCTGTCCTCAGTGGGAGGTTAGCTTCTCTGTGTCATTTTGTGGGTTCTGCAGCTCCAAAGTTTGTTTAGAGTCCCATTTTACATGGACTGGGGAAGGTGGAAGCTGGAGCAGAAGGGAGGTCCTGCTTCTACTCTGCCATCTTGACTCCATCCCCCCAGGAACTCTTTTCTAACACCTTAATTCTAGTGTCTTGGCTCTTTTAATGATTTCATTTTTATCCTTTATATGGCTCGTTTGTACATATTTGTTTACTTGTTGTCTCCCCTGCCTCTTGAGGGCAGACACTGTTTTTTGTTTCTTTTTGTATCCCTAGTGTTTAGCACAGAGCTTGGTGCTTAGGAGGCATTTAATACATATTTATTGACTAACTCCCCACTGTGGGAGGTGGGAGGGGGGAGTTGTATAAAACCAGGAATACAGATGGAATTGAGGAGTTGCATTTATTTATTTATTTTTTTAAGCAATCGGGGTTAAGTAACTTGCTCAAGGTTACATGACCAGTTATTATTTCTGGGTGTGGTGCTGAGTATCTGAGCCCAGATTTGATCCAGGTTATCCCGACACTGGAGCCGGTGCTCTTACTCACTGAGCCACCTGGCCGCCCCTAGAGGAGTTGTATTTAGAAGCTAAGTAGTGGATATGTTTAGTCATGTCCCTGAAAATGAATAGCTTAGTAGGAAGGTTTGACTTTGGCTATTGTCTCTTCCCTTGACCAAAAAAAGACCTTGGTAACTTTGGAAGACCATAGGAATCTGATATTTCATTAGCATCCTAGTATCATCCCCAAATGGGGAACTGGGGACCAGTGTAGGTTAAAGATAGGCAAATTCAAGGTTCTATAAAGAGCCAAGCAGAAATCTACCACTATGTCTAAAGGAAATTTCATGAAGGGGATAAAGGGAGAAGGATCAGAACCAGAAGCTGGGTCACCACTTTGTCACATGTGCTCTCTAATCGTGAACCCTTTTCTCTAAATTTTCTTTTCTCTAAGTTCTGTATATACTTGTGGGAGAATGTCACACACTTTTTTTTTTTGGGGGGGGGAGATCTTTTGTATCAACTGTTCTTAACCATATCCCCTTGTACTACTAGTCAAAAGTTAATTGAGTCTGGCTGACTGTTAACAACTGATAATCTCACTGATGGGGATGTGTGAGCTATAGCATCAGAAAAGACACCCCTACACATCTCCTCAGTACTGAGAGGTGATGAAGTGTCCAAGCTCTGAAGATCCCACACAACAGTGGGAGTTTGGGTTGGAGAACAATTTGAGAGTCTGGTTAGGAAGGGGATAGATCAGTCTTGATGGAAATCACTGGAGAGACTTTATGGAGGAAGAAGACTTACAATAGGCTTTGAATGACTCTTGAGATATGGATTGATTGAAGGAAAAAAGGGAAGGCATTCTAAGATAGAAAACAACAAGAGGGATAGTATAGCTTATTTGGGTACTGGAGAAACTTCTCGTGCCAAGATGGTGGAATGAGGAAGGAACCCTCTCAAGCCCTTCCAAATTCCCCTCCAAACAATTAGAAAACCACCTCAGAAGTGATGTAGGAGCAAGGAAGCATGTCAGGAAAGGTCAGTCTCATCGGGGTAGGAGGGGAGTAAGGTCCAAGAATAGAAACAATAGAAGATAGCCTCCAGTGGGGGAGCAATCCACCAGCAAGGTCCTGCCCTTCTGCAAGCCAGCAGCCCTTAGGCAAGTGAGCAGTCCCTGCAGTGCAGCAAGGCCCCACCCCTGGAACAAGCCAACACCTAAACCCCACACTCAAGGAGAGCCAATAGAAACACCCCTCCACCCCCCAGTACAAGCCAGAAGGGAAGCCTACTTCCCCCCTCTCCCCCACCTCGCTGGAGAAAGCAAGCAGCTAAGCCCTGAACCCAATGAAAGCCAGCAATAAGACAAAGAGCCCCGGCACAAAAAGCCTGGGACAGTACAAGATCAGAACCCAATTCTCACATAAAACCACTAAGTCATAAAAAAGGCAGACAAAAATGAACTAAAAGAAAAAAAATATTTTGACTATAGAAAGTTATTATGTTGATAGGGAGGATCAAGGCATAATCTCAGAGGAAGACAATAGTGTCAAAATGGCTATGTGTAAAGCCTCAAAGCAAAATATACTTTGGTTTTAGGCCCAAAAAGAATTCCTAGAAGAGCTTAAAAAGGATTTAAAAAAACAATTTAGAGAAATCGAAGAAAAACTGGGAAAAGAAATGAGAGTAATGCAAGAGAATACTGTAAAAAAGAGTAATAGCATGGGAAAAGATATACAAAAATATACTGAGGAAAATAAATCCCTAAAAAATAGATTTGGTCAAATGGAAAAGGAAGTACAAAAGCTCACTGAAGAAAATAATTCCTTAAAAATTAGAATTGAAGAAGCAGAAAATAATGATTCTATAAGACATCAAGATGCAGTAAAATTTTTTTTTTTAAATAGAAGAAAATATAACATTTCTCATTGGAAAAAGAACTAACCTAGAAAATAGATCCAGGAGAGATTTTGAATTCCAGAAGAGTCCAAAGAATTATTGGACTACCTGAAAGCCATGATTAAAAAAGAAATAAAGAATGAAAATCTTGGACAACATCTTTGAACAAATTATCAAGGAAAACTGTCCTAATATATTAGAACCAGAGGGCAAAATAAAAATGGAAAGAATTCACTGATTACTACCTGAAAGAAATCCCAAATGAAAACTCCCAGGAACATCATAACCAAATTACAGAGCTCACAGATTAAGGAGAAAGCATTGCAAGCAGTGAAAAAGAAACAATACAACTAGCATGAAACTACAGTCAGGATTATACAGGATTTGGTAACTTCCATGTAAAAGAAATGGAGGGTTTAGAATATGATATACTGGAAGGCAAAGGAGTTAGAATTACAACCAAGAATCACCTAGCCAGCAAAATTGAATATAATCTTTCAAGAGAAAAAATGGATATTTAACAAAGTAGAGGACTTTCAAGCATTTCTAAGTAAAAGACCAGAGCTGAATAAAAAATTTGATCTCCAAATGTAAGACTCAAGGGAAACATAAAAAGGTAAAAAAGAAACAGAAAGCACAAAAAATTCAATAACATTAAACTGTTTTTATTTTTATATAGCAAGATAATATTTTCCCCTCTTAACAGCTTTATAACTATAACAGCAATTAGGAAGAGTATATGTGGACAGAGGGTGTGGACAAAAAATGATTTTGATGGAATTATACCACCAAAAATAAAATAAAGTGATAAGAAAGAAAATTGCACTGGAAGAAGAAGGAGGGGGGAGATGGAATGGGAGTAAATTATCCTACATAAAAGAGGCATAAAAATTATTATAATGGAGGGGAAGATGGGGAGAGGGTGACAGGCAAAGCTTAAAACTTGCTTTAATCAAAATTGCATCAAAGAGGAAATAGCATACTCACTCAATTAGATATAGAAATCTATCTTACATTATAATGAAGTAAAAAGGAATGGTGATAATAGAAGTGGGAGGGGCACTGATAAAAGGAAGGGTATATTAAGTAATACAGTGATGAGAATTAAAAAATTTGTGAGGAGGGAAAGGGTGGGGATAAGAGAGAAAGAGTGATAAACAAGTGAAAAATAGAATGGAGGGAAATACACAGTTAATTATCATAGCTATACATGCGAATGGGATTAACTCACTCATAAAACAGAAGAGGATAGCAGAATGGATTAAAAACTAGAACCCTATGATATGTTGTTTGCAAGAAACACATTTGAACCAGAGAGATACATATGAAGTAAAGATAAGGGACTAGTGCAGAATCTGTAATGCTTCAGCTGAAGCTAAGCAGGTATAACAATCACGATCTCAGACAAAGCAAAAGCAAAAATAACTCTAGTTAAAAATACTAATGGGGGACCTCAACTTTCCCCTCTCAGATAAATCTAACCAAAAAATAAACAAGAAAAATTAAGGAGGTGAATAAAATTCTGGAAAACTTAGAAATCTTAGATCTCTGGAGAAAATTGAAAGGGAATAGAAAGGAATATGCCTTTTTCTCAACAATACATGACACCTACACAAAAATTGACCATGTCTTAGGACATGAAAGTCTTACAACCAAATGTAGAAAAGCAGAAATAGTAAACACATCCTTTTTAAAGCATAATGCAATAAAAATTACATTCAATTATGGACAATGGAAAGAGAGATTAAAAATCAATTGGAAATTAAATAATCTATTCCTCAAAAACAAATAGACCAAAGAGCAAATCATAGAAACAATTGATGATTTCATTAAAGAAAATGACAATAATGAGGCAACATACCAAAATTTATGGGATGTATTCAAAGTGGTACTTAAGGGAAAATTCATATCTTTAATTGCTTATATCAATAAAATAGAGAAAAAGCAGATCAACAAATTTGGCATGAAATTATAAAAACCAGAAAAAGAACAAATTAAAATTCTCCAATTAAACACCAAATTGGAAATCCTGAAAATCAATGATTAATAAAATTGTAAGTAAGGACCCATTGAACTAATAAGTAAAATTAGAAGCTGGTTTTGTGGGGAAAAAAACCCGAATAAAAAAGATAAACTATTGATTAATTTGATGAAGAAAAGAAGAAAATCAAATGACTAGTATCAAAGTTGAAAGCGGTGAATTCCCCACCAATGAAGAGAAAATTAAAACAATAGTTAGGAGCTATTTTGACCAACTATATGTCAATAAATTTGGCAATCTAAATGAAATGAATAAATATAAAAATTTAAATTTTCAAAATTAACAGAAGAAATAAAATATTTAAATAACCCAATCTTAGGTAAAGAAATTGAACAAGTCATCAATGAATTTCCTAAAAGAAAATCCCTAAGGCCAAATGGATTCACACGTGAATTTTACCAAACATTTAAAGGACAATTAATCCCAATACTATATAAACTATTTGGAAAAATAGACAAAGAAGGAATCCTACCAAAATCCTTTTATGACAGAAATATGGTGCTGATACCCAACCAGGAAGAAAGAAAACAAAGAAAGAAAATTATTGACCAATTTCTGTAATGAATATAGATGCAAAAATATTAAATAAAATACTGGCAAAGAAATTACAGCAATCTATCACAAGGATAATACACTATGACTAGGAGGGATATATACCAGGAATTCAGGGCTGGTTCAATATTAGGAAGACTATCAGCATAATTTACCATATCAGTAACAAAACCAACAGAAATCATATGATTATTTCAATTGATGCAGAAAAAGCCTTTAACTAAATACAACACCCATTCCTATTAAAAAACACTAGAGAGCATAGGAATAAATGGAGCTTACCTTAAAACGATAAGTAATATTTATCTAAAGCCATCAGCAAGCATTATTTGTAATAATAAGCTAGAAGCTTTCCCAGTACAATCAGGGGTCAATCAAGGATGCCCATTATCATATCTGTTATTTAAAAATGTATGAGAAATATTAGCTATAGTAATAAGAGAAGAAAAAGAAATTAAATGAATTATAATAGGCAATAAGGAGAATCAGAATTTCTATATATTTTCAACAAAGTCCAGCAGGAAGAGATAGAGAAATTCCATTTAAATAACTATAAGCAATATAAAGTACTTTGGAGTCTACCTGCCAAGACAAACCCATGAACTATATGAATACAACTACAAAACACTTTTCCACACAAATGAAGATCTAAATAAATGCAAAAATATTAATTGCTCATGGGTAAGGCCAAGCCAATATAATAAAAATGACAATTCTATCTAAATTAATCTATTTTTTTCAGTGTCATGCCAATCAAACTATCAAAAAATTATTTTGTAGAGCTAGAAAAAATAATAACAAAATTCATCTGGAAGAACAAAAACTCAAAGGTATCAAGGGAATCAATAAAAAAATGTGAAAGAAAGTGATCTAGCCCTACCAGATCTCAAACTGATAAAGCGATAATTATCAAAACAAGCTAGTACTGTTTAAGAAATACAGTGGTGGATCAGTCAAATAGATTAGGTACAAATTACATTGCAGTAGATGACCATAGTAATCTAGTATATGATAAACCCAAAGATCCAAGCTTTTGGAACAAAAATTCTTTATTTGACAAAAACTGCTGGAAAAACTGAAACAAAACAAAACAAAACAACAGTATGACAGAAACCAGGTACAGATAAACATTTCACACTATATGCCAAGATAAGGTCAAAATGGACACATGATTTATACATAAAGGGTGATACCATAAGCAAATTAGGATAGCATGGAATAGCTTATCCATCAGATTTATGGACAAACAAATAATTTAGGACCAAGAAGATATAGAGAGCATTATAAAATAGGTAATTTTGATCATATAAAATTAAAAAGTTTTTGCTCAAAGAAAACCAATGCAACCAAAATTTTAAAGAAAGCAGAAAACTGGGAAAAAATTTTTGCAACAAGTGTCTCTGATAAAGACCTCAAATATATACAGAACTGAATCAAATTGATAAAAAGTCATTCCCCAATTGATAAATAGTCAAAGGGTATGAACAGGCAGTTTTCACATAAAGAAATCAAAGCTATCTATAGTCATATGAAAAAATGGTCTAAATCTAAATCACTATTGATCAGAGAAATATAAATTAAAACAACTCTGAGGCACCACCTCACACCTATCAGAGTGGCTAATATGACATCAAAGGAAAATGTTAGATGTTGGAGGGGCATGGGAAAACTGGGACACTAATGTACCCTTGGTGGAGTTATGAACTTTTCCAACCATTCTGGAGAACTATTTGGAACTATGCCCAAAAGGTTATAAAACTGTGCATATATTTTGATCCAGCCCAAAGACATCCAATAAAGGGAAAAGGACCTATTTATACAAAAATATCTATAACAGTTCTTTTTGTGATGGCTAAGAATTGGAAATCACAGGGATGCCATCAATTGGGGAATGGCTAAACAAGTTGGGGTATATGATTGTAATGGAATATTATTTTGCTATAAGACATTAAACTTTTTCCACTTGCAACCCCTTGTCCCTCAAGAAATTTTTATGTGATCCCAGGTATATATATATATATATATATATCAAACATTTACTGATAATAAATCATAAAGAAATTTATTTTAAAACAATTCTTTGGTATATACATAATTTCACCATTCATTAAAGATGAAAGCAAATTTGCATGCTAATCAGATGACTGTTTGTTTATTTTTACATGAAGATTAAATCTTGGCAGAATATTTGATACTGCAGGATGTAGAACACCTTTAACATTTTTCAGAGTTGATCGATAATATGGTTTTATAATCTTCAATGCTGAGAACGCCTCTTTGGTAAATATGTAGTACAAAATGGCAGAACTATGTTTAGGGTCACTTCATAAATTGTTGAAAATTCTGTCCTAATCCCAAAACAAAATTCATTTAATGATTTTTTTAGGAAACTCAAGTTTTAAACTTGTGTCACTTGATAATTTGGCAAATTCTTCTTGAACTTTTAATGGCAGATGACTGATATTTTTTATTTCAATTGAGTTATGTTTTATGAACTCAACTTAGTTTTTTAGAATCAAAATTTGAAGAGAAATATTTCTGAAACTGTGGCTCGAGGAACTTCAGATGATCAATTATAACTCTTACAATTAAATCTTTGGGAAGGTTATTTTCAATTATAAAATTATCTGTAGCTGTAAACATTTTAAAAGAACCATTTTCCACCCTATTCTTCCATATGTTAACTTTTAAAGTAAAACTTTCCATTTTATCTTTTAACATAAATGTTACAATTTTTTCCTTGAAGTGACATGTTTAAATCATTGAGTTTTTTTAAAAATATCCAACAAATAACAGTTTTGAAAGCTGTCTTTATGAAAAAAATTAACAAAATTGAATTTCTGCTCAGTCAAAAATATAACAACTTCATCTTTCAATTTCAATGATCTGTTTAAATTTCATCCTCTTGAGAGCCATCTTACCTCTGCATGTAGTAATAAACTTTTGTAATTGTAGTCCATGCCTTTCTAAAAGTTTGAAAACAAATTACTATTAGGGCCATGACTTTTAATGAAGCTAATGATTTTGATAGTATCATAAAATACAACATCTAATTCTGATGATAATTTTTTTGTTATGAGTGCCTCTCAATGGATCATGCAGTGAATAAAAGTGATATGTTCATTGCCACCAGTTTTAACTTTTTCTACAAATCCAATATTCTCACATATCATTGCTCTAGCACCGTCTGCACAGACTCCAATGCAATCTTCCCACTGTAAACCTTCATTTATGAAAAAATTCATTGACTTTAAGATATATATATATATATATATATATATGTACATATCTTCCTCTCTTGCATGCCCATCCACAGGGTGACAAAGCAATAATTCTGCGTGTATGCTTTCTTCATAAATATATCTTACATAAAATAATAACTGTGCTATGCTAGAAATATCTATTGTTTAATCTACCTGAATTACAAGCTTTAGGCTCCCCATAGGCCTCATAATAAACTGCTGGAATTGGTCATTATTAATTTCAGAAAGTCTTTTGGAAACAGTATCATTTGATAAAGGAATTTTACAAATTTCATCCCCTTACTTTTTTTCGTGAACTATTTCTGACATTTTAATAGTAGCAGGTAACCAGAGATCTTCTCCTCTCATGTAGTGCTTCTTAGTTTTTGCAATTAAATAAGAAGTTTTATAAGCTGCAAATAAATGTTTTCTTTTGACGGTAACAAATTTCTCAAAATGTTGTTTCTCTTTATTTGAAGATTTTAAAAGTAGTTCAAAAAATTCCTTTGGTTTGTTGCAGCATGCTGCATGCTTGGTAGTAAGACGTCATTTTAGTTTGGCTGGTTTCATGCTTTCTACAGCCAAAACTTCATTACAAATTAAGCAAGGAGGTTTTTCCACATCATCATCATTATTAGAAGTAAATCCATATTGCAAAAATTATTCAGTATATTTTCTTTTTCTTGTCAATTTAGATGTACTACAAACTGGTAAATTTAGCCACTTATCCATAACTGAAAAATATTTTTGTCCCAAAATATAAATATTGCAAATAATTTCTCAAGTAAATACTAGCTTTAGTGTATAAAATTATATTTGTGCTTAGTTTAAAAAATTGATGTTCACACTTATATACACATACAGCAGTGATGATAGAGAAATATTATTAAAGGCCTCATGTCTTTGTGTGTGTGTGTGTTGTGGTTTTTTTTTGGGGGGGGGCTTTATTTTTGGAGAGCAATTGGGGTTAACTGACTTGCCCAAAGTCTCATGGCTAGTAATTGTGCAAGTGACTGAGGCCGGATTTGAACTCAGGTCCTCCTGACTCCAGGGCATGTGCTCTATTCACTGTGCCACCTAGCCTCTTGTCTTTACTTGCTACTATTAAACACTTATGTTTCTGTAAAAGGAGATAACAGATAAAAAAGAGATATAAATAACATAAATTTAAAAAACCAAACATTTCTAAAACAATACAATTCAAAGATATACTAATTTGATACTTATATGATGAGGAATGATAGGAAAATATTAAAAGTCTTTATTTTCCTTAAACTATTTTGTTTCTGTAAAAGTAGAAAACTTTGTATGTACAGTAAAAATGCTGCAATTCATAACATACAATAGTCTCGAATCCAAGCCAAGGTGTTTCTGGCAGCCTTCCTTGATGTTGTGTGGCATGACGGCATGTTCAGTGCAAAGTGCACAAATTATATGTTCAGAACCAAGGCTGTACTGAAGTTGTCTGATGCAACATAGGCAAGTGCTGCCAGAAATACCTCTTGATTAATCACGTGTTTTATTTTTAATTAATTTTTGGTTGTTGTGTATTCAGAAACCTTTTACTGTTGCCAAATTTTGCAACCTCCACATTCCGTTTTGAGACCCCATGTGGGTTCATGACCCACAGTTTAAAAAGTACTGCATAAGAAATGATAAGCAGAATGGTTTCAGAAAAACCTAGAAAGACTTACAGGAACTAATACATAGTGAACTGAACAGAACCAGGGGGACATGGTACACAGCAACAGCAATATCATCCGATGAAGAATTGTAAATGACTTGGCTATTCTCAGCAATACAATGATCCAAGATACCCCAAAGGATTAATGATGAAGCAAAATGACTAATATGGAAATGTTTTATATAATGACACATGTATAACCTATATCTGATTGCTTACCATCTCAGAGAAGGTGGAGGGGAGGGATGGAAGAAAATATAGAACTTAGAGCTCAAAATTTTAAATAAAAATGTAATAAAAAAAAGTAGGGTAATGGATTTGGATCCAGGAAGACTCCAAGGCATGTAAGCATAATAGAAAAAAGTAAGGAGTTCCCTACACCAATCAAAGCACACATTTGAATCAAATGCACTTGTGTGTATTTGTGCACGCACACACACATACACACAATTTTTCTCCCCCTTATCCTCCTCCCCAACACAAAATATCCCTTGGGCTAGACTACATAAGTGGCACAGACTTATATTATCACTGAAGTGTGGGGCCCTGCCTTCCTCTTACCAACTGTCATGGTTACCTGATTCAATCTAGAGACAATGAAGGAAGGAAAGGAACTGGTTTCTCAAATTTTCTTGTTTTATCCTGTAGCTCTATCCTAATACCCCACTACCCCCTTCCCAAATTAGTTAGTTGAAAATAAGGCCACTCACAAAATCACAGAATGATAGAACTGGGAAAAAAACATAGGTATCATCTGTCCAGTGCCTTTATTTTAATGAGGAGGAAACTGAAGCCCAGAGAGGGAAAGTTTCTTGCCCAGTCTTGGGACTTTTGATTTAATTGCTATTCTTTCTCCCCCTATACTATGTCTTAAGGCAAGCATACAGTAAAAGCTGGGTGTTTCACTATAATATATATTTTAAAAAAGTAAAATATGGGCAGATCAGGCCAGACAGCATAGCGGGGTTAAAAAAAAAATAAAGACTTGCTTTATTAAAAAGCTTCTTTGTGGTATCAGGCAGGAAGTGAAACTGCTTTAAATGGCATACATTTCTCAATCATTTCATGCACCAGTAATCTTGGTGATCTTTCCACCCCCAGCCCCTCTAATAAAAAATAGTTCAAATGAACAGATATAGTTGAGACAAGAGGAAGGGAAAACACACGTTTTCAGTGACTGTGTATTTTCATTATGCCACCTCTGAAGACATGTCCTTGGGGCAAGCAGAGGTACCACCAAGGGGCATATGGTTTTCTACATCAAGGAAACTGATTCTGTTATGTGGTTAATAGTAGACCACTTCTTATGTAGTCAGCGGGGTGTAGTGGAAAGAATGCCAGATTTGGAGGCATTTAAAGTGCCTCTGAAACCTGGTCTAACCCAGACCTGAGTGGGAAACACCCTTTGCAATATGCCTAGCAAATGATCTTCCATTGTTCAAAGTATTCATCTGAGGGAAATCCCAATATCTACTGAAGCAACCCACTCCATTTTTAGATAGCTCTATTTTTTAGGAAGATTTTTTTGTTATAGCAGGTCTGAATTTGCCTCTTTAAGACCTCTATTGCTCCAAATTCTGCTTCCTGGGATCAAGCAGAAAATATCTGATCTTTCTTCCAGGCAAATATTTTCAAATACTTGGAGATTACTATCATGTCCCACCTAAGCCTTCTCTTCTCCAGGCTAAAGATGCCCAGTTCCTTCAATCAAACCTAAGAGTTCTTCATTATCCTCTGGAAGCTCTCCAGTGATGACCTTCCAAAATACATTGCCCCAGGCTCACCACAGTACTCTGTGTGTAATCTGACCATGGCAGAGAACGACTATCACCTCCCATGTTCTAGGCACTCTGTCTATATTAACATAGCCTAAGGTCGAATTTTCTTTTTTGTTGTTGTTGTTGCCATATCACATTGTCAGCTAATAGAATGCATTAAAACCCCCAAGATCCCTTCTAGCCTCAGTGCTATAAGAAACATGTTTTTCTGTATCTATAGAAGGAATATTTTGGGTGAGCCATAAATGAATACTGCTATAAATCTATGATAACTTATGATATGACATAGGTAGCATGGTGTAGAGAGGCCCCATGGTGTGGTAGAATGAATCCAGCACCTGGGGCTGGGAAATATGGGTTGGAATGATGTGTCCTCCTCTTACTATTTGTAGTATGATGGGCTTGTCAGCCTTCCTGAGTTGTAGTTGTAGTTTCTTGTAAAATACAATAATAAAATGTAGGGAGGTTCAACACCTGGGAGAGTTATTGCTGACTGTAGTTGCATGTGAAAAGCAGTCAGGTATAACAAAGGAATTGAGGTACAGGATGATAGCCTCATAGCAGCTATCACCATCTAAAAATAGCCTCTCATCTATTTTTATTTTTTTTTGCCTTTGGCCAGGTAATGCATTCTTCTCTTAGGACACTGAGTATATTTTAAAGCGGGAGAGGATAGGGAGGAAGAATTGAGAAAATTCTAAGTACCTCAGACCCACACAGAGAGCTGTGATTTGATGTTATTCCCTGAAATGGTTTAAAGGGGAAAACAGGTTGGCAATCAGGAATGATGTAGTTAAATGGGAATTGCTAACTTCAAATCAGATAGAAGCTTGGGGCAAGGACCTAGGTGCTTCTAGCAGGAGGAAGTAGTTAAAAAGATAGATTAAGTATCCATGGAATCTAATTCCCTGGTTAGCTCTTCTGTGTTACAAAAGAACTTAGCACAAGGGGCTATGATTTTGGGAGTTTACAAGCCTCTCCTGATGGAGAGAAAACTACTTTTCCTGAGTCCAATTTTTGGTTGTGTGATGGCCCTGCTTTTCAAAAAGATCTGAAGTCAAAAAGATGGCAGGGCCTAGAAAAGCATTTGTTAAGTGCTAACTATGTGCTAAAAACTCTGCTAAATAATAGAAATACAAGAATATCCCTCAAGGAGCTAATTTTTAAATAGGAGGAGAAAATGGGGAGTAGTGGCCAGGGAACTGTGTTTTGCTTAGAGAAGCTACAGGGTGAGTGACTATAATTATGGGATAATTGCTTGACATCTACTTTCCAGGAATGGTAGTATGGTATTGTTTGGTTTGATTACTGCAGAACTAGGAGTGGTAGGGGTGGGGATGGGAGAGGCAGGTCATGATGGCTGTAGCAGAGCAGTAGTGATGGCAGTAATAGTTCTGCTAGGTCTGAGTCCCGCTATTCATGGTGATTATTCACTAATCCGAAACCGAAGGCCAAAGAATTAGAGGTGGAACTGACGTTCTAGGTTGGAGGGAGAAACTGGAGTGCTGGATCCTGGTGGGAAGATGTAGGGGGAGCAGCTCAGCAGATGTTTGCAATGAGAACAGAATAGGAGAGAGTCACAGGTAGGAAGTATCAGAGACATGATGTGCCAACTGGTGAGGATCAGTGGAGATGTGACAGCCCATTGGGGAGCAGTGCTGATGTAGCAGTTAGTGGGGAGCAGGTCAGGAGAGCAGAGTGAAATGTCATGGCCAGGAGACTGTGTGGGAAACATCAGCCTCTACGCATGTACCTAGCTGTAGGTGTGTCCCTTCGTGTGTGTGTGTGTACATGCATGTGTGTGCGTGTGTGCATGTGCTGGCCACTTGAGTTCCCAACATAGATGCCTATCCATATGTGTTCCCATATATGTTCATTATTTCCCCTTGCTGGTGTGTGTATGTGTAACAGCAAGCACCCCAGCATCCCCAGGATGGCTGCCAACACAGGTTCCTAGATCTGTTTTTCTAAAGGAAAGCAACTCAAAATGGGTTAACAAACTTGCTTTAATCAATCAAACATATCATTTACCTAGTTCAGGGGAAAAAGTCAGCATCCCGAACTTCAGAGTATACAGACAGAAGTTATAAGAAAACAGAGACATTTCAAGCAGACAGGCCTCCATCCATATCTAGTCACAGTTACTAGAGAGGGAAGCATCAATATCTGGGTTTTCAAAACCAGGGGACTCTCAGTGGCTGCCCAGAGTCTCATCTGGTCAAATCACACAACACTTCTCAAAGTAAGCCCCAAAGCAAAGCCTCCCATAAGGATTTACATAGCCTTCTCCTGGCTCAGAGAACTTCACAATCCTCTTAACCCACTGCCCAATCACAAAGTATCTCCTGAAAAACAAGCCTCCTACCACAGGCTCCAGGTGCACTTAAGTCTATCAAAGGGCCTAGGGGCAGGGAAGATCTTAAATTTACATTCCCATTACAGTATGTGTAGAAGAGTACCCCAGGTGAGAAAATGTGCTATTACTATTTGTTTCTTACTATATTATTTCATTAAATGCCTATTGTTTGAACACAAGGTGTCCTCTGTCTGACTAGGAAAAGTAAATCCATCAATAAATCCATTTTGGAGCTGTGGTTTTGGAGCTCACAGAGTATGCTGAACCTGGAGTAACTTTCTGGGAGCCTGTGCATGAGGGGACAGATTGCTACAGATACTTGGATTGTTTAGTTCATAGTGTTTTGAAGGAATATGTTCTGTAAACTTTAATCTGAGTTATTAACGAAATTTTAAGTCTTGAATAACATGTAAATGATATTCTTTTTTTCTTCCATTTAAAAATTTTCATGGTCCTTTAAGGATTGTAGACAAACAGAAGTACAGTGAGAAAAATCAGGTGGCAGCTAAGTGATCTTTCAAGGGAGTCAGATTTAGAGACAAAAAGGACCTTAATAAGCCATCTAGTATGACCCCCTCATTGTACAGATGAGGAAACTGAGGCCCAGAGAGGAGTAACTTCTCCAAGGGCCATAACACCTCAGGACTGGAAGGGACCTTAGAGATCATTTAGTCCAACCCCCTCATTTCACAGATGGGGAAACTGAGACCCAGAGAGATTAGGTGACTTGCCTAAAGTTATGCAAGTAGTAAGTGGCAGAGCTGATATTTGAACTTAGGCTCTCTGAATACCAGTCTATTGCCCACTATACTGCATTGTCTCTAAGAGTTACCCTAGTAGTAGGTTATAGAATCAGTTTTGAACTCAGGTCCCCTAACTACAAATTCAGCTATGTTTCCACTGTACTACTCTGTTGTCATAGAAGGGATTCTTGCCTAGGTACCAGTTGCTCTTTCTAAATCTCAGGATCTGTGATTTGGTGCAATTTGGTGAAAATTCTTGCTGGCCTTGCTTAAACAGGCCTCATTTTTGTCATCTGATGTAATCTTCTGATTACATCAAAATTACTTTTGTCATCCCTATCTTTTTAAAAGCACTTAAACTCAACATTCTAAACATGTAAAAGGCATTTCAGAGAGTGAGACACAGGGAGTGTTCATGGACTCTGACAGTGGGGAAGAACCTTAGTGATCTAAACCTCTCTTTTAATTATCAAAGGCATACAGGCCCCACTAAGATCAAGAGGGTGAAAGAGTTTCTCTTGCTTTTCTATAAGCTTATCATAAGTGGGTTTGAGGGAAGTTTTTCTTTGACTATTGAAAATAAGTGGCTGCTTAGGTGCTGCTATTGTATAAACATTCTAAACAATGGTGGCTTGTGTAGCCTAGCATAACTTCACCGGCTCATATTTCTCCATAAATGGCTCACTGGCTGATGGGTTGGTTAATGTTCTTCCTTGTTTCAATCAATCTGATTATTCTAATACTCATCATGCTTGTGATTCCTTGTTTGATAAGAGCCCAACCGTTAAGGGGGAAGTATTCGTCATCTCAGCACCTGGTTTCTGGAACAAAGTACTCACCTCCCAGCTGTATCAGCCATTTCAAATAACCTTTGTTCATATATGTCTGAAAGTCCTTGAGTCTACATCATGCCCCACATAATCTAGTAGAAGGCAGATGAATTTAGACCAGAAGGGCTTTAATAGGTTGACAGAGGTTTACCTAGAAGGAGTCTTGAAGATCATTTAGTCCAAGCCTTTCATAAGCAAGTGAGGTGTAGAGTTTTGAGATAACATGTGCTAAATCATAAGTTTGGGAAATGGCAGAATACATTTCCTTTTTCTCTTTACCTGGCATTCTTTCTGTGATACTCTGCCCATGCCTATTGATTTGGGCAGGGCTAGGAAGCATGGCTTCCTATTCATTTACATTGGGAGATGGGAGGTCTAAGAAAATGATCTATTTTAATGATTTATCAGTTCTCTAAATGGGTAACATGATAACACATTCTGAAGAGTGCTGAACACCAGAAAATCAGTCAGAGCGGGAAGGAACCATAGAGACCTGTTAATTCTACTCCCTTATTTTGCATGTAGACTGGGAGTGGAGAAGTGACAAGTTATGCAGAACCCAGTGCCACACCCATAGTGTAATGGGTGACCATCCGTACTATAGTTTCTTTCTTTTTTTTTGAGATAATTTTTTATTGTTTTATTTTAAACTTAAATGGTGAAACTTAAATACACAGTAAGAAAAGAAAAAGAAACAAACTTAAATACTAAACCCTAAATACAAAATAAGGAAAAAAAAGCATTGTCATGTGCACAGCAGAATGTAAGGGAAAATTCAAAATATACAGCAATAAATTTCCATTTCAAGAAAGCCTATGTAATAAGTGCTACACATTGTGCTCTGACCTGTCCATCTTTTCTGTGCTTCCTTGTAAGATTTTGTTGTTGTCTGCTATGCACTTTTTACTTTGTTCTTTTTTTCCCTTCCTCTTCCCCCTCCCCTAAGAACGCTATAATTAATCTTGGTTATACATACATATATGTACACAGACAGAAATATACATATATACACACATACATACAAACATATACACCTACATACATACACTTACACATATATACTTAGATATCTATAATCATACTCATATATAGACATATACATTCATATGCATCTATGTAAGATTGTACTATACTTGTTTGTCTTCTGTTTCTCTGAGGGTGGATAACATCTTCCTTCATAAGTCCAAGTCTTTCCATATTTTTCTAAGTCCACCAACTTGTCATTTCCTATACCACAACAATATTCCAACACTATACTGACTAGTTATTTTAAATAGTCTAAAACAATATTGATTAATATGGTTGACACATAGTGTGGTTTCCCTATTTTCCTCTTTTGATTAAATATATTAAATTTAACTTAAAATTAATAATTAAATAATAATAAATTTAATAAATTAAACTTTGTCCATCCACTCCGTAGTGCCTCACCCTTCTTACAAAGGCCCTCTGGATGCCCACTTTCTCTCTGGGCTGGCTTGCTCATTCAATCTTGCCTTCACACTGGCAGGCCTAGGTTCTCCTAGGAAGACTACTACAGTGTGACCACACTCACCCTCTTTCAGCATCTTTAAGTGTAATGCTGTTGAGGGGAACATACTTCCCTAACTTACTACTTTATCTTTTAAACACCCACTTATGCGCTCTCATTTACCTGCATTTACATAAACCAGTCACTCAATCGGGATGACACTTTTAGATCTTAACAATAACCATTTATTTAAAATAGGGCAAAAAAAATACAAAAACATCAACCACTCCTCAGAAACTCATAAATGCAAGAATAATGAATATATCCTAATCCAACATGTAAATCTGAGTTATACTTTCCCACAAGCATTTATCAGGGAAAATGGGGGCAAACTTATAGAACACTGGGAGTAATCACATGAATGATGAAAATTCACATGCTCAGGGTAGCTCACAGTTTTGGGTTGCAGACTTTGATGTCATTGGTTCATTCTGGAACTTTATACCACACAAAGTTGCTTCTGGTCCTCACTGTTCTCCAGCTGGGCAGACCATTTTTGTTGTTGTTCAGTCATTTCAGTCCTGTCTGACTCTTCATGATTCAATATGGAGTTTTCTTGGCAGAGATACTAGAGCGATTTGCCATTTCTTTCTCCAACTTATTTTCCAAATGAAGAAACTGGGGCAAACAGGGTTAAGTGACTTGCTCAGGGTCACACAGCTAGTAAATATCCGGGGCTACATTTGAATTCAGGAAAAGGAGTCTTCCTGATTTCAAGCCCAGGTCTATCTACTATGCAACCCAGCTGCCCCTTGGCAGACCTTACTTTCTTCTATTTATGAGCCAAGGAAGCATTTACAAACACTTTCAAATCGCTATCGTGCTTAAAAGGACTTTGAAAAAGTATCAACTCTTAATTTGGATAGCAGTTCTCCCTAAGCCAGAACACTATGATGCTTGTTAGGCTGGCTCTCTCTGAGCAAAGCAAACAAACCACTTAACCAGCACTCTGTGCCATCCAATTAGATATCATTTCTTTCTCTTCATCAGGACCTGTCTTTCCCTTTTCTGCTTTTTTCTTTCAAGCCAGAATGGGATGCAGTAGCCACTCTGGAGATGCTTTACCTCTCTTAAATTCCAGGCAATGCTGAAAAGCAGGGGTAAAAATAAAACCCTTCTTTCAGTAATGTCCAGGCTCTATTCAGACCATCAGACGTCATGTAGCTGAAGGTTTCTCCCAGCTGAGTCCTCCAACTAGCACTTCACACAATTCCAACAGAACTGACCTTTCCACCTTGTGCTGAGTCTTTATTCTTCTGCCCATTTTTGACCCTCCCAGACAATTTTCTTTGACCTTTTAATTCTTTCAAATGACTCAAATTGGTGCCTCCTGATACTCGATAGCTTATCTTTCATTTGTAACACAGGTTCACTGTCCCAACTCTTCCAAGCACTAGATGGTTGGTTTATTAGAGAGTGGATGGTTACTAATCCTTCATTTTTTAAGAAGACCAATGACATCATGGGGTGATGTCTTGACTTGTGCCCACGCACATTTATTGGAAATAAGTGAGGCAGAGTTGCACTATGTCATCAACCTCTCTCCTCCAGAGTCATGAGACAAAAGTCAAGATAACTGGCAGTGGTCTGGGGATGCAGTGGATGAGCTTTGGTATCTGACCAAGCTCCAAGGCTCCACAGTGCTTGCTTCAACTGCCTTCATGGTCATTGGAACAAATTGTTCTCATCCACCTAGTATGCTAGGGAAAGTTTTCACATGCTTGGGGTAGACACCCTCAGTCACTGACATGTTTGTGGCCTGTTGTTACCCTCAACCTGGTTTAGCCCATCTGCCAAGACAGTTTACCAGGATATGACCACCGCACATGCTACGGCTTCTTGGAGCTACAGGTGAGAGTGCCAGGTGGACACCGAAGGTGAATGAGCAGCCCTGAAAAGGGCCCAGCAAAGCCTTCACATCAGAGGGGCTAGTCTTCCTTCCCATATACCCGTAGAGTAATTCCTAGGGCTAGGAGGTTACCTGTGTCACTCTCACTATATGATATTACTCACAAGACACCATCCAGTATGTTATTGACTACTTAATATCTCCCAAATATCAAATAGCCAGTTATAAGCAATTGAATTTTACAAAGGTTTATTTACTATAAAGATATAACAAGGACCAAAAATATACCCCTCTCTCCCAAAGTTTGGTACATATACATTTTGTAGGGAAGTAGGTACAAGCTTAGATGACACATGTGGAAAAGGGGTAACCTCAGAGATCGTGGTTTGATGGAAGTCCTTTCCTGCTTCTGTGCAGTCTGCATAAAGTTTTCCCGATGTGCCTGCCTGTGGTTCCCTGCTAGGCTCTAAGAGTCAAGGCTTTTGTGGAATCCTGAACTCTTCTCAGCTCCTAGCTGGATGTATTGTTTTTCATTGGCATAGTATAGTCTCTCCAGTGACATGGTCAAAGATGAAGTGGGAGGTGGTAGAGGGAGAATGAAACAATCCCTCCGGGCTTCTCTCCCTCCATCCCTTTGTGCCTTCCCTTCATCCCCAAGTACAAAGATATGCCTTCTCAAAGCCATCCCAAAGCTAGACACCCAAAGAAGTTACTAGAATCCTTCTGTTGGAACAATTTCCTTTTCAATAAGTAGGTGCTGAGGTATGTTTACTACTTTCACATCATCCCATTTCATCCCATGGCTTAAAGCATTTCACTCCTTCACAACTCTATTAATTAGATTATTTGTACATAGTCTGTACCTTTGATTGATCTGGTCAAATGATTCAATTGAGGTGACTGAGAATTGTTCAAACTTATTTTATACCTTTGGTTGATTCTCTAACTCTAAGAAGTTTTTTACCTTGTAAACACACCGGGGCTTAGAGCATCTCATTATACCCAAGGGCCAAAGCTTCTCTGTGAAGTGAAATGTCCTAATTTAATCATCCCATAATCTCTAACAGATTCTTTAATTTTACTTTCTTAAATTTTAAAATAGTTACATGCAAATGATCAGAGGGACCACAGCGTCCTGCAGCTCTAGCCATTTATCAATTCTTAGTGATCCTCTAACATAGACTGTCTTTAAAACGTGTGTATCTTCATGCTTACATCTTAAAAGTTTTTAATAAATAAAAGTTCTTTTTAAAATTTCCTTTTAAATGATTATATGGTTCACACAAAGAATAGGTAATTCCCTACATCTTTTAGAAGGTGATTTAAGCCTTTTTGTTTATGTCATAGCTTATTTTCTGCTCCCAAATCATGATCATGTCTGAAACATATTTCTTTATATGTGTATTTTTAAGGGCTTTTAAAAAATGAAATTGAAGTTCTTTTTCTTCTCCTTGTCATCATATTGTTACCCTATAAAATGGTAATGCTTTATATCCTTTATCACATGAAATTATTCATTTGTTTCCCTCTCATTTCAGTACCAAACTCCTCTATATGAAAGGGATAGTATTTTACATCAGACTGTAATCCAAATCTCCTGACTTCAAGTCTAAGGTATTTAGTTATTTGATATACTTTCAGTTCTGGAATTATGAGGAAATATTTTAGACTCACAATCTTGAAATTGAGATCCACAGAGGTTATCTAGTAACTCCTTTATCTTATAGATGAACAGATAGAGAACTAAGGTTAAATGACATGCCCACAGTCACATAGACAGTAAGCATCTGAGTTAAGATTTGAAACTGAGTCCTCTGACCCCAGAGTCAGTGATCTTGGGCCATCATATTTTGAACCACACTTGACCAAGAATCAATTCTATAGCTTCCACAATAAATGGCCATCTAGACTTTATTTAAAAACCTCCAGGAAAGAGAGTAACTCATGAATTACCTAGACAGCTCCTTCTACCTTTGGAAAGCTCTAATTATTAGGAAGTTTTTCTTTATATTAGATTGAAATCTTACTTTTTTAGCAACTTTTACTCATTGTGCTCATCATCTCCTTTAAGGTCAGTTAGAGGAAATTTCATCTCCCTTCAATGTGATAATATTAGATATATTTGGAGGCAGATATATCCACTCTAAGTCTTTTCTTCTCTATGCTAACCATCCCTAGTTCCTTCAATTCCTCTTCAGAGAGCACATTCTTACCCTCCTGATCATGTTTTGCTTTGCTAATAGCCTTCCAAATGCTATTCTGATGCTACAGCTTCTTTATAGAAATTTATCACGTATGAACCACCCACCAAACCTTTCATTAGGGACTTTAATTTTTTCACTATTTTAATGACAGAAATCACTTACATGAGGTTTACTTCATAATCCTTTGTCCTTATCTGCCCCAGAGAATTCCTATGCTTGAACTATTACAATAGCCTTCTGGTTTGTCTCACTTCCTCAAGTCTTTACCCACTCCAATTTATCCTCAACTCAGCTGCCAAACTAATTTTCCAGAAGCACAGATGGGACCATGACACTCCTTGCTCAAATAAACTATAGTGGCTCTCTATTACCTCCAAGATTGTATATAAAAAGGCACTTAACACCTTTTACAGCCTGGTCTCTTTCTACCTTTCCAGTCTTATATCTGGTTTCCCTCTATGTACACTGGCCTCCTTGCTGCTTATCACACATGAAAACTCCATCTTGTGCCTTCAAGATGATTGTACTCCATGCCTGGAATACTCTCCTTCCTTGGATTTACTTCCTGGCTTCCCTGGTTTCCTTCAAGACTCAATTCAAATTTCATCTAGAAAAAGCCTCTCTTGGTCTCTGTCTTCCCCTCTCTCCCACTAGGGTCTTCCCTCTCCAATTACTTTCTATTTACACATATGTGTGTATGTATGTATGCACACATGTATACACACATAATATGTATATGTATACATGTGCATATATGTATGTGTGTATAGTTATTTGCTTGTTTTTCTCCTATTAGAATTTGAACTCCCTGAGTGCAGGGGTCATGTTTTTGTCTTTCTTTTATCAGTGCTTAGCATAGTTCCTGGAAGGTAGTAAACACTTAATAAATGCTCCTTGATTAACTATGAGTGACACACTCAAATAGCCAATATATAACCTCTTCTTTCTGGGTGAATGGGAAAGGTGATAGCAGAGGTTGCCTACATTTTCAAAAAGAATTTCCCAGGTTGTCCCATCATCCTTTTAGAGCTGTGGACAATCGTGGTGCTCTTTGACAAGGCTCCTGGTTGTTGTTGTTTTTTTTTTTTTTAATGAGTAGCTATGTGTAAATTGAGGGGAAGGGTGGATGGGGGATGTCCCCTGAGCTATTGTCCTTTCCAGATTGGCACTCATACTAAGAAAGCTGATTAGTATATGTGCCCCACCCAGGATTATTTCTGGGGCAGTCATTGTGCAAAGTTATTTACCACAGTCTTGCCTTTCAACCAAACTCATCTGAACTCCTGAGTTATTTCACCTTCTGTAGTCTGTCATTTGTAATTGGTTCCAGCCCCTTTGAGAAACAGTTGTTCTCTGGAACTCATCAGCACTTTGTTTTCTGACCAAGAAGGGGCACAAATACCTTAGCACTTCACAGACTTATGATCATAGGATTTTAGATCTGAAGGGACCCTTAGAGTCCATCTATTTCAACCCACTCCTTCAATAGATGAGGAAACTATTGGTTTTCTAGAGAGTTCAAGGGAAATTAGCTTCTCTGCTAGGAGCCTTTTCTATCAGGTCTCAGGTTGACAGTATCAGGACATCTTTCTTAAGAGGAAGAGGAAGGAGGTGGGGGTAGGGGAGGTATGTGGTTGTGTGGGTAGGTGAAGGTGGCATTCCAAGTTCCACTGTATTAAAAATTTACTGTAAGTCAAGAGCTTTATGAGGTATCCTTCCTTTTTCTTACCCACCAGAGGAATATTTCCCTTTTTCTACTAGCCTAAGTAAGCACAAGTGAGATCTCTTGAAAGGAAACTCCATTGACCTGTCTTCACAAGCAAGGCTGTCTCAAAAAGGATGAATGGATCAGGGAGCATAGCCTCTGAAACCATCTAGTTCGTTTTACAGATGACACAGATCCGGGGAAGCTAAGTGCCAAGATCCCATAGTTTTTAAGCATCAGTGAAATAAGCACAATTTTTTGGGATACCCCTCAATTACAGATGATCTCTCCCTCCTGGGAACCCCTTTAAATCTTTGTTGGCTCATTCTCTTATGGAACTTGTGTCATTTTACCTCAAAGTCTTGCCTTTGATATTTACTAACTGGACACATTTGGGCAAATCACTTCACCTTTCTGAAACTCAGTTTCCTCATTTGTAAAATGGTGATAATACATTCATTAGTTAATAGAATTATTGTGAGATAAGTACTTAATGAGCCTTTTGGTGCCATATAAATGTATTATTATCATTATTAATATGTTTACTTGTCTTATCTTTCCAGCTAAATTGTATGATCCTTATATGCAGGGACTGCCATGTTTCCAAAGTCCATAGTAGAGCATTTTGTACAGAAAGTCATAGAACTTTAGAGTTATAGAGATTAAATTCATTTCAACAACTCCCTTATTAAGAACCTATGTTCTATAAGGAGGTAGTTTAGTGAGCTAATCTCAGAGCTAGGAAGATACAGATTTAAGGTCCACTTCTGACATACTGGCTGCGTGACCTGGGGCAAACTATTTAATTTCTCAGTGTTTTAGACAACTCTCTACCACTGTAAGTTTCAAAGAAGGGAATTTTTTTATCTAAGAGTACCACGTACTAAAGAAAACATAGGCCTAGAACCTTTTGCTGTTGTTGTAGAGCTGTTTCAGTCATGTCCAACTCTTCCTGATTCCATTTTTGGGGTCCTGAATCCTCATCCAGATCACACCCTCTCACTGGAGGTTTCCTTTAGGGCTCTGTCCTGGGCCCTCTTCTCTTCTCCCTTGACACTATTTTACTTGGTGACCTCATCACTTGCCATGAATTTAGTTACTATTTCTATGCTGATGATTCTCAAATCTACCTTTTCTGCACCTAACTTTTGGGCTGACCTCAAATCTCACATCTCCAGCTACCTAGCAGACATGTCAAACTGGGTGGTCCATTGGACATCTTAAACTCAACATGTCTGAAACAGATCTCATTATTCCCCCCTCCCCCAAATCCACCGTAGAGGGTAACACCATCATCCCAGTCCCTCAGGATCACAACTTAGGAGTCATCATAGACTCCTCATTATCTTTCACCACATGTATCCAAGCTGTTGTCAAGACCTTTGCAATATATATGCTAATATATTCTCCCTTCTATCCTCTGACACTGTCCCCACTCTAGTGAAGGCCCTCATCACCTCATGCCTGGACTATTGAAATATCCTGCTGATGGATCTGCCTGCCTAAAATCTCTCTGAACTCCAGTTCATCCTCCATTCAACCACCTAACTGATCTTTTCTGAAGGGTACATTGAACTATATCACTCCACTACTCAAGAAACTCCTGTGGCTCCCTATTGCTTCCAGGAGCAAACACAAAATGCTCTGTTTGCCATTCAAACCCCTTCAAAATCTAGCCCTCTTCTGCCTTTCTAGTCTTCTTATACTTTATTCCCCACAAAGAATCCTTTGATCCAGTGACACTGGCCTCCTGGATATTCCACTTAAAAAAAAAACACTCTATCTCTCAGCTCTGGGTATTATTTGTGGCTTTCCCTCAGGGCAGAAATGGTCTCCCTCTTCAATTCTGCTACTGACTTCTCTGACTTCCACTAAAATCTTATCTTTTGCTGGAAGCCTTTCTTAATCCCTCTTAATTTTAATGCCTTCTCTCTGTTCATTATTTCTTATTTATCCAGTGTATAGCTGCATAGTTAGGTAGTGTAGTAGATAGAGCTCTAGGGTTGAAGTTAGGCATCAGATACTTTCTAGTTGTGTGATCCTAACCAAGTCACTTAACCCTGTTTGCCTCAGTTTCTTCATCTGTAAAATGAACTGGAGAAGGAAATGGCAAACTACTCTACATTTGTCAAGAACACAGCCCCCCCCCCCCAAAAGGGGGTCATGAAGAGTCAGAAATGAGGGAAAATGACCAAAAAATAGTTTTCTTTTTACATATTTATTTAATGTTGTCTTTCTCATTAGACTGTGAGCTCCTTGAGGATAAGGACTGTGGTTTTTTTTTGTTTGTTTGTTTTTTGCCTCTTTTTGGTATTCCCAATGCTTAATATAGTGCCTGGTAAACAGTAGGTGCTTAATAAATATTGATTGATTTATCTCTGCAAACTTTGACACTGTCCATTGTCCCCTTCTTGATATTTTGTTCTCTAGATTTTTATAGCACCATTGTCCTGGTTTTCCTTCTACTTATCTGACCGCTCCATCTCAGAGTCTTTTGCTGGATTTTCATCCATTTCATATCCGCTAATGGTGGATTTCCCCAAGGTTTTGTTCTGTGCCCTCCTCTCTTCTCCCTCTATGCAATTTCCCTTGCTGATCTCATCATCTCTAATGGTTTCAATTATTTCTGTGCAGATGAATGACTCCCACATAGACTTTGTCCAGGTTTAACCTCTCTCACAATATCCAGTTTCACAACTCCATTGGTTTATTAGACCTCTTGAAGTATATGTTCCACAGATACCTTAAATTTAACATGTCCAAAACTGAACTCTCTACCTTACCCCCCCATCTTTGCCCATCTTGAACCCTCCTATTACTATTGAGGGCACTGCCATTCTCTCAGTTAACCAGACTCTTATTGTAGGTATCATCATTGATCCTGCAATATATTTCACCCCCATATATTGAGACAGTTGTCAACTCACCATTTAAAACATTTCTTTTATGCTCTCTTTTACCCTCTCTCACTGCTACGACCTAGTGCAAGAGCTCTGTTGCCTCACACTTAGATTATTGCAATGACTCTTGGTTGATCTCTCTCCCTTAAGTCTCTCCCTACTTCAAATCATCCTCCACTCAGCTGTCAAAAACATCTTCCTAATGCAACTTTGACCACATTACCACCTTCTCCCCTTCCCCACCCCCCTTTAGTAAACTCCAGTCATTCTTTATTTCTCCCGGTATTAAATATAAAATCCTCTAGCCTTTCATAATCCGGCCCCTCCTGACCTTTCCAGTTTTCTCCTACCTTACTTCCATGTACTCTATGATCTAGCAGCACTGGCCTTCTTGCTGTTCTTTGTATGTGACACTTTATCTCTTGACTTCATTTTCACTGACTGTTCCCCATCCATGTAATGTTCTCATCTCTGTCTCCTTGATTCCCTTTGAATTTCAGCTAAAATCCTTCTTCAAGAAGCCTTTTTATTCCTCCTTAATCTTGTTGTTATTTAATTATTTCAGTTGTGTCCAACTCTTTGTTACCCCATTTGGGGTTTTCTTGACAAAGTTCTGGAGTTTGCCATTTCCTTCTCCAGTTCATTTTACAGTTGAGGAAACTGAGGTAAATAGGGTCTGACTTGCCCAGGGTCACATAGCCAGGGTCTGAGGCCAGATTTGAACTAATGAAGTTGAGTCTTCCTCACTCCAGGCTTGGCATTATCCACTGTACCCTGCTTCTTACAATTTATCCTGTCTGTCTGTCTATCTATCTATCTATCTATATCTTGTTTCATGTTGTTTCCTCTATTAAACTATGAGTTCCTTGAGAACAAGGACTGTTTTTTGCCCTTTTTTGTACCCCCAATATTTAGAATAGTGCCTGGCACATAGTAGGAACTTAATAAATACTAGATGACCGACCAATTGACATTTTATAGTCCAGGAAACAGAGGTCCAGAGACAGCAAGCCATTTGCTCAAGGGATTTGTGTATCCAGCCATTGGCAAGCATCCTACATCATCTGTGTTCTTGTGCTCATGGCTCCCCTTTTCTTATAGTATATGATACAAATTACTCTCCTTGGCATTTAAAGCTCCAATTTGCCTTTCTATCCTTATACATCATTCCAATTTACACACTCTGTGCTCCAGCCAACCCACAATATTACTTATTCTCTGAACTTGCCTTGATGTCTTTTTATCTCCCTCTCAAAATTCATCTAGGTCACCTCTCTCACCCTCAACTCCATGCCCAGAATTCATTTCCTCCTATAGTCTGTCTGTCAAAGTTTTTCTTTTCCTTCAAAGATGAACTCAGATGCCATCTCTTCCATGGAGTCTTTTCTACTCTCCTTAGCTGGAAGAGTCCCTTCCTTCCAATTTTCCTATAGCACTTTACCTGGTTGTCTCCTATGACTTTATTACTTGATCTTGGTATTATACATATTCATGTACATGTTGTATCTCCCACCCACCTTCCCAGTAGAATACAAACTACTGAGGGCGCAGACTGAGGCCCTGTTCATAGTTGCATCCCATTGCTTAACACAACCCCTTTCAGAGAGCGACTACTCAATAAATGGATATTGACGTCTTCTGACTTCCTTTCTGGTGCTCTTTCCACCACTACCACTCGTTTGTTAATAGGCATCTGTCTAAAAGCATCTGCTAAGTTGTCTAATGTGTTGGCCATCATTCTTGTAATCCAAACTTTTGCTTAAAGAGGGGAACTAGCTATTCTTCCTCAAATGGGTCCTTGGGAGACCCCACAGTCTCTTCTGTGGATTACAGAGAACACTGGTTTGCATAACCATGTTGCATCGTTAACCATTTTGAAAGATCCTCCCAAAGGTATCAGTATAGAAGGTCTTGAGAAAAGGGAGAAATGTGGCAAAAGTAAGTGTTCATAAGGTGTTAGGTCAGCAGGAAGTGAGAAGCTGTTTCTAGCACAGAGGATGTGGCTTAAGGCAAGGTATGAGAAATGAAAGTGGAGAAGGAAGTAGGAGTGGAATCTTGTGGAGCCTTGAAGACAAGGAAGTGGCTTTGTTGACAAAGGTGGGAGGGGAGAGAAGTACTGAACTAAATGATTGGGTTAGGGGTAGAAGGCCAGTCTCTTCCTCATTCTACTACTCTTTTTTTTTTTTTTAGTTCCTCACAGTGGCCTGTTACATTACATATTTGGAGAATGGGTATCTGGTGACACTCAGACATTTAGTAACCTGACTTGATGGGTATCCAAGGCAGAATACCCTTTCCTGACCAGTTAAATTTCTTAATAATTGATGAGAAGTTTGATTAAAATAGATTTCCTTCATCATTTTATGAATCTGTTGCATGCCTTCTCACTTAACAAAGGCCCAGTAATGTTCACCTATCATGGCTGGCATTAGAGACAACAACTCATGTCTTTCATAATCTAAAAGATCATTTTTATTCAAAAGAGAAAGACATTAAATAAGGGGGAAAAGAGGCAAGAAATATTAAGAATGAAACATAACTCGACTGATAGAGATAATGAAGTGAGAGGCACCAAGGTCTGGGGAAGTTTACAGATCTAGAAATCAGAAATGGGTTTGAGTTTTAGCTCAGCCTCTTACTAGCTGAGTGACCTTGAGTCCTAACTCTGTTACTTGCAATACTAGCTGTAGGACTTAGGTAAGTCTCTAAATCTAAGGGAGTAGAAAAATCAATGGTTTGGTCACATAATCAGAGTCTAAACTGTATCAGCTCTGTAAGTTACTTCCTGTGTGACCTTGGATAAATCACTTAACCACTATCCACTTCATTTACTCACTTGTAAAAGAAAGAACTTGAACTAGATAATTTCTAAGATAAATCAATAAAAAAGCATTTATTAAATGTCTACTCCTTCTCCCTACCACCTGGCCATACTGAAGAAAACTCCTTGAGGCCACACTCTCTTGATTGGTGAAAGACTCTATACCCAGGACTACCAGGTTCCTCCTTACCTTCCACCTTGCCTGGCTAAGGACCATTTTCTCCTCTCCCCTCACTTTCTCCCTTTTCCTATCTCTTATATATGTTGTCTTCTCCCATTAGAGTGTAAGCTCAGTGAGAATAGGAACTAGCTTAGCATAGTGCTTAAAATGTAGTAAGCACTTAATACTGTTCTATTTCTTTTCCTCCCTCCCTCCTTTCTCTCTTTCTTTCTTTCTTTCTTTCTTTCTTTCTTTCTTTCTTTCTTTCT
>NW_027187298.1:7835538-7853684 GCF_028583685.1 Petaurus breviceps papuanus | reverse complement strand
TTCTTTCTTTCTTTCTTTCTTTCTTTCTTTCTTTCTTTCTTTCTTTCATAACTCACTTGTGTCCTAGTACAAATATCTTCAGTCCTCTTCCAGAAAAGTCAGGGAACAAAACAGTTCCAATACTGTATTTAAAAGTCCTATGCCCCTCAAAGTCTTATACTATTTTGTTTCTGAGGTTAACATTTTCTGCTGATGTCAGTCATACCACATCATTAGTTTGTAGTAAAGAATTTCATGCTGTAAAATTAAATTTCCACTACTAATTAATATAGTTTTGGGTATTTTTATGGGAATGTTTTTAGAGGACTTGAATCTTACTTGGTACAGTTTCTCTGCACATATTTGACACATAATACTACTTAAATGCTTCATTAGTTCCACGATCTCTTTCAATCAATAAACATTAAGTGGCTACTAAGTGCCAAGCATGTTAGATGAAGGGGAATAAAATAAAAGAAACAAAACAAAGCACCAGTTCTCCCAGCCACCCCTCCCCCCAACTCCCTGAAGGAGCTTATTTCTTCCTGTGTGCAGGTACTCACTTCACCAATGCAGACTGCAGCCTATACATGCCTTCTCATCCTACTCAATTCATGTCCATGTTGTTCAGCACATCTTCCCTAGGCTATCAATTCAAGTCATAGAAAGCCTACTGGTTCTTTCAGTACTTGAAGCATACTAGTTTAGGTCTCAGGCTGGTTCTCTGTTATCCCTTACTCTGGGTATGTGTTTGGCCAATCTCTTTCAGAAATCATACACAGACTCATGGTATAGTAGAGTTCAAATTTCAATATGGATAGGATATTATTATGCTATAAGAAATGGTGAAGAGGATGGTTTCAGAGAAACTTGAGAAGACTTGAACGAACTGATGCAAAGGGAAGTGAGCAGAACCAGGAGAACAATTTATATAATAACAGCTCACTTACCACAATTTATACTATGACAACTATATTGTAAAGACAAAGAACTTTGAAATACTTAGGAATTCTGACTAACACAACAACCAGTCACAATTGTAGGGAACTTCTGATGAAGCATGAAAAGAGAGGTGATAGATGGACTCAGAGTGCGTATTATTTTGGGGACATGGTCAATGCAGGAATTTTTTTTGCTTGACTATGTATGTTTGTAACATTCTTTGTTTTCTTGCTTTCTCAATGAGGAGGGTGGGGGGAGGTGAAGAAGGTTCACAGTTTTGCTTTCAAAGCCCTTTATAAGCTTGTCTCCCCCTACCTTTCCAGTCTTCTTACACCTTACTCCCAGACATACATTCTTTAATCTAGTGATTCTGGCTTCAAGGCTGTTCTATGAAACAAGATACTCTATTTCTTTGTTCTGGGCATTTTCTCTGCCTGAAATGTTCTCCCTCCTCTTCTCTGATTATTGACCTCCCTGGCTTTTTTTTAGTTCCAACTAAAATCCCACCTTCTACCAGAAGCCTTCTCTAACCCCTCTTAAATCCAGGGCATTTGTTCTTTTAATTAGTTCCCATTTATACTGTTTATACCTTGATTCATAGAAATTTATTTGCATTTTGTCTCCCTCATTAGACTGTAAGCTCCTTGAGGGCAAGGACTGTCTTTTGTCTCTTTTTGTATCTCTAGCATTTAGTGCAGTGCCTGGCACATAGTAGGCACTTAATAAATGTCTACTGAATGAATGAAGAGAATTCAGAATTGAAAAGAAAATATAATTGAATAATAATAGTAATAAAGAAATAGTTCTACATTTGAAATCAGAGGACTTGGATTTGAATCCTTGTTATTCTGTTTATACACTGTTTGATCTTGGGTAAGTCCTTTCCCCATTCTGGAGTTCTGTTTCTTCATTTAAAGAGAAAATTTGACTAGATGATCTTTAACGTATATTTAAACTATAAAGTTTTATGAGTTCTTTTCTCTTCCTTTTCTGTTCTGTTTCCCCCCTCCCTTTTCCTTTCCCCACTTTTCTTTCTATATGCCTTAAATTTGTCATCAAAGTAGTTTCAGATGAATGCTGCCATCCTACCCCTGCTGCCTTAAAAAGAAGTTTAGTGAAGTGGGGTTAAATGAACACCCAGGGGCTTTTTAAGAGGGAAAGAAGCATTAAAGGGCAAACTGAGGGCTCTATATGGTGTCCCAGAGAGCGGCCATGCTTGGCGCCTTTTATCTGGGTTGATTGTATGGATATAAGCTTCAGGGCATTTTTAGCACCAGCTGTCCTAGCCACCTCAGGATGTGGCAATGGGCACAACATTGCACAGCAGAAAACAGTGTAGCTAAAACAGTTTATGTTGATTGTTAAAATCTTTTAAATCGTCCACTCTGTGTAGGATACTGTGTTAGAGGCAGGGGAGATACAAAGATCAGTCAGATACTTTCCTGCTTGTAAGGAACGAACAGCCTAGCAAGGAGATAAAACACTTAACATGGGTAGCCTGTAATGTGCAGTATTCTCTATAACTATATCAGAGTTGTAAAACAAAGTGTTGGATGAAATCTCAGGGAGAATGTCATTACTACAGGGGAGCCAAAAAGGCTTCATGGGGTAGACACACTTGAATTGGGCTTTAAAGGATGAGTTGAATGAAAGTAAAGAAGGAGAGGAGAGGCATTCCAGAAACTGGGAACAATATAAACAGGTACAAATAGGCTCCAGATCTTAGGATATGTTTTGGAGGTATGGAAGGAGAAGGGAAGGAATAAGAATTTATATAATGCTTCCAACATGCCAGGCATTATGCTTAATTGCTTTACAAATATTATCTCATCTGATCCTGTGAGGCAGGTGCTGTTATTATCCCTATTTTACAGTTGAGGAAACTGAGGCAGCTTAAGGTTAAATAACCTATGCAGGTCACACAGCTGCTAAGTGTCTGAGTTTGGATCCTGACTCCAGTCTTAGCAGTCTTTCCACCACACCACCCAGCTGCCTCAATGCTTAGGACGGTTCATCATGGGTATAAGCGCAGAACTCAAGGAGCAGAATTATATGAAAACTCTGGAAAGACAAAGTGGTACCATGTGACATCATCCAGTCTAAATTTTGAGGAAATGGAGGACAAGAAAGGTAAATCAACTTGCCCCAATTCTCACTGGTTTAAGTGGCTGGGCCAAGATTCCAACCCTGGTACTTTGACTCCAATGTCAGACAAGAGTTGGAATTTTACTCAGTGGGCAATGGGGAGCCACTGAAGAGTTTTTATCAGAGGAAGGACATGACTATATATATATGTATATATGTATGTATGTATATATATATTTATAAAGATTATTCTAGAAGTGACATGAAGGATTGGGAGTGTATTTATCAAGTCAAGTTAGCAAGTATTTATTATGAGCCTAACTTGTGCTAGAAACTGTGTTAGAGGCTCAATTGTATATGTGAAAGGGAAGTCTCATTAGGGGGCACCTGGGTACATGATTGTCTGTACAAAGGTGCTGGCAGTGGAAGAGACCTTAGAGATCATCTAATTGAACCCTTCATTGTACAGTTGGGGAAACTAACTTGTACAGGGAGACAACAGGGACTTGCTTAAAGTCAGGACTAACAGCAGTTTACATCTACATAGTATTTTAACATTTAAAAAGCCTTTCCTTCATAAACAAGGAGGAAAATAGTTCATTTGTTATTGATGTCCTTGTTTTTTGCATGATAAGGGAGCTGGGATTCAGAAAAGTGACATGATTTGCCATGGGCCATATAGTTAGTTATTATGAGAAAGAAGATTTGAATTCAGGTCTCCTCATTCCCACTGAGCCCCTCTTTCTATGATTCTGCAGAATCTGCTACAAACTCAGGCGCTTATAATTATGTTAAGTGGATGAATGAAAACTGATTTTAATTCAGGAAAATATGTAAAGAGATAATGAAAGGAAAAAAAAAACACCAACCTCAGTCATTTAAAAAAAAAATTTGACAGCCTATTTAAACACAATATAACTAATTCCTTGGTGTTATGAACCACATCTTCAGCGGCTCTCTCCTAATGTTTCTGGGGAGAGGGAACACTCAGGTTTTGATAATTAGATCCTCTGAATCAACTAGAAAAATAATCAAATGTGCTGCTAGAACAACGGAAGAATTCTTTATTGTACTTCAACAGCATTTCATCAAAGACTTCCAGTACACTTTGCAGGCTGTCAGAGATTCAAACTGTATATTTAGCCCTATATTGGTATTATTTCCCCCATTTTGTTGGTGGTGGCCCAAATGTGAACATTGCTTAGGTAAAAACTAGACTATGGATGAGATTGTAGATTCAGTAATCAGCCCGTACAATATATTTTCGAGCATTTACTATTTGTAACATGTTGTGGGTCTTACAAAGCAGTATAAAAGACAGTCCATGAACTTAATCTCATAATGCTTAGAGTCAGAACAGTCCTGGGGCCAGCAGGGATTTGCCCCAGGGGGCCAACATCTGGAAGCTGGGTATGTACTCTCACTCTAGTTCCATCACTGACATAGGGAACTATATTTTCTACCAAACGTGGTCACAGCAGTTGATGTTAGGCAGAGAGAGGAGCAAAGGAAAAAGCTCATTCCCTCTGGACATCAGGGTGCTGTGGGGAGGAAGCACCCTTTTCTCCCCTCCCACCTGCCCCACACATATGCAGTTATCCCCCAAGCCTTCAGTTGTCCCATCATATCCCTTTCCCAGGGCCAATTTTCCACTGCCACACTGGTAAAACTACACTCTATTGGGGCAGAGTGCCTACATGTCTCCTGCCTTGGGGATCTCCAGGATCACTCAGCAGTATTAGCTGCAGGATCAGTGGTGAGGAAGCATCCACAGATCTCTTGGTCTCTATTTCATTCCTTCTTCCCTCTCAGACAGATTTGTGTCAGGTGCTTAAATACCAGCTAGGGCTGAGATAACCTTTACTTAGATAGAAAGTCCTGGAACCTTTCCTCCCTCCCCCCTCTACCTACCACCATCCCCCCCCACCCCCACTTTTCCTTTCCTCTCTTTTCTTTCTTATTTGAACTAAAGGAGAGCATAAAAATTGACCACTAGAAGTTATTCAAGCTATTGTGTGAGGCTGGTTATTGCTGGACAGTGAAGAAGAATAAAGAAGGGCCACTGGGGATGGGAGAGAAGGGAAGAGGACTATGGAGATTTTGCCCCTATCTTGTAATGGTATGATAAAATGGTATGGTATGGTAAGTTTACTTTTAAATAAACTTGCTTCTATAATATCATAAGCTGTATGCTTGTAATTAGTATATACTCTGAGTCTCTAGGGATGGGGAAAGCATGTGTATATTTCTGTAGGTTTAATGGGTGGGAACTATGAAGGAAGAGAGTGAGAAACTCACCCAAATTATATCTGAACACTTTACATCCTGAGATCCTTTTTCTTGTTAAAAAAAAAGTCACAATATAAAAAAAGATCCAAACTGCTTTTTTTTGTATTAAAAATGACCTTTTCTGCTTTAATTATTTCTTCCCTCCCCCAAACCCCCAAATCCATACCTCCCATCAATCACCCATTTAATAAACCTTCAAGTAATAGGTCATGTTTGAGACCTAAGTACTTGCCAATTAGTCAGATGAAGCATTCTGTAACAGCTGGCTTGGCCTTTTTTGCTCGATTACATAAGAAATTTCTCAGTCACCTTGTCCCACTTCTCAGATCAAGATGAATACCCACCTGCTGCCACACCTACATTGAAAGAGTATATTACTGTCATGAAAGATCCTACATTGCCATAGATAAAACAGATCTTATTTTCTCCGAGGTGGGATCATCAATAATTTGAATGAAATTGTGCTCAGCAAAACAAGTAAAGTGACATTCAAGCATCAGCATTCTTGCATTGGGAAAGAAAATAGGTTTTTGTTAACTTTTAAGGCTAATTTGGAAATGGCTGGTAGGGATGAATCTTCTCTCTGGAGAGTTGGGTTGTAATAAAAAGGACAATAACAACAAGAAAAGTAACAATAGCAATAAGAGACAGAAAGAATGAGATAATGACAGTCGTTGACATTTATATAACTCTTTAAGACTTGCAAAGCTATAAGGCCCAAATAGATACAGTACTAGCTCTGTCACTTTAGGTTTAACCTTTCTGGGCCCAATTTTCTTTCCTTGTAAAATGAACAGGTTAGACCAGAGGATCTCCAAGGTTTCTTTCAGTTCTGATAGTTTATGAATCTAATAATGGAAACTAACTTCCTTCCTTCCTTCCTTCCTTCCTTCCTTCCTTCCTTCCTTCCTTCCTTCCTTCCTTCCTCCCTTCCTTCCTTCCTTCCTCCCTTCCTTCCTTCTTTCCTACCTTCTTCCCTCCTTCCCTCCCTCCCTCTGTCCCTCCCTTCTTTCCTTCCTCTCTCTCTGTCAAAGACTTGGGAAATACAATCTTCTGAAGAGGGGGTAAGAAGTATGTGTCTATTACAAAGAGACAGAAAGGAAAAGAAAAATTTCACCCCCTGAATAGGGACTCTTATTTCTCATGCAGTTGCTCATGTCCCACATTCAGAACTGCCTTTACCCATCTATAGGCCTCTAACCATACCATTATTGTGGTCAACTAGGACTAGATCGTGTGAGTTGCCACCTAACTTGTAAGCCACACTTTCATGGAAAGCCCGCAGCTTTCTTTAATTAAAGTCCTTGATCTATACCGCTGCTGAGAGAAAGAACTTTAAACATCATTACTTCAGCAGCTGAGATCCAAGAAGAAGATTAACACATGTTGACAGCCTTCTGAAATGTGTTTGCTTGGGCTCCAAGTAATGACTGAGCATATAGGTGAGATTTAATACAGAAAATTCAAAAATGGAGCACAATTAGTTTAGTGTGGAAGATGGTGATAATATTTTAATAACATGGAGTTTATGCAAAAATTTGGCTTTCATCTGAGTAATTAAGACTAGAGAAAGGTTTAATGTGTATTTATTGAGCACGTAGTAATAATAGCATGTGTTTTGAATACTAAGGCGATGTGGGTGTATTATGGGTCTTTATTTTTTCAGTTAACTTCAAGTTGACTCCTTTTTCTTAATGTCTACGGAGCTGAACAATAAGATTGGTTTTAAATTGAAATTAGAATGTCTAAGTGTTCCGCCCAAGTCTTAGAAAAATTACATCAGGAGAAGACTTGATTCATCTTTAAATGTTTGTGAGAAAATACTTTTTGTAAGTCAGCCCTATAGACTTCTTAAAAACCTGTTTTCAGTTCTGCTTTCAAAAGCTTGAAAGTCCCATCCTTCTTTGGGAGAGCTGCATGGAACAAGGTGTTATAACATGATACTGCTGCAAAAGGAGTCTTTTTAAAATATATTTCAAGGTTTATGAGTATGGATACATCCTCCTCCAGTGCTGATCACAGCCCCCCATGACTTCAGTAGGCTACTTGACAGATGATAAGTGTTTAATAGGGTCTTATTGGTGTATTGATTGATTGTCTTTGAGAGTTGCTGTTGCTGAAAGAAGTCATCAATCTATAGGCACCCTTCTGATCAGGGGCTAGTCCAACCAACCATTCAATCAAATCAATTTTTGAAAAGCATTTATTATGTGCTTTCTGTGATTCACGCACTGTGCTTAGTATTGGAGATACATGAATGAAAGTCATCATTGGGCTCATTTTGATGCTTTCTTAGCTAGCAGTATGGTGTAGGCCCATGTGTAGTACAGATTGTCCTTATGTAGCTTGAAAAAATGCAGAATTGACATTTCTAGTCTCTTTTTCCCTTACCCTTCTTTAAGGAAGACTTTAATTCCTATTAGCAGGAGTTGGGGAGAAGCAGGAAGTTGGGGTTTTAGGTCACTCTATTCCTCTCAGAGAGAGGGAATACCAGGCTAGCATTATATCTAAATGTTCCCTCAGATGTGGTTAGTCTAGAGGATACGATGTAGTTCAATCCAACTTCTGATTGTTGTGTCATTAGTGACGAGGAAGGACTCCAAGTTTTATATCCAAGGCTTGACTCCTTTCCCACCAAATACCAGTGCCATGATGAATACACACAGTGAATAGCAAAGAAACTCATTTATCCAAATCAAAGCAAAACAGAAATCATAGAAGGTATACATAGGAGAACATATACCAGACAATATAGAGTATAGGAGCTCTTTCATTGGAAGCTAGGTAACTCAGTTCAACCAAGAGAGAGTTTTAGGTCTGACCCAAGGGAAAATTCCCTCAAATCTCTAGAGTAACAAACTGGGGATGGGGACATAATGGAGACTGCCAGCTCTTCTCATGACTTCTCTGTCTTTTTCTTTAGCAACCTGGAGTGGAGTTGGCCTCTTTCATCTTCCCTCTTGAAGCTGGAAGTCAGAAGTATGAAGCCAACTTGATACTTGAAGAATCCTGAAGAAGACTCGATGAACTCAAAGTCTCTCACTTTTGCCAACTCCACCCATCCCCTCAGTCAGGGCAGGGCATTCATCTCTACCACTAAGGAGAGAGTGCCATATCACTGGGCTTTGAGACTGTGGTTACACTTAGTTTGGCAGGAACTACATACAAGACCTTGCATTCTGGTAGCATCTTTTTCAAGAATGTAAGGTCCCCTCTACTACTCAACAAGAGACCAAAGGAGAATATTAGTTGAACTCATCTTAAATTTGTATTAAAATTTATTAAAAATGTAATTACTAAAGTATTTGTTTTAGGCCCATTGACATTTCTTTCCCACTTATATAGGAGGTTAATTGTTTGGTGAGGATAGGATCATGGAATTTATTGGTGAAAGGGACCTTAGGGAATATCTGATTGACATGATAAGCAGGGCAAAGTAAGAGAAAGTATTTGCTAACTTACTGTAAGACCTTCCTGGTTCTTCTTCTGGAACATCAGTTTGTTATACCCCTATGTGCAATTTTCCACAAGTGGCCAGCAATGAATGTTGAACTTCCTCTTCTACAGGCATAGAGCTAGAAGGTTTCTCAGCTCAACCCTGTCATTTTGCAAATAAAAACACTGAGGCCCAGTGAGAGGAACTGACTTGCCCAAGGTCACACAGATAGTAGTACTGCTGGGATTTGAATTTATACTATCTGATTACAAATATACTTATACTTTCCATTGTAGTAGAACTAAGGCCACTGACAATTTTCTTAGCTATTTTCAACTATAGAATCAATTTTTAAAATCCTTGGACAGAGATGGGCTTGGTGGCACATTATGTAATCCCTGTTATTAGGAAGGCTGCAGTTGATGGATTGCTTGAGTTTGGGATTTCTGAGCTTCAGTGGAGCTAAGGCTGATGGGGTATCATCCAAACTAATATGGTGGACTCTCAGGAGCCGGGGTCCACTGGGTTTGCCTAGGCAGATATGAGATGACCTAAATAGAAGTTGTAATGGGTAAAGGCTTTAATGCACATCAGTAGTGGGATTAGGTAATAAGAGGAAAGAGGGAATGAACAAGGATTTATTAAATGCTTACTATATGCTAGGCACGGTGCCTAACATTTTTAAAGTGCCTAACACTTTTCAAGTATTATCTCATTGATCCTTATAACCACTATGGGAGGTAGGTGCTATTACCATCTTCATTTTATAGTTGAGGAAAATGAGGCAGGGGTTAAATGACTTGTCCAAGGTCCCACAGCTAGTGTCTGAGGCCAGATTTGAACTCATAACTTCCTGACTTCAAGCTTAGGGCTTTCTCTACTTAACCACTTAGCTATATTCCAGCCTAGGTTATAGGAAGAACCAATCTTAAAAAAATATGTAGAAAAGAAGCAGACAGAAGAGTCAGGAATTTAGAGCTATGTTTGCCTTTGACCTTAAGCAGTTAACATTTATTTGTTTTCTAAGTAGGTGATTTGATTGTGGTTTATCAGAAGGTTTCATCCACTCTCTGGTCTCTTTAAGGGAGGTTTTCTTTGCTGAGTATTTAAAGAGGCACCACTTTGAGGAAATAGTCATCTCTCTGGGCTCTATTCAACTGGAATAATTAGAAAAAACAATCTTGCAAAGATAGCAGTTACAGGCCAGACTCTCCCCTAAATTTGCTTTGAAATAGGTTGGTCCTAATCTTTTGCCCCTGTAGTGCAAAGAATAGGGCTTTAGTCTTGATTCTACTCTTGCTACTGGACTGTGATGCCTAGAGGAGAAAGTGAGGCTGATGACTTTGCCCAGCTCTGCCTCACTTAAACACAATTCACTTGAAAGTCCAGACATCACCTTTGTGATGTCGTTGATCCTCTGAGAGCTAAGGACAACCAAGGTCCTTCACAAGTCAGCCTTCACTCAAACTCTAATAGCTAGAGAAAAAGTACAAATTTCCCAAAGAATAAATTTCTTTTAGGCAGCTTAATCTGTTACCACATGATTTGGTTATTGTAGAAATAGCGTTAAGAATTTCTGCTCAGAATTTTAACAACTATTGTGTTCATTCAGTTCAATTCAACATTAATTGAGCACCTTCTGTGCACAAGGCATTATACTAGGAGCTCAGGCACAAAGACAAAAATGACAATAGTCTCTGTCTTCATAGTGATTTCATTCTATTGGGGAAAAACAACATACACACAGATAACTAAATGCAAAATCCTTACAAATCAAATAAAAAAAAATTAAGCAGGGAGTACCTGGGAAAATCAGTCATTATGTAGGAGACATTTGAACTGAGCCTTGAGGGAAAAGAGTTTCCTAGAGGCTAAGGTTGGGAGAGAGGCATTCTAGACACGGAAGACAGACTTCAAAGGCACTGAGGTGGGAGGTGGAATCCCAAGGGTAGGGAACAAGAATAGGCCATTTTATTTGAAATGTAGTGGGCATGAGGGGGATTAATATGTGATCAGCCTGGAAGGTTACACTGGAGCCAGATTGTACAGGACTTTAAATGCCAAACAGAGAAGTTTATATATTTTACATGTTGATTCTTGTTCTGGTTTAGCTACTGAGGTCCCTTCATATTCTGAGATCCTATGATTATTCTATGATTCTTCCTCCATGAAGTGTTCTCTTGATCTCACTATTGTTAATCCTTCTCTCTCCTCAAATTACCTTACATTTACCTGTCATAGTATCATAGTTTTCTATCTGGAAGCAACCAGAGAGCTCATCTAAGCCCAACCCTCTCATTTTATGGATGAGAGAACTAAGGCTGAAAGGGGTGAAGTAAATGGCCTAAGGATCCCTTAATGGAAAGTGCATTCTTTCAGGAATACAATGGTATCCTTTTCTCCCCACCAGCCCCAACTCCTAGAATGACATTTTGCATATAATAAGTAGATGCTTTAATGTTGAATTAATGAACCCCAAGGAGCCCAGGTATCCTTACCCTAGGTCCACTTCTCTTTCCATAGCACCATACTACCCCTTTCTTATAATTTCTGTGACACTGGGATTCCTTTTTTTTTTTCTAGTCATTCCTTTTCCTTTGCTCTTTCATCTTCCTGTTTTCTAACAATAGGTGTGATCCAGGGTTCCATCACTGGATCCTTTTCTTCTCTCAATATACCATGGACTCTCTCCCCCAGATAATCTCTAAGGGCCATCCAAGTTCTAAGTCTATGTTCCCATATGGAAGTCCCACTGGATTAGAAGTCAGAAGATCTGAATTTGAAGCTCACCTTTGCTACATATTATGTAGTTATGTGACTTTGGGCAAGTGATTTCATCTTAGTGTCTTTATTTGTCAAGAGAGGATTTGGGGTTAAATGATCTCTAAGGAGTGGGATGGAGCGACTAGTAGCTGGGTAGAGAATCAAGAAAAGCTTCATGTAATGGGTGGCATTGGGGGCTTTGAAGGAAGTTAGGAATTCTCATTTTTTTTTTTTCAAATTTGAGTTCCAAATTCTCTCTCCTTCCCTCCCCTCCCTCCTCATTGAGAAGGCAAGCCATTTGACATAGGTTATGTGTGTATAGTCATGCAATACAAGAAGCCAGAGATTCTAAGAGGCAGAGATGAGGAAGGAATTCATTCCAGGTTTGGGGAACTTTACAGTCTGTAAGAAGGAGCAGAATCTAAGGAGGGGGTCCATTATCTATGAAGAACAGGAAATAGCTTAGGCTGGAATTCAGAGTGCATAGAGTAGAATAAGTCCAGAAAAGAACTATATTGTAAAGGGATTTATATGTCAGAATAGGAGAGTTTGATACAGTACAAGATGTTCCAAAAGTCTTGCTACAGTTCTAAGCCATAGAAGTTTAAAAGTGCACCAAGACTTTGGGGTCCCTGCAAATGTACATGTGTGAAGGGATCCTGGCTTGCTGGCCTTCAATCCCCTCTTGACTTTGTTTCTGACTCTCTGGACTTCAAAATCTTCTACTGGGTACCCTCATTCCCTCCCTACTTTGAGCTCTCTTTTGTTGGTTGTCAGCCTCTTGAAGGCAGGACAGACATTTTATTTCCCTTGCTTACATCCCAGGTCCTGAAATAGAACACAAAGCTTCCTGAGGTCCTGGACTGTTTTTGTCTTTGGATCTGCTGTGTTGAGCAAAGGGTTTTGCAATCGGTGGAGACTTCGTAAATGTCTATTGAATTAAATTGTTGGACATAGTAGGTGCTCAATAAATTCTTGTTGATATTAATGAAATTTTCCTACTTGTGTCCCCCACAAATATCATATAAAGGACTGCCAGATCCAGGTATTCTTATCACCTTGATAAAGGTAGTGTTTCAAAAGGTGTCAGATTGAAAATCCTATGGTCTAAGGCTATTTATATTTGTAAAAAATAAAATTGGGGCAGATGTGTTATATTCTTCCTATGATATTCTCCTTCCCCCCTTTCACTGCATATGTGTATATACATATATATAGCATATATACATATATACATATATATGTGTATATATATATATATATAAATTAACACTTTAACCATTCTTTTCTTCCCCAAGACTTTGGTGGGGGAAGAGGGAATATTGCAGAGGGAGATCTATGGGCAGGGAAGTTTCTTTTAGAACTGTTAAATGGATTAAAGTACAGGCTTAAGACAAGTGACTCTTAGAATTTTCTGCTAATGGGGCCAAGATTCCTGTATTCCTGAGTATGTTTTCTGGGGGAATTAGACACAATTGTTTCCAATATATGTCTGTAGGGATTCTTATGGAGGGACCCCTGATTCCATATGAATTCGTCTACCCTGGTTTAGAATAACGAGCAGCTGAGTGCCTGTCGAGGAGTCAAACAACCTTTGTGTACTAGAAATTTGACTGAGGAGTTCTTGGCTGTGAGGCTGGTTCACTATCTACTATAGTATACTGCAAAGTAATATTGTTTTGAAAAAAAGTCATAGATAGATTTTATAAGAGATTAAAGATGGATCAGTCATATCTATCTACTTATGTCTCCAGTATATGTTATATATAACATGTGTGCCACACATATACTCATGTATATATGCACATATACATACACATATATGTGTATATTGTGTGCATATATGTATATACACACAGATACACACCCACCCCTCCCAAATGTCTATTATATTCTCAGTACTTTACTAGGTCCTATGGAGCATGCAGAAGAAGATATAGTCACTGTTCCCAATAACCTAGCTGGGAAGATAAGATTAATATGTATGAAACAATAGGGAACAATTTAAGGCAGTCTATAATTAAGTGCTAAAGCGTGTGGTGAGGATTAACATGCAGCCTGCTTTAGTGGAAAGAGCCCTGGTTTTAGAATTAGAAGGGCTCTGTTTAAACCCACCTCTGCTACTTAAGACCTGCATGATGGAGGGTAGGCCGAATCTCCTCTCGGGGCCTCAGTTTCTTCATCTGTAAAAGAAGGGGATTGGTGGACTAGAGACCTCTGACATCTGTTGTTCTAACACATTCTATTCTTGATCATCACAGAAGTTCAGAGGAGGGAAAAATCAATAAAAGCTGGCATAGGCAGGGAAGGCTTCCTGGAGGTGGCTGGCCTCCTGGGTTTTGAAGAAATGAGTAATTGCAAATCTGGAAAGCAGAATGGAGGGCATCCCAGGTGAAGGGAGCATGAAAGCTAGGCTAGTAGCTTTAATGGATAGAACAATACTGTAATGTTCTTTGTGTCAGTTCATCTGATTTCACTCTAGGTAATTGTTAGTAGGGCCAAAAGTGACATGTTATTTATTCAGAGACTAAAATACACTGGTCTATGACATCAGATGTAAGGATTTCCATTTGACTAGATTTCAAGGTTCTAATGTTAAAGAAATCTTTCTATGTCACGGTTCAGGTATTTTTTTCTGTAGTGGTTGAAGTGGAAGATCTATCTGTTGATAAAATGTACTGAGTGTCTCCCTTTGGCTCAGCACTATACTAGGTATTGTGGGAAACAAAAAAGAAAAAAAAAAGATAAAAGAAAAAAAAGAAAGAAAAAAAGATCCATTTTCCAGTTGGATAATAAGGATATAATTAGGATTTCCAGATTGCCTACTACCTCCTTTTCAAACGTTGTCCTTTAGTTAAGAAGAAGAGGGAATGAATGGCATTTTGAATGTCAGACATAGGGAATAGTCAGCAATTTTCTTGTTGAGATCAGAGGGTTGAGCAATGAAGGCAATTAAGGAGTAGGTCAAATCGGTGAGGGTCTTAAAGTCAGCAGTTTTCATTCAATCTGAGCAGTGACAGGAGAGCCATACTAGATTCCTGAAAAAAGAGAGGGATGTGAGCCAAGCTACTCTTGAGGAAGAAGATTCTTGATGCAGTGAGGGGAGAGAGAGTTTGAAATCACTGGCAAGATTGATTGGTGTGGGTGAATGTATTATTCTATTGATGTGAATTCAAAAGAAAACTAGAGGAAGGCTGGAAATGCCTTGGTGGATTTATGAGAAGTTGTAGATGAGAGTTGCATAGGATAGGCAGGCAAAAAATGGTTTCAACTGACATCTTTGGAGGGAGGACCCACATTGAGGAGATTGAAGATACTAGAATTGGCACTGAAGTATCTCTCCTTTCAATTTCCCCATTTCTTTTTCTTTTTTTGAATCGGTGCCTGTAAGGATTAATTTACTGAAGGCAACTGCTTGTGTTCAGTAGAGAGAAATATAGATGACTAAGATGAGGAAGAGACAGCATGTATAAATATAGAAAAAGATGGTAAAAATGATGTGGGTCATATAGAATTTTGGGAGCTCAGCAAGTTTTGAAAATGGTTTTTTAGGTCTATTTTTTTTTCAATAATCCAATATGCAAATGACTCATAAAACTTCATGTTTATGTAATGCTTTAAGATTTACAGAGCACTTTCCTCACATCTGTATAATACTATAGAATGAGATTTGCAAGGGTCCTTAGAAGTTATCTATTTTTATAAAGGCAGAAACTGTGGCCCATAGAGTTTAAATGATTCAGACTAGGTCACTTAGCTAGTAAGTGGCAGATCTGGGATTCAAAACCAGGCCCTTTGACTCTAAATCCATCATTTTTTCAGTTGTTTATCCATTGCTTGTAGATAGAATAGGACAAATATATTCCCTCTGATGAAGAAACTGAAGGTCTGAGACCTGCTCAGGACCTCATAGCTCCTAATTCATAGCTCCTAATTCAAAGGTGAGATTTGAATCTTGAATTGTTGATTTCAGGTTCAACACACTTTATACTGTTCCATACTGCCTGTTGAATGACTCTAAAATTCTGCATGGTCAAACCAATAAATATGAGCTGTGTGAACTTGGACAAATTCCTTTACTTCTCTGAGCACCTAATTTTTTCTCTTTAAAATAAGGATTGGACTAGATCAGAAGTTCTTAACTTTTTGGAGTGTCATGGACCCCTCTGGCAGTCTGGTGAAAACTGTGGACCCCATCTGATAATAATATTCTTAAATGCATAAAATAAAAAAAAATGTAGAATTACAAAGGAAACCAAAGATTAGTGAAAATAAAGATGAATTTTTCCCCATTTAAGTTCAAAGACCCCCCTGAAATATGCTTATGGACCCCATGGTAAGAAGCCTTGGATGAGATGATGTCTAAAGTTCTTTTTAGCGCTAGCCGGTGAAACTAAATGTTTCTATCCAACTCAATTTGGGAGCTATGGTGGGTGGGCTTTATTGCCCAACATTTAACTCTTGGAGGTCTATGTTTGAATGCTGGCTTCTGATCAGAAGTAGGACTGGATTATACCATCTCTGTTCAGTCTCAGGTGGAGAGTGGGGTTGTATCACAAACTGGCACCAGTCTAGGGACTGAAAGGCAGGGGCAGGATGTGGGGATGTATTTGGCATTCTGCCTGCTTTTGACTTTGAGAAAGGATCTGTATTTGTGTGAACATTAACTCTGCAGATTAAATCTCTTTCCCACCCCAACATGCATTTTAATATTAATTGTGAGCAAGGTAATAATCCTCACCTCATTACCAAATACATCATAAGCACAAAAATAACTTATGAAATCAATAGGCAGAGAAATGTCCAGTAAGTCCAGGGGATGACCCCCACAATGCCCTGTTACCCCGATTCCCACCTGAAGTAACAAACCTGTGGAAAGGAAAAAATGACTCAGGTCTTCTCTCTGTATCCATCAACCACCCTCTTACATATTTAATTTAAAGTGCATTAATTTTCTCAGGTGGACATCAAAATTTTAAAAGTAATATATTAAAAATTAATAGGAAAATAAACATAACCAACAGCAGTGCTGGGCTGTGTGGGCATACAAAGAAATGGAAAATAATAATACTGAATATGGACTAAACATGCGGTAAGCATTTACCTGTAGTGTTATCCAGCACTTAATTTTATGCTCTTTATGTAATTATTATCCAATGTTATTTAACACCTGGAAAAATTGAGTTTATTTTTACTTATTAAGGGTGGAGTGTCTTGGGAGGGAGAAGGTGAAAAGAATTCACAGGTCTTAAATTGTATTAAAACTGCTTCAACTTCTTGGTTGTGTCAACAAGGTGAAAAGGGGTGGAGGGAATGACCATCAGAAGGAAAAGTTGCTGTTATTCGTCGGATCCCTAAATATAGTACAGTAAGTAATAAAAGATAAATATTTCTTGCAACTAAAAGCCAAGTAGATAAATACCAGGTAAAGCTGCACCTGTTTTCCTTATCTAACCTTTTAAGAATGCTATCACCCAGCTTCCTGTTTATCCAGACCTCCAGCTGAAGAAAGGGATTGTTCCTGTGGGGGAGATCTGTATGCAAGAGCAAGCATCTCTCTTCTCCTGGGGAGGGGGTGGGGAGAGGAGGGAGGAGGCTAAGTTTTAGGTTTATTTCACATTATAGATTTAATCACCAGGTGGGGAGTGGCCCCAGACACCTGTGTCTTTTAAGGTGTGACTTAATTTAAAGACATAAATGAACTCCTTTCTTAATCCTTTTTACTGAATGGACAATTCAATTTTCCCTGAGGATTCTTTGGGAGTTCCTTAGTAGCTCAGACTATTTTACCTGGTGGGATGAGGAGTTAGAGATTAGGCACTCGACCTGAGATTTTATTAGTAAAGGTATTTCCCAGATGAATCAACTCCCTCTAACTAATATAGTCCATCACCTTTTCTAAAGATTTGCCTGAGGCAACAAGTGACTTATTGACTTGCTTGTGGTCATAGCCATATGTGTCAGAAGCAAGACTTAAGACTCAGTCTTCTGAGTCAGAGGTCAGTTCTCTACCCCACTGTGTCAAGCTGCCTGTTGCAGTGGAAAGGAGTATTAAATTTGGAACAAGACCGAAGTTCAAACGCTGGCCAGGCAAATCTCTGTGCCTTTGTTTAAGTCCTTGAGTCACAGAGCTGGACTAGACTTGCGAGGGTCTCTACTTTAACTCCCTTATTTTACTCAGTTTTACGTTTTTCAGTTTACTGAAGCCCTTAGAGGGAAAAGGAACTTGCGCAAAGTTACAAGTGGTGTCAGAATTTGCAGTCAGGACTTCTTGCTCCAAATCCAAGGCTGGTTCCATAGCAGCATGGTTCTTCTTCTGTAAAATGAGGGCGTCAGACGCATCTTTAAAGTTTCTTCCAGCGCTAGATCCCAGCTCTAGTTCTAAGAGGGAGCTGGAGCGGCGCCGGGTATGGATTGAATTCGGAGCCAAATACCCAAGTTCAAATCCGGATTCTTTATGACCTGTGTAAATTGATTAACCTATCTGGGCTTCGGTTTCCCTATCTGTAAAAAGAAGTGTAGGGTGTGATCTCTTAAGATCTCTCTCAGCCTATTTTTCAGGGTCAGTGGTTTGGGAACAGAGCAAATCCTAGGGGAAGGAAAGATGTGTGATGACGACAGCAGTGTTTCAGTTCATCTTACACACACACAC
>NW_027187298.1:7826699-7835528 GCF_028583685.1 Petaurus breviceps papuanus | reverse complement strand
CTCAGTCTGGGGTTTTGCGTGAGTGAATAGGCTTCTACCCAGACTGACTCAGGGAGTTTTCTCTGAAAAAATCATTTGGCAAATACATAACACATAACTAAGGGGAGAGACGCAGGGAAAAGCAGATAACGAGGAGAAAACTAGAGGGGGAGTGAAACGGCGAAGGAATGAAACAAAAAAAGAGGGAGGAACAAAAGGGGTAAAAGAAGGGACAGAGAGGTAAAGGGAGACAAGAAAGGCGAAAGAGAGCAAAAGAGAGGCACACATACGGATGGAGAAAGTCAGGAAAGAAAAGAGAAACAGGGAAAAGTGGGGAGGGAGACTGAGACGAGGAACGAGAGACACAGGCAGAGAAAAGGAAGTTGGGGTAACGCGAGCGCTCCTCTCCTGATTTCAGGGCAGGTGCGGCCACTCAGCACTCCTGCAAGATAGAGCCGGGCGAATGCAATGTTGACACAGGTGACGGAAGGCTAGTGGCAACTAGCAGAGATACAATAATATTAGTCTGAAGACCGAAACTTCAGCCTCCTTCCAGGAGGGCTGCATGCGCAGGGCACTCCCTCTCCCCCGCGGGTTTTCGGGAGCACAGCGGGTTGGACCTGGTAGTGCTCTGGGGCCGGCAGTTTGCGATCACCTAGTGTCGCTACTTCGGAGCCCCTTATTCGACAGGGCCTTCGAGGCCGGCCTCTCAAAGCAGTGACTCAAGGGACGGCCCCAGCCAGGCAGCACCATGCTTTGGGGCTCTGGGAGTCTGCAGCCTGATTCTCAGACGCTCAGGTGCAACTAACCAAATGGGGCTCAAATGTTGCTTCAAGTCTCCTTGAAATCCCCCCTCTGCTGATAGGGGGCACTGTGCTGTTGAAATTGGGGTCTGTGGACTGTGGATTGCTCGTGGATATTGTAAAATGAAAACTACCAAATATCTCATTTCCCTAAATCTCTTCGATTCCTCCTCCCTCCCATCACCATCCTACTTGGGACCTTTGACCAGAATGGTTTTTTCCCCTTTCCCTTAATAAGCAGTAATGGGGAACAGAGAAATTGAGTAATTTTCAGAGACCATGATATTCCATGACTGTGGGGATAAAGAGACAAAGAAAATAAAGCTTTGGTAAATGAGAGAGGGAGAAAGACTCCATTTGCCATTTTGAGGAATAATTTATTACAGTAATAGCACTTGATTTGTAGTCAGAGGGCCAGCTTGGGTTCAGATCCCAGTCTTGATATTTCCTGACATTATTAAGCAAGTTGCTTCCTCACTCTAAACCTTTTTCCTCACCTATTAAATTAAAGGATTGGACAAGGATTCTCATGCCTCCATAGCAGTAGGCTGTAGGCATGTAGGCTAATGTAGCCTCTGGTGCTGTTGTTGCCTCTAAATTTCTGTTTTTTTTTCCTGTTGAGGGAACCCCCAGATCTTCCCAGTCACCCAGGTTAGAATCTAATTCACCTTAGCTGCCAAGAATAATATTATTCTTATATGATCTTAATATTATCAATGGCAGCTAGATGGCACAGTGGATAGAGCATCAGTCCTAGTCAGGAAAACCTGAGTTCAAGTCTGTCCTCAGACACTTATTAGCTGTGTGACCCTGGGCAAGTCGAATTACTTCTGTTTGCCTTAGTTTCCTCATCTGTCAAATGGGGATAATACTAGCACCTTCTTTGAGGGTGCTGGGAGGATCAAATGAGATAATTATTGTGAAGCATTTAGCATGGTGTCTGGGATGTAGTAAGTGCTATATAAATGTTATTTATTGTTAGTAGTAGTAGTGGTAGTAGTAGTAGCCATAGTGATAGTGGTAGTAGTAGGAGTAGTTGTAATAGTAGTAGTAGTCCAGAGACTACTTCTTCCAGAAGGGCTTCATGGGAAGGGCAAGTTAACTCCAAGACTTATGGTTATTATTACCTCTTTTTTCTTCCTCTCCCTTAACATGCAATAAATTCCCAAGTCTTGCTGATTTAATCTCTACATTTCTCACATTAATCTTTGTCTCTTCACTCACATAAGCACTCCTCATCACCTGGTGCCTGGTCTACTCTACTGTAATCTCACCAATCTGGGAATTCCCTCCAAAGATGCACATTGCAACTGATCCCTCCCTACCCATTCTGTGCAAACCTTGTTCATGTTTTGCCACAGTGGAGGAGGCCCTCCTCACCTTCTCCCTACATCACAAGAGTACCAGGGGAACACTCTGGCTGTCAGCCTGTCATCTCTTGCTCTTGCTACATGACCAACCACCTTTGATTCCTGTTCTTCAGGGCACCTTATTGATTATAGTATGTGCTTCAGCCTTCTCATGTTCATCAGGCTCCTCTCCTTTGCCCTCTGTGTGATGCTAGTCTTTAAATCTGTGAAGGCTGGACTCTAATTTAGAGGTGTTCCTTATATGCCTTGTTGCCATATAACATGAGTAAAATGTTAGTATTGAAAAGATGGGCCTTTGCTTTCATGACATGTTTGGGATTCAAAAGAGTTACTCAGTTTCCTGAAAATGATCTAGCCTACCCTCTTCCTCTTAATTGACTTAGAGTCTTTTCATTTGCTTCCTGGCCTACTCTAATAGCATTCTAATTGGTCTTCCTTCTTCTAGTCTCTTCTCCAACTCATCCTCCAAATGGCTAACAAAATAATCTTCCCAGAGAACAGGGCTTACCATGGCAGTAGTCTTCAGTGCTTCCCAATTGTTAGGATAAAATACAAACTTCTCAGTCTGTCATTTAAAGATTTCATCAATCAAGCTACAAACTACCTTTACCAGCTTTATTTTAAATTACTCCAAAACATCCAGTCTTTGTTAATACAAAACTGTTCTAATTACTACAACTCAGTATACCATCTTCTGTCTCTATGGCTTTGCATTAACAACTCCCCATCCCTGAAACACCTCTCTCCCAATCACATGTTTTTATAATATTTGTATTCCTTCAAAGCTCCAACAAATTCTAGTGAATCCCCATTACCCACAGTAGCAAATATAAAATCCTCCATTTGGCTTTTAAAGTCTTTTCTAATTTGGACCCTTCCTACTTTTCCAGTCTTCTTCCACCTTATTCTCTTCTATTTGTTCTACAATCCAGTGACAATGACTTGAAGACTGAAGAAGCTGAGGATGTTTTCCTGAGAGAAGGAACAATTCATGGGGAACATGATGGCAGTCTTTAAATATTTTTTTAGGAGGCATTGGACTTACTGTCTCAAGAGGGCAGAAGTAAGATGAATAGGCATGCAACAGGGAGCCAGATCTGGACTCAATATAAAGGAAACTGAACAATGAAGCTTTCTGAACATGGAGTGAACTATGAGGGGGTTCAAGAAGATGGGAAGATAACCTGACAGAAATGTTGTAGCATAGATTGATTCTTCCATCAAATGGACGTTGGAAGCACTGACCTCAAAGGTCCCTTCCACCCCACAGGTTCTAAGATTTGGTCATCCTGTCTATAATTCACCTTTCTGTGACTACTAGGAAGAACTTTACTCGCTCCATGAAAATTAAGATACACTTGGCATATAAGACAAAAGGGAAGAATAGTTCTTCCCTTTTTAAAAACCATTCTCAAGTAAATCAGAAAGAAAAGGTTTTGGCTTGGTTTTGGTAGACGAAGTGGTGACGGCTGTCATCTTTGGGAAATTCCCAGAGAGCTGAGCATTGCATCTTCTCCACTATTAAAAAAAAATGACACAACTGTTCCTATTATCTTGTATGGGTTTCCCTAAATTCTCCTTGTAACAGGTTTTTACCTTTGAATGTTAATAGACAGTTGAAGAAGTATGAGGAAGTTGTTCAAAGGGGATTTCTGGACTTTGATATGGGCCATACTTTTTTGGCCTACTATATTTCCTTCTGCCTTATTCTGTTGAGAACAGTGAGTTTTTGAGGGATGAAACAAATTTCAGTATTACTTATGAGAAACCTTCCTCTAACTATAGGAAGATAGTAGGAACATAGAGATCTAGCTAGAATAGACCTTAGAAATCCTCTATTCAAACCTGTTTGTTTTACAGACCAGGAAGAAACTGAGGCCAAGGAAAATGAAGTGATTTACTCTGAGTCACATGATATGTGAACCCAGGTAATAGATTTAGAGTTGTGAAGGACCTTAAAGATATTCTGGTTCAACTGTCTTGTTTTACAGAGGAAGAAACTGAAGCCTATTAAGGCTAAATGTTCAGGGTTTTGGAGGTAGAAAGAGTAAGAGGCAGAATGTGAATTAAGGTTATCTGGATTAAAATTCAACAGCATTTCCACAATACTATTCTGCCTTCAAAGTCATACAAAGAAATAGGCAGACAGTCATAGAGAAGGCTTCTTAACATCATCCCTCCTTTATGCCTGTAGGCCAGCAATAGCAATGGAGAAAGGAAGTTTCTGCTCGTTCTCATGGACCTTATATAAGGAGAGATGACATATGTAGGGGAATGGAGGTTGAGGAAGGGTGTTTTGGTCAGAAGCCACAGGGATCATGTTTGGAATCATAGGGCAATTGATTGATATATCCTTTCCAGGAATGGTGTTGTTGACTTGATTACCATTTTGGAGACAGAGAGAGAGACAGAAACAGATAGAGTCACAGAGAAAGACAGACAGACAGAGCGAGTCACAGCGAAACACAGAGACACACACACAGGAGAGACAGACAGACACAAATGTAGAGAGGGACAGAGGCAGAGACACTCACAGAGAGGAAAGACAAATAGAGAGATAAAGAGAGATAAATTTTCTGTACTCTCCTACCTTACCCCAATCACTTTCTCCTTCCTTTCCTTAACCCTGACACCTCCTCTCCCCTCCCCATGGCAATTCCCTCCCAAGAGTCCACTGTATTCTATACAACTGACCTGCTCAGAACTAACTAGCCATTTTTATATAGCATTGCCCAAAGGTGTGTCTGATTCTTTCACTTGTTTTTTTCTAATGATCAGAACACTTCACTTCTTTCTTTTTTTTTTTCTTTTTGGAGGGGGAAGGGCAATTGGGGTTAAGTGACTTGCCCAAGGTCACATAGTTAGTAAGTGTTAAGTGTCTAAGGTCATATTTGAACTCAGGTCCTCCTGAGTTCAGGGCCAGTGCTCTATTCACTGCGCCACCTAGCTGCCTCTAACTTCACTTCTTTCAAATTTATCAAGAACTTTTTTTAACCTAGTTTATACTTTGGAGCAGCTGATTCAATTGAGTTGCCTGGTCCTTTTGTGATTAATTGGGGATGGGAGTGGGATCCCACCCTTGCCTATGCATTACTACATTTAATCTTTACAAAAAACTCTTTGAGGTTGACAAAGCAGGATAAGGCAGGCAAATATGATTATCCCCATTTTATGTGTGAAGAAACTTTGACACAGAAAGATGAATTGACTTGTCTGAAGTCACACAGCTAGTTAGTAGAGGAGCCAGGACTTGAACCCAGATATACTATGTGTACTTACTGTGACTCTAGATAGCAATAATCAGAAGAACTCACATTTATATGGTGCTTTAAGGTTTACAGAGTGTATTTGCCCTGTGAGATAGGCTCAGAATATATTGTTATCCCAGGTTCACAGGAGAGGAAATTGAGAATCGGAGAGGTGAAACCTCTTGCCCAAGGTCATATTGGTAGTAAGTGGCAGATCTTGGGCTCCAATCCCGGTTTCTACTCTCTATCCAATGCATTCTTTCCACTGTACCACATGTAGCTATTGAGAGAATGCCCAGTAATAGGTTCTAATCAGCTTTTCCCGTGTGAGCTGATACTTCTATGAACCTTGGTTTCTTTGTTATGGTGGAAAAAACCCTAACAAGAAAAAAAAAAATTAGATTTGGTAGAAATCACTTGCTAGTGTGTCCTCTTTAAGCTTCCAGATTATTTTGTGAGTTCACATTGGCAGGTTACCTTTCCCTGGATATCTGTGAATTTCTGAGTCTTAAGACTATTTGGAAAGGCTAGACCTGGGAGGAACTCTGGAAGGAGCTGTATCTGTAAGCTGGTTCATTACACTATTTACCCTGGCAGGAAATCTACTGAAGGGGAGCCTCTTCCAGTGTTAGTCTGGGCAAGGCCAGGCTCTGAGCTTCTACAAAATGCTGATTCAGGAGATTATTAAGCAAAAAAAAAAAAAACCCCCAAAACAAAAAACGTTAAGAATATGAAAAATGACAAAGTACAGTAGCTATGCCAATCTGATTACTCAGAGCTGAAAGTGCAGAGCTCCACTTGTTAGAGGAGAATCTGGTGATGGAAAGGATTGAGTAATCCATTGCTATTGTTAAATAGCCAAGAAAATTGCTGTGCATTGTTTTATTTGGGGGCACACCAAGGTGAGGGGATCTTAATCAGGATCCATAATGTTCATATTCTTTTGGTGGCTTGTATTTGATGAACAATGAGGTTCTTTCTAATATTCCTTAACCCTGTAGTTATATCTGGAGACAATAAGAGGCTTTCTAAATATCTCCCCCCCCACCCCTGTTGCTTTGGGCATGGTAGTGGAATGAACACAGGGTTTAGTCAGGTGAGAACTGGGTTTGGATCCTGGCTCTGACCCTTACTAGAAGCATGACTCAGGACAAGTGACTTAACCTCTCCCAGTCTCAGCTTCACAGAAAATCACATCAATTCAGAGCTGAAAAGGTCCTCAGTGGACATCCAGTCTGATCTCTACAGAAAAGGGATATATGGGGTGTTCAGGGAGGACTAGCTTCTCTGGTATGAGCCCTTTTCAGGGCTGCTCATCACCTTTGGTGTCCACCTGCCACTCAACTCTGACCTGTGACTCTAAGAAGCAGTATCATGCACAGTGGCCACACTCCAATATAATACTCTCAGCAGATGGGCTAACTTAAGGGTAACCTACAGGCCTCAAACCCATTGGGGGGTTAGGGAGATGTCCACCCCAAGCATGTGAAAACTTCCCAAGGCAGAATGGGAAGATTAGAACAATTTGCTCCAAAGGTCATGAAGGTGGCTGAAGCACTTAGAGCTTGGTCATACCTCAAACATGCCAAGGTCATCCACTGCATTCCAGGCCATTGCCAGTCATCATGACTTAAATCCAATTTACATGCAAGTCAAGATATCACTCTGTGATGTCATTGGTCCTTTTCTAAAATGAAGGACAAATCATAACATACCTGAAAAAGAATTTCTTCGACAATCTACCCAACAAATGGCCACCCAGACTTTTCTTGAAAACTCTAGTGATAGAACCCACTAACTCCAGAGATAGTCTATTCAACATTTTTGATAGTTCCAATTATTAGAAAGTTTTTTTTTCTTTCATGATAGTGAGTCTAGATTGGTCTCTGCACACTTTGCTTCCTAGTTCTGCCTTCCTGAGTCAAACATCACAAGTGCAGTTTCTCTGAGGCCCTTTCCAGGTAAAAATATCTGATGTCTTACAAATATCCAAGCCATCAGATCTATAACTAGGAGCAAATTGTCAATTTTGGGGTTGAAGGGAAACAGCAGGAAGGGGATGATTTCTAAGTTAGGACCACTTTCTGTTTGGTTGAGTCAGTATTTGAATCCTGATTCTTCCATCTGTGTGAACCTGAACAAATCAGTTAACCTCCCTGGGGCTCAGTTTCCTCATCTGTATAGTGGGAATAAAAATACTTATGATACCTGCATCATAAGGTTTTTGTGAGTCAAAAAGTCAGTTAGTAAATTTTTATTAATTGACCACTATGTGCTAGGCACTTGTGCTATGTTAGAGATATAAAGAAAGGGAAAACGTAGTTCTTGTTCTTAAAGAGCTCACAATCTAATAGGAGGGACAACCTGTATGTAACTATGAGAACTGAGGAAGATAGGAATGCAATTTAGTTTTTAATTCAACAAATACTAAGTACCACAGTACTCAGGGCAGCTAGGTGGTGCATAGGATAGAGTGTTGGGTCTGAAGTCAGGAAGACTCATCTTCTTGAGTTCAAATCTGTCCTCAGACTAACTGTGTGACCCTGGACAAGTCACTTAACCCAATTTGCCTCAGTTTCCTCATCTGTAAAATGAGCTGGAGAAAGAAATGGCACACACATCTTTGCCAAGAAAAACCCAAATGGGGTCATGAAGAGTCAGATGTGATTGAAAAACAATTGAACAACAAAAATGTAAAATGTAATGTGCTAGGCCCTGGAGGTACAAAGATAAGTAAAATAGCACAGACCATGGCCTGACTGGATTTCCTTTCTAATGGTGGTGGCAGTGGAAGGGACTGAATAGAGAAAGGAATGAATTGATGAAAAAAAAAAACTTATTAAATGCTTACTAGGCAAGCAAGGAAGGCGGCCCCAGCCTCCAAGGAGACTTTATTCTCAAACGAGAATTCAACACACATAGGGAAGAAATGAGAGACATCTATAAGAGGCACTGGCCTTTGTCATGAATACAAGGACTCCACCAATGGCCGCTAACTTTATTTCTTCCCCTCCAGTATTTCTAGTGCTTGCTTAAGGCATATAGGAACCTCAAGGTAATTTGTATGACCTAAGGAGGGTGGTGATCAAGAGGGAATTTTAGGAAAGGATAATGATAGGAGCCAGAGAGACAAATTTAAAAGGGTGCTAATGTTTATTCTCAGCCTAAAAAGACTCAGTGGGAACTACTGACAGTGTGTGGGTCACATTATTTGCAGTATCTTAAGGCAAGGAAGAAGTAAATGGAATTCTGTTATCTTAACTCAGGAGCAATAGCATAGTGGGTAGGACCCAACTTAGAGTCAGGATTAACTGAGTATAAGGCCCTTTTCTGGTACATACTGATGGTGTGATCCTGGCCAAGTAACTTAACTTCTCAATAGCCCCAGACAACTCTCTAAGGTTATAGGTCGCAGATCAGGTACAGATC
>NW_027187298.1:7817763-7826689 GCF_028583685.1 Petaurus breviceps papuanus | reverse complement strand
AAAAACAGTAGCAACAACTGTAGGAAGTGGATGACAGATCTAGAGACAGCATTCACTACTAGTAGTAGGAATGTGGAAGAGCTTCCGTGTTTGGGTAGGGCAGAGCAGCCTGGGGAAAGCTTCCCAGATAAAGTGAGATTTTAATTGGTACTTAAAGGAAATTGAGGAAGTCAGTAGACAGAGTTGAGGAGGGATAGGGTTACAAGCATGGAAGATAACCAGAAAAAAAATGCCTGGAGCTGAGGTAGAGTGTCTGGTCTAGGGGTGGGGACCCTGTGTCCTTGAGGTCACATGTGGCCCTCTATGTCCTCAAGTGCAGCCTTTTGACTGAATCCCTTATTCTATGAAGTTTGGACAGTCAAAGGGCTGCACTTGAGGATCTAGAGGGCCACATGTGGCCTAGAGGCCACAGATTTAGCACCCTTGGTCTTGCTCATGGGACATCCAGGAGATCAGAGTCACTGGATCAAAGATCCCATGGTAGGAAGTAAGTATAAGAAAACTGGAAAGGTAGGAGGGGGCTAGGTTTTGAAGGACTTTGAATGCCAAACAGAGTGTTTTGTGTTTGCTCTTGGAGGCAATAAGTAGCCTCTGGAGTTTATTGAGTAGGACAGTGATGTGGTTGAACCTGCCCTTTAGGAAAATCACCTTAGTGGCTAAATGGAGCATGGGTGAGGGCGGCTAGAGACGTGAAGCAGGCAGATCCACCCGCAGGCTATTGCAACAATCAAGGCAGGAGAAGACGAGAGCCTGCACTAGGCTGTGTCAGAGAAGAGAAGGGGGACATATTTGAGAGATGTTGCAAAGATGAAATCATCAGGTCTTGGAAATAGCTTGGATAAGGGACTAGACAGTGAGGAATCTAAGATGGCTACCATCTTGTGAGCCTGAGGGACTGGGAAGATGGTGTTGTTCTCTGCAGTAACAGAGAAGATAGGAGTGAGGAGGGCATAGGAGGAAAGATCATGAGTTCTCTTTTGGACACCTTGGATTTAAGATGTCTACTGAACATCCAGTTTAAGATGTCTGAAAGGCAGTTGGAGACCCAAGATTGGAGGTCAGCAGAGAGACTGGGTTGGGCTAGATAGAGTTGAGAATCATCAGCGTAGTGATGGTAATTAAATAAATGGGAGTGAAATATACTATTTCACCAAGTGAAATAGTATAAACGGAGAAGAGAAAAGGACCCAAGTGGGAAAGTTTTCTTGACTATTCATGGACTTGGGTCTGAGTCCTTTTTACATTCTTTATCATATCTATATCATAAATTTGTTCTCTGTTCTATGCTTGGGTTGGTGCTGGCAAGGTGACTGAAGACATCAAGATGAGCTCTGGAAATGAGCCAATGCCGGATGTTCCCAAGGCAACTCTAGGTGGGGGCACAAGCCATAAAGTGTAATGTAATTGTTGATAAGTCTTTAAGATTGAACTTAGTCCATCTGTATTCAAAATGTGGACAGAGAGAGAAAAAGGAGGGCATCGTGTACAGTGGGGCCTTAAAGGAAGAGAAGAATTTTAGTAGGCAGAGATGAAGTTTGTGCATTTCAGTTATAGGTTATGGTCTGTATGAATGCAGAGAGATGGGATATGCCTGGAAGATAAATGCCTTTGGTTGGGACCGGAGTATACAAAGAGGGGCAATAGGAAATAAGGTTAGAAAGTCAGGTTGCTCCAATGTTTACCTCTGAAACTTCTGGTCAACTTTAAGGAGTCTTGATGAAATTCACCCAATAATTATTTGGTCTCTAACTTTCTGTGCTTTTCTAGGCTCTCACTCAGCATGTGCCAGCATGTGCTGTCTCTTAAGTTAATATCTTGTGTCTCTTTTTTCAGTCATACTATCTAAGAACTAAAAGGGACAAACAACAAAGAAGTCTATTCCAACTCCACACTAAGTAAGAATTTTCTTTGTAACAACCTCCATAAATTATGATCAAGTTTCCTCTTGAAGATCTCCAATGACAAGCAACTCACTACCTCCTAAAGTGTTTTTTTTTCCATTTTTGACCAGCTGAGTTTTCCTTATAAATGAAGCTGAAATTTGCTTTTTTTTTGCTAACATTCCTTCGCCTCATGCTATCATTGTTACAAGTTTAGAGAAGTACAGAATTTGAGAGCTGGAAGAGATCTAGCCCAACCCATGCATAAAAGAAATCCTCTCTGTGATATACCCAACTGCATAATGGCCTCCAAGGTAGGGGGGACCTACAACTTCTTGAAGTAGCCTGTTTCACTTTGGTACAGCTCCAATTGTTGGGAAATTTTTTCTGACTTCAAGCTTAGATTTGCCTCTTTGCACTTTCCATCCATTACTCTTGGTTCTATCCTTTGGGCTCAAAGGAACAGTTTAATCCCTACAATCCTTCAGGTACTTAAAGATAGGCATCATGTTCCCTAAGTCTTCTCTTCTCCAGACTACATATTATTCTGAGTTCCTTCAACTAACTCTCATATGGCATGGTTTCCATTTCTCTCCCCACCCTGATTGGCTTTTTTTCTGCTTCTGCTCCAGTTTTTCAACACTGTTTCTAAAATGTGTTAATCAAATTGGGATACAATTCTCCAAATGAAGTCTGGTCAGATCAGAGTACAGTTAAGACTATTTCCTTCTTCTGAATCCTATGCTTTTATTACTAAAGCCTAAGATTGCATTGACATATTTTTTGGCTGCTGTATCACAGTATGGACTCATATTTAGCTTGTAGTCTACTGGAATCCCCAAATTATTTTCACATAACTTATTGTCATGCTACAACCTTATTTTCATTAGCAGCATGAATCAATAAGCCTATTATCAAGGGTTGAATATTGACCTACTGTAGTGGCATTACAAATGAGGGCTTTTGCTTTTTGGTAATTTTTTATTATTGTCACCTCATTTATTTAACTTATATATAGAATTACATCATGTAAAAAGGCAGTCTGGATGAATCACAATCCAGAAATAAGGTTACCAGAAGAAATATCAATAATCTCAGATATGTAGACGATACCATTCTGATGACAGAAAGTGAAGAATCAAGAAGTCTTCTGATAAGGGTGAAAGAAAAGACTATAAAAGCTGGCTTGAGGCTTAACATTAGAAAAAAAAAACAGCTAAGATCATAGCAACCGATCCCATCCCTTCCTGGCAAATAGAAGAAGAAATGGAAACAATGTCAGATTTTATATTCTTAGGCTCAAAAATCACTTTAGATGGTGACTACAATAATGAAATTAAACTTGTTCCTTGAAAGGAAAACTATGGCAAATATGGATAGCACCCTCAAAAGCAGAGACATCACCTTACTGACAAAGATGCATATAGTCAAAACTGTGGTTTTCCCCATAGTAATATATAGCTGTGAGAGTTGGACCGTAATGGAATCTGAGTGACACAGAATCAATGCTTTCAAGTTATGGTGCTGGAGAAGATTTTTCTCCCCTTATATTTTCACATTAGTCATTTTGTGAAAGAAGAAACAGAACAAAAGAGAAAAGCCATAAAAATAATAAAAAAAACCCCAAAAGGTAAAATTTTTGAAAGTTAATTATAGGACTAATAGCAGAGGGAGTGACATTGACAGGATTGGGATGTGGGAGACTTGGGTTCTAGTCTTGACTGTGCTATTAACCAGTTGTATGAACCTCAGCAACTTGTTTTAGTTCTCTGGGTCTTATGTTCCGAGTCCATAAAAGGTGAGCATTTGGCTAGATGATGTCTCAGGGACTTCTATTAAACTGCAACCCTAAACCTATTACCTTAGGGAAAGTAGGACTTCAAATTTTACTTTAGAGAAATCATGGAATTTAAAGTTATAAAGGACTTTAGAGATCATGTATTTAAATTCCCTCATTTTTTTCAATTAACTTTGTGATCTCATTGGTGAGGACATTTATTCCAAAGAGACAGCTCCCAATCCATTCATACCTTCTCATCCTGTATAACTCCTGTTTGGGTCTTCACATAAATTCTTTACTGGGTTTGGCAGTGTCCGTCCATAAGGTCCTTCTTTGCTTCTTCTTAACTTTATGAGAATATCCAGAGAAATGGGGGTTTACGATCAATTATCCCTTACTCTCTTTACACCATCAGGCCATTTTCCTCTTTGGTCATACATATCTTTAATAACATTCCATACACACCTCATCCTTTATAATTCCTTGTGGTGTTACAACCTGCTCACACATATTATACAGGCCCACATTTTCTTTTGGGTAATTTCCAATTTTGATTCTTTGGAGGCTATAGTGTGTTCTGTGACTGAAAAGGCTTATAAGATCTTACAGATGAGTAAAGAGATCTAGAGAGTTAAGGTGACTCCAAGATTATATGGGTAGCAAGTAGTAGATCCACGGTCCAGACCCATATCCAATAGTTCACAATTCCAAGCTTTTGCTCTCTCAACTCACTGCTCTTTAGCTTAAACATTCTGGCTTTCTTCATTCTCTTAAATTTCAATATATTGTTGATTATCTTATAATTTTTCCATTCTGCCTTGTTCCATACCCATTCCCCAAACATCCTTTAACATCTCACAAATTACACCTTGGAGTCGTGGAACAAGGTTACCTTGTCTCCCTGCCATCCTTCAAACACTGATGGGGCTCTCTTTTAGAATGATGGCTGGGACCCCTAAGGTTCAGCTCCTATTCCAGGATATTATGCTAATCCTCTATTCCTCTCTACCTTGTTCTGCGTTGAATCTTAAAATAGGCACATGCTTCATCATGTGCTGACCTACTAATGTGAAGAAATCCCTAATGCCATAGACGCTTAAAAAGGAAACCCCAGGAAAATCATGGAATTCGTGACCCTTATGACAGTAATTAAATATGCTGTCTTACTGAGGTGGAAAGATGTCCTTGGATATGGACATTTGTACTTTTACAGGAATGTTTGATTCTAGTTTTACTGAAAGTTTTTTGAACATGATCTTCTTTTAAATGATGCTTTTGCTATTAGATAATGGTCATTTCTGAGGGGGAAAATTTCCTCGTACATCTCTTAGATCAAGCCCTCCCTTGTGGCAAAAAAAAAAAAAATTAAGCAAGCACATTGGATGCAGTAACTGTCTGACCATGTGTATAGCATTCTGCCTTGGTAGTCCCCCACCTCTCTGATGGAGTATGTATCTCTTTAAAACTACATGACTAGGGGCAGCTAGGTGGTACAGTAGATAGAGCACCAGCCCTGGGGTCATGAAGACCTGAGTTCAAATATGACCTTGGACACTTACTGACTGTGGGACCCTGGGCAAGTCACTTAATCCAATAGCCTTCAATACCCCCCCCCCCAAATCCCCAAAAAGCAATGTGACTACATTCTGTCATTAAATCTGGCAGAGGTCAATAGAACGCTTTTCAGTAGGGTGTTTGACTAACTTAACCCCACTGGATAATTTTTTTGTGTGAAAGAAAGCAAGAGATAAAGAATTAAATAATAGAATCACAAACTTAAAACCTAAGAAGCTATTAAACCATTTCATGTTTATCAATGATGAAAGTGAGGTTCAGAGAAGCTAAGCTTAATTAGAATGGATAGGTAGCACAGTGGGGTCAGTCAGGCCTGAGTTCAAATCCTACCTTACTTACTAGCTGTGTGATCATGGGCAAGTCATTAACCTTGACTTGCCTCTATTTCTTCAATTGTGAAATGGGGATCATAAATAGAACCTGCCTCATGGGGCTTTGTATAAGGATTGAATAAGATAGTTTTTGTAAAGTGCTTAGCACAGTGCCTGATTTATAATAGGTACTTAATAAATGCTTATTTCTTTCCCTAAGTGATTTACCTGTGTAAATAAATGTCAAAGGTGGGCTTTGAACTCAAATCTTCCTGACTTCAATTCCAGACCTCTTTCTACTACATCATGCTGACTTAAAGGGAAACTTGGACAAAGTATGAACTTGTTAAGGGAAAACAGGAACTAGTAACTGTAGTAACTAGTGATGAACCAGGACGTTTCAGTATGATTAAGAATCACAAAATGCCTCCGAGGTCATCTAGTTTAATCCAGCCCTAAACAAGAAATACCCCTATAACAAACACACCCTGCTAGTGGTTATCAAGTCTTTGTTTTAAGACCTTCAGTGAGAGGTCTTTGTTACGGTTTAGTCATGACTTTTTGTGACCCCATTTAGGGTTTTCTTGATTGGAGTGGTTTACCATTTTCTTTTCCAGGTCTTTTTGTAGATGAACAAACTGAGGCAAACAGGGTTAAGTGACTCGCCGAGGGTCACACAACTAGTAAATATCTGAGGCCAGATTTGAACTCAAGGGAACCCACTAAATAGAGTGGGTTCTTTATGATAATAAAGTGGGTTCTAAATAAATATGTCTCCAGTAGCATTTGCAATACTAACTAAGTTCATAGGTAAAAATAATATCAAGAGAGAAGAATTTAATTTGTTTCCTTGAAGGATTCATCTAAAGAGTTCAAACAGACTTATTATATAGAAATTCTGAAAAGTATGAGAGGGTCTATGTGATTCAGGAATGAATTCTGGTCTAATGAATGATTTGTTCATGGTTATTACATTCCAACCCACAATGTATTTTAATTTTTTTTTTCTCAACCAACATTTATTGCTTCCTACATTATACTGGGTCATACAGAATTAGACCAGTTCCTGTCCTTAAAGTGCTTACATTTGGAAACATTTATTAAGTGACTATGTTCTGCCAGACACTGTCTTTGGTACTGAGGGAGGGGGCAGAGAGACTAAGCATTTATAGAATGCTTACTGAGGTTACAAAAACAAAAATCAAACAATCTTTGTCTTTAAAGAATTTAAATTCTAATATATATTTACATATATGTAAAACACATGTAAATCTGATAAGTGTAACTTTGATGGGGGTGGTACTTGTAGCTTGGGGTGACCAAGAAAGTCTTCATAAAGAGGGAAGTATTTAAGCTGAATCTTATAGGAAACCAGGGATGGTAGAAGGCAGAGGAGAGGAAGGACAATGGTTCAGGTATAGTAGTGACAGGGAGTATAGAGGGGGTGAGGGAGGAGGCAGTTCAAAGACAAAGGAAATCCAAAAGGTCAGGGATGGGAGAAAGAGACCCACAATGAAAGTGGCATCAAATTCTGAATCTACCACTTATAACCTGGGTAGGTTTAACTTCCTCAGTTTTGTTTTTTTCATTTGTAAAATTGAGGGGTTGGGCTGTATGTCCTCTGATGTCTGCCTAAAGGCATATAGGTGGCCTAGTGGTTAGAATATTAGACCTGGAGTCAAGAAGACCTTAGTTCAAATCTAGCTTCAGACATTTACTAGTTATGTGAGCCAGTGCAAGTTACTTAACCTCATCTGTAAAATGGGAATAATATCAACACCTATCTCCCAGGGTTGTTCTGAGGATAAAATGAAATAATATTTGTGAAGTGCTTTGCAAAACTTAAAGCACTATATAAATACTAGCTATTATTATTATTTCACTTCTGGTCTTAGACTTAGAACTGGGTTTAAATGTCCCTGCTGATATTTTTGAGTTATATGATCATTGACAAGTAATGATCTCTCTGAGACTCAGTTTCCTCATTGAAAAAGAATGAGGAGGGGGTCAGATTAGATGTTTATCTAGTTTCCTTTAAACTTATTGTCTTATTATGCCTTGCATGTATTAAAGGATACATGTGGAAACTCATTCAATTTCAAATTGTCAAATGCAATCTTCAAAAACGTAGAGAAGATTGTATTTGAGCTTTTTGAAAAGTTAACTTAAAAAAAGGAAACTTTTCATAGAATGTTAGAGCTAGGTAAGATCTTATAGGTCTTCCAGTCTACCCCTAACATTTACGAAGAAGGAAACAAGTTCAGAGAGGGGATTTGATTTCCTCAAGGTCATGTAGTTGGCACACAGTGACAAACAGATATGATCCCATGTCTTCTGATGACAAGCCTTGTGCTCTTGCCCAGCTTCCCTTGTTTTACTGAATTGGAAAACAAGTTTTTTTTTCGTAAAAATTTTTGAATCTTACTAGTAAAAGTGCTTTTTTGTTAATAAATCATTATTTATCACTTATTTTAAAGTAAAAAAAATCCTCATATTTTGTGATGAATTTTATGGTATTTTATGCCCTCAATAAAGCTTTCCTTCTGCACTTGGGTAGGCCTCTTCTCCAGCAGTAAAAAGGGTTATTATTGTGTGATATATACATAGGTGTGGCTGGAAGATAAGATAGGGACCAGGGTTAGCTGCCACTCACTTAGAAGCCTGCATCTCTAGTGCCACAGGTGCAACTAACTCAGCTTTTCAATGCTCCCTCCACCCCTGGGAATTAAATTCTCTTGTTGTAATGGAGCACTGATAAATCCAGGGCCCTGCCTTTGGAGCAGTAGTCATATCACCAGAGTTGATAAATTGCTCCTATCAGAACAGAAATCACATTTTCTAGGGAAATTATGGGCTCAAATAGGACATATAATGTCAGGTGTTTCAATAGAATGTAGAGCTCTATTCATGACGAACCAATCCTTGGGAAACTGGTGGCATTCTTCTTAACCTCCTTAAACTTCCTTCTGTTTAATTGTGAGAAACAGGAAAGAAGGAGATTAAATAAGTAACGTTTAAAAATACAAAATCTATTGGGAAAAAATTAACAGGGTTATAGACTTTTAGATGGATGGCACTTTGGAGGCCATCTAGGCCAACCCATAAAGGTTAAAAAAATTTTCCTCTACATTATCCCCAATAAGTATTTATCTAACCTTGGTCTGAAGACCTCCAATAAGGGCAAAGTCACTATCTTCTGAGGCAACCCATTCTATTAATATATAGCTCTAATTGTTAGGAAGTTTCCCCCCACATCGAGCCTAACTCTCCTTCTTCTTCTTCTTCTTCTTCTTCTTCTTCTTCTTCTTCTTCTTCTTCTTCTTCTTCTTCTTCTTCTTCTTCTTCTTCTTCTTCTTCTTCTTCTTCTTCTTCTTCTTCTT
>NW_027187298.1:7804323-7817753 GCF_028583685.1 Petaurus breviceps papuanus | reverse complement strand
TTCTTCTTCTTCTTCTTCTTCTTCTTCTTCTTCTTCTTCTTCTTCTTTCTTTTTCTACTTCTTTCTTCTTCTTTCTTCTTTTTCTTTCTTTCTTCTTTCTTTTTCTACTTCTTCTTTCTTCTTCTTCTTCTTTCTTCTTCTTCTTCTTCTTCTTCTTCTTCTTCTTCTTCTTCTTCTTCTTCTTCTTCTTCTTCTTCTTCTTCTTCTTCTTCTTTCTTCTTCTTTTCTTCTTCTTCCTTTCCACTCGGCCTAATTCTGCCTTCTAGGGTTAAGCACAGCAAATCTAATTCTTCTTCCAAATAATAGCCTTCTTTGCTATCATTTGCTTCATTTGCTGAAGGCCTAAAGGGGAAGTTTGGGAGGCATGGAGGTTCACAATGAGGTGATGAAGTTGGGTCACCTTGCTCTGAAGAATGACCTTTTCTGCAAGAATTGGTGGATATTTATTGAACCACCATGAGAGATACAAATTGTGAGAGCGAGAGGAAAGGGAACACAAGAAGACTGGAGAAGAGGACATATCCTGAATTTTATTTAAATTTTTTAAAGTTCAAAAATGGGATCTCCACAATAGACTAGGAAGCTGGACTTTGATTCCTGGTGGGGGGAACCAGAAGAACTCTAGAACATGAAGAACGAATATCTAGAAAATGAAATGATCACCATTCAGCAACATGACTTTCTCAAAAATAAGTAATGCCAGACCAGCCTTAGTTCCTTTTTTGACAAGTTTCTTAAATTGGCAATTTATGAGAATGCACTAGATGTAGTTTGTCTAGATTTTAGCAAAACAGTGGATACAATATCTCATGTTCTTCTTCATTTTTTCCTTTAGGCAATCAGGATTGAGTGACTTGCCCAGAGTCACACAGTTAGTGTCAAGTGTCTGAGGCCACATTTGAATTCAAGACCTCTTGATTCCAGGGCCAGTGCTCTATCTCCTGTACCCCCTAGCTGCCCCTATTTCATATTATTCTTGAGGAAAAGAAGTGTTGACTAGATATTAGATGATATCTATAGAACTGACTGAATGATGATTCAGAAGTTAGTTATTAATGTTTCAATGCCAACTTGAAAGGAGGTCTCCAGGGGAGAGTCCCAGAGATCAGTGTGGTAGTGTGTCTTTTCAGATTTTTACCAAATATTTGAATAAAGGCTGTGATATCTGTATCAAATTTGCAAATGATACAAAGTTAGGAGAGATAACACTGGACGATGGAAACAGGATCCAAAAAGTTCTTGAAAGTCTAGAAAATCCAGATGAACCCAATAAGATCAAATTTAATAGAGGTAAAAGTAAAGCTTTGCATTTGCATTGAGAAATTGATTTTGCAAGTAGAGAATGGAGGTGGCATGGATAGATAGAAGTTTGCCTGACAAAAATTTGGTGGTTTTAGAGGACCATATTCTCAGTATGAATCAACAGTGTAACAGTTAAAAAACGAATGAGATTTTGGGCAGTACTGAGAAAGGCATAGCTTCCGGGAATAAGAAGGTGATACCAGCAATGTACATTGTCTTTGCCAGTCCATGTTGGGAATATGTTTTCTTCAGTTATGGCCACCATGATGATTGATTCATAGGTATGTTTTCATAGGTATCTTTTTGGATGTGGACTGGGATGGCTGCTGTGATCCCTTCCAATGTTAACAAACTTCAGATCATGTAGAGGAAGATGGCCAGAATGCTTAAAAGTTCTGGGCTCATGCTCAATGAGGAGAGATTGGAGGAATTGGAACTATTTAGCCTGGAGGTGAGAAGGCTCAGGGGGAACCTGATAGTTGTCTTTAGGCAAAGCTGTTTTGAAGAATTCTTACATACATGAATGATTAGATTTGTTTTATTCTAGAGGGCAGAATTAGAAGTTGGGGTGAAAGTTGCAAAGAGGCAAATTGAGGCCTAATGTCAGAGGGAAAACAACGATCTTCCCAACCAATAGATCTCTCCGTAAGTGGAATGAGCCTCCTTTGGAGGTCATGTTCCTTTGCTGGCGATCTTCGAGCTTCGAGCCAAGTTTGGACAACTGCTTCATAGGTATATTTTCATGGGGATTCTTTTTAGGTGTAGGACTCCTGAGGTTCCTTTCAATGCTAACATTTGAGTGATCCTATAATAATCACAATCCTTTACATTCGTCAAATGCTCTGTAGGTTTCATAAATCTAATTCTTGTCCATCATCATACTTTTTTCCTGGTAAAGTCCTGATAAAGTCCTTCTGGGAAAAACAGGACAGTAATCATTCCCATTCTTGACAAAGTAATTTTCTTAAGGCATAGTTGGGCCTTTCCATGTCACTTTTGTGAGCAAGAAATTTCACTGGCTTCCCATAGTCCAGAAGATGAAATACAGGCTCCTCATTCTTCTTCTTCTTACTCCTTATTCAGGCAGTTAGGTGACACAGTTAATAGAACACTGGGCCTGGAGTTAGGAAGATCTGAATTCAAATCTGGCCTTAGATTTTTACTAGTCATATGACCATGGACAAGTCACTTAACCTCTATTTGCCTCAGTTTCCTAATCTATAAAATGAGGATAATAGCACATATATGCTAAGATTGTCATGAGGAGCAAATGAGATAATAATTGTGAAGTGCTTACCATAGTTCCTGGCACAGAGTTAGTGCTGAAAAATGTTAGCTATTATAATTGTAATTATTATTATTAATACTATTTTTATTTTTATTGTTGGGGGCAGTTAGGTGACTCAGTGGACAAGAGCACTGGGCCTGGAGTCAGAAAGACCTATGTTCAAATCTGGCCTCAATATTTATTAGCTGTGTGACCCTGGACAACTCACTTAATCTCTGTTTGCCCTAACTCACTGGAAATGGCAAACCACTCTAGTATCTTTGCCAAGAAAACCCTACGGACAGCATTGATGTGCTGTGGTCCATGGGATCACACAGAATTGAACATGACAATGACTGAACAGCGCAATCATTGTTATTATTAGGCACTTGGTACTCTGGGTCAGAGCATTGGGTCGCCTAGTGACCCTGGGTGAGTCATAACCTCTGTCTGCCTCAGTTTCTTCATCTGTAAAAGAGGGCTCACAATAGCACCCACTTTCTAGCATTGTCACAAGGATGATACGAGATGATATTTCTAAAGCGCTGAATGTAATGTCTGGCTGTTCAGTAGCAGGTGCTAAATAAATGGCCTTTCTCTTTCTTTTCCTGTCCCCATATTTTAGCATCTGCACTCTGACTTGAATCACACAGCTAATTAATGAGAAAATGGAACCTAGGTCAGATAAGTTTCCATAGTATTACAGTGCATTAGAACTAAGAGTTTGCTTAGTTCCCCTCATCTTAAATAGGAGGAAAAGGAGGCCTGTAGAAATAAAGTGACTCCCCCAGGTTCACATAGCAAGTAATTTGTGAGGTGGGGAGCACCATTTTCCTCTTCTTCCATAATATCATGCATTTGATGGGGGTAGAATCAAGAGTAAAAGACAGACCATGGAACATTGAATGGCTTGGGAAGCCAGGCTGGGGTAAAGTGACATAGTGTGGGGCTATGGGAAGCCAGAAGGTACCCTGATGCTCTGGGAGGGAGTTCAGAAAATGATGACGACTTACCATTTATATAACATCTTGCATGTGGGGCGTCATGGAGTAGAGAGATGACTTCAAAGTCAGGAAGGCCTGGATACAAGTCCTGCTTCTGATACATATCAGCTGAGTGACCCTGGACAAGTCATTTAATCTCTTAGAGGTCTGGGTAACTTTGTGAATATAAATTACGAAGAAGGGGTCAAATTGCATTAGTCGAGGGAGTTCCCGATAAAATCACACTAAAATCAAAGACTTAGTCCTTATCCTCATTTTCTTCAACATTTTCTTCATACTAATATGGAAAGGTCCAGAATATGTGTATTTTACAGATGAAGTAACTGAGGTCCACAGGTGGAGAGTATCAAGTGCCCTAGTCACCCACAGTTCGCAAGTTCTGATTTTTTCACCCCAAGTCCAGCACTTTCTTAAATGCACAACAGCTTCCTCTCAGTATACAATGGAAAAGTACTTAAGTCCAAACAGGTCTCCTCCATTTGGTTTTGTCTGCGCCATCCTTGTTCCCTGCATTTTACAGCAGAGCACAAGGACAGACCTATAGAGGAAGGACTTTGTTTCAATTACATCTACTTTTATAGTTTGCTGATGTTAAACAAATGCTAACTTTTCATTGGAAAGAAATTAAAATACCCGTCTTTATTGTCTTTCTCTGAGGGAGCCTAGCCAATTGTTCATGCCAACTTTTCCCACATAGAGATGTCAGATGGAATTCTGACGCCACCAAACGAGACCCTTCTCCTTCCACCTGCACATTATGACTCCAATAAACACGTTATCAGCTCATGAAAATGATGGCAAACAGGTGACTGGAGGATTTGATAAGTCAGCAGCAAAGATTAACAGTTCTTTCCAGAGAAGTCTGTGAGCTGAGAGGTTCCCCTATTTAAAACAATTGTGGCATGTGAATTTACAGCACTTAAATCATTATCGGCAATTAGTACTTGTCAAAAAGGTTGCAGCTGGCTTCAATTACAGGTAGAGTTGTTTTTAGAATTTGAACTTAGTTGTACATCTGATAGTAAGGATTTCAGAAACACTCCAGGACTGGGAGGTAGGGTGGGGGTTGAGGGGATTATAATTCAGGAAAAGAAATCCAAGACGTTTAGTATTCCATACATGTTATTATGCCACAGATTCTCAAAGCATCGAGGAATAAAAATAATAGTACCTTTCATTTCTACAACACGTTACAGTATTAAGGGCACCCTTAGATCTATTATCTCATTTGATTCTTACAACAATCCTGTGTCAAGGTGGATTTTCTTACTCCTATTTAGAGATGTGGGAAGGGTGGGGTAGAGGTTCCCCAAGGTAAAATACTACAGCTAGTAATTGGCAGCATCTGGATTTGAACTCAGGTCTCCTGATGCTGAGTCTTTGCCCTATACCATGCTACTTATAATGAAATAATGGAAAAAATCATTGTTTTCAGCATGTCCTAATAGACTTTGTTACTAGAAAATTATTGAATTGCTATTAGTGCCTTCGGTAAAACTCTAAGCAGCTTAAAAGGGACACAGGCTGCTAAAGAAGGTAGTGGGTTTCTTGTCCCTTGAGGTCTTCCAGTAGAGGCGGAATATTTACTTGTCCTGAATGCTACAGAGGTGACTCTAGGGGTTGGGTTAGAGGACTTCAATTTGCCTAGGCTCTATTGTCCTTATCTGTAAAATGAAGGAATTAGGAGAGGTGACCTTGGAGGGGGGGCGGTCCCTTCCAGGTCTACATCTTTGATTCTATGGCTTTGAGTCCTTTTCAGCTCTGAGATATTATGTGATGCATCTTTTGGCTTTAAAATGATCTTGCATTCTTAGTATGCAAGCAAAACTTGAATGGAATAGAGGCAAGAATTCTGCAAAGTAGAGAGTTGGGAATTTAGAGCAGCAAGTCATCTGACATAAAACCTATTAAAGGTGCTATTTTGGTTAAATACAATGGTAGCCTTGGGTCAAATCCCATTTGAGATCTGATTTTTCTCCTAAGTTGGTTTCAGAAATCAAGAGAACAAGAAAGAGAAAGAGAAGAAGAAAAAAAGAAAAAATTTGGGTAATGTATATCCCAAATCCCTGTGTTACTTAAATTTGATCCTTCATTGTTGGAGTATTGCAAAATTCACTTACTTTTGACTGTACTTAAGGAAATGAGATTACTAGATAGAGAATCCTCTACATTGTTATGGATTGAAAAATCTTTTTTTTCAGTGCCATCATATATCTTAATTTTTGAATGCAGTTGTGTTTTAGGTGTATAGGAATACTCTATTTAAAAAAAGCATTTTGTATAGGTATGAGTGAAAGTCACTTTTCTGGGCCTCAGTTTCTTCATCTTAAAAGTCAAAGGAATTGGAGAATAAAAACCCTAAAATCCCTTTTACCTCTAAAATTTGATTCTAGTTCAAATGAGCCATACATACTCCATCATCTACCTCTTTCTCCCTCCTAACTTTTTCTACCCTTCTCTGTCCGTACAATAATTAATTGCTTCACAAATACTAGGCTGATCTCATATGATATCAACAATGATCATTAGAATCAAGTGACTATCTTAACACCATTTAAAAAATACTTTTATTGATGTCTTTTTTATAGCACCTACATGTCCCAATGAAGGCTTCTTACCCCTTCCCAAAGAGCAATCCCTTGTAACAACAACAACAATAACAAAATAACAATAATCAATTCATCAAAAGTAACCAACATTTCAAAATTATTGAATTGTATACTGTGTTCTCTACCTAGAGTCACTCATCTCTGTGACAAAAGAAGGGGAAGTATGTTCTTTTGTATCTCCTTCACAGTGAAATTGTGTAGTATACAGTTTTCATTTTGTTGAAGTTTTTACCATTTACACTGTTGGAATCATCTTATAACAATCTCTTTTCCTGGTTCTGCTTACTTTACTTAGCATCAGCTCATATAACTCTTCCCATGTTTTTCTGTATTCATCATATTATTTCTTATAGCACAATAATAGTCTGTTACATTCATGTAACACAATTGTTTAGCCATCTCCTAATCAGTGGGCATCTACTTTGTTCTAGTTCTTTGCTATTAAAAAATACTGCTTCTATAAATATAGGGGTCTTTTTTGGTTATTGACCTCTTGGGGGAGTATGCCTAGCAGTGAAATCTCTGAGTCAAAAGGTATGCACATATTATTCACTTTCTTAGAGTAATTCCAAATGACTTTTTGGAATAACTGAACCAATTCACAGTTCCACAAACAAGGCATTAGTGTATCTGTCTTTTCACATCTTTGGTCATATTTCTGACCAGAAGTGGTAGGTGGTTGGTTGTTATCGTTCATTCTTGAAGAGGACCAAAATGACTTCACTATGTTTGAGTCAAGCTATAGTATGTCTGACTGTGACTGATCAGACCCATAGAAGCTCAGAATGCTCTACACAGGTGGGGCACAAATATTCCGTGTGAACATTTTGGAGGAGATTCTTTAAATTTGTGCATCTTGAGTTTCTTTTGAACTACTTCAATTCTGCTTTGCTCATAGAGCACAGCACCTTTCCTGATGAGAGCATGTCATGTGGGGGGGGCAGTCCTGTGCCAGTGTCTCCCACATCATTAATTAATTCCAAAGTTCTTAAGAGAGGCCTTAAGTGTGTCCTTGTATTGCTTCCTCTGCCCACCATGTAAGTGCTTGCCCTGTGTGAGTTCTCCACAAAATAATCTTTTTGGCAAAGGTATGTTTGGCATTCAAACAACATGACCAGCCCATTGGAGTTGTGCTCTCTGCAGTAGAGTTGGAATGCTTGGCAGTTTCGTTCAAGAAAAGACCTCAGTATCTGGTATCTCATCCTGCCAGATGATCTTCAAAATCTTCCTAAAATAATTAAAATGGAAACAACTCAATTTCCTGGTGTGGCCAGGTTTCACAAGCATACAACAATGAGGTCAGCACCATGGCTCTGTGGACCTTTAGTTTGGTAGCTGGTCTAGTACCTCTTCTCTCCCATACTTTCCTTCAGAATCTCCCCCAAACTGAGCTAGCTCTGGCAATGCATGTGTCAACTTCATTATCAATACATATGTCCCTGGAAAGTATATTGGAAAGTCTATTGCCAAGGTAAGTGAATTTATCCTTAGTGTTTAAAACTTCTCCGTTTGCCAAAACCAATGGTTCCACATATGGATGGTGTGGTGCCGTCTCATGGAGCACCTGCGTTTTCTTGGTGTTAACTGTTAGATCAACATTAGTACAAGCAGCAGAGAATGAAACCATACTTTGCTGCACCTCATCTTCAGAGGCTGCATTGAGTGCACAATCATCTGCAAACAAAAAAGTCATACACCAACACTCCTTCCACTGTAGTCTTTAGTGGCATATACCTAATAGTGGAGGTTGAGGCTAAGGGATCTTGGGAATTTGTGGCTGCAGTAGGGCTAAGGCCATTTGGGTATCTGTACTAAATATGGAACCAATATGGTGAACTCCTGGAAGCAGGGGGCTACCTGGCTGCCTAAGGAGGGATTAATTCACCAAGGTAAGAAGCAGAGAGGATCAAAGCTCTTATGGGCAAGATACGGAAACCCAATCATGGGGAAAATATTACTTTATAGAAATTTCATTCCTTACTAATGACATTGTGTATTACAGATGCTTTGTGGCATAGTTTTTAGGCCTCGGTCATAAAATTGAATTTTGTAGTTCTAAGACTTATGAAATATGGTTAGACAGGTGAAAACTATTGGATTGTCCATTCGAGGTCACTGCTATTCCCTTAGGATTTGGTAGTAATTTCAGTTTCCATTCAGTCCCTTACTAATGTTTTTTTCTGATGTTTGAAGGTTATGACTGTGGAGTACACTCTGGCCAATCTGATAAATCTGGAAATTATTTGAATATGGGCCTAATATGTTTGATATTAAAGGATCCATTAGGATTAGAATCCTAAGGTTTCTTAGACGTGAGGTTTATCATTAGCTTGGCCACTAAGTCATGAATTTTTTAGGCCACTACTACACTAAGGCTTTTTACTAAGGCTTGGAGTAGTTTGCATCCTGCTTTAGTGGAGGGAGTACGCATATGGATCAAACCACAGCTCTTTTGGAATACCCTAGAGAATAACTTTCCTATAATAATAATAGCTAGCATTTACACAGTGCCTACTGTGTGCCAGGCACTGTGCTAAGTGCTTTGAAAATATAATTTCATTTTATCCTCAGAAAAACCCTGGAAGGTTGGTGCTATTGTTACTCCTGTTTTATAATTGAAGAAACTTAGGCAAACAGGTTAAGTGACTTGCCCAAGGTCACTTAGCTAGTAAGTATTTGAGGACAGATATAAACTAAGGTCTTACTGATTCCAGGCTCAGTACTCTATCCAGGAGATCATCTAGCTACCTCTAAACATTCAATCCCTCTTTATCCACTCCATTGAAGAATTATCTTTCCCCCCAGGTCAAAAGTTATTTCTAGAAACTGAATTAATCAAAGACATTTTCCTTCATCTAGTCTCATCATTACCCTCATCCAGTCAAAGCATTATTATTCTTAGGTGGATTAAGAGCCTACCTTTCTTGCTCTGGTAACTGCCCTAATTCTATCTTCAAGGGAAATGGAGTAATAAAATTTAGTTTTAGAAATGGGTTAAGCTTCGAAGAGGTTGTTAAAAAAAAAGGTGTCAGATTAGGATACTAATTGTGTATTTTCTATTTAGGACCAAGAGCTGTAGACTAAAGTACTGACCTAATATTATTTTGTAAAATGTAGCCTGTTCTGTTCTGTTTGATTGTTCACCCTTTGTTTTCAAAGAGGACTAAAGACATCTTGAGGGTGATGTCCTGACATGCATGTGAATTGGAACTCCAGTGGCAAGATGAAAATCAAGATGACTGGCAGTGGCCTGAAATGCAGTGAATGACCTTGGTTTTTCTAAATTAAGGTTATTTCCCAGGCTCCAGTTTTCCTGAAGAGGGAACAAAGGGGGGGTGGAAGGATGGTTCCATATGATACTGTAGTTGTAATACATATAAACTAATGCAAAGTGAAGTAAGCAGGAAAAATGTATATGTGCATATTTGCATACATATATACTACATATAAAATAATGTATACATATTACACATATAAATAATAATATAATATATAGAACATATTTATATCTATACCTATCAAAATATCCATATACCTATAGCTACAACAGAACAGAAATAAAAAATGAATGATGTATAATAATCTGACTAAATTTGGCTTGAAAGAAGAGTTGGGAATATATACCTTTCTCCATTTGTTTCAGACACAGGGAATTGTGGGTGTGGAATATTGAATATAATACTAGATGCTACAGAAGTTTTGCTGAACTACTTTTTTTCTCTTTCTTTTTTTATTCTTTTTCATAATGAATGATGGTTCACTGGAGAGGAGAGAACAAAAGGCTGAATTTGTTATGAAAACAAAAGGCACCAACAAAAATGAGACATTAAAATTGTTTTAAAATATTTTGAATGCATGCTTTATAAGAAGCCCAGAATAGTAAGGCTGTTGGTCATGCTTGTTAGGAATTTGATTTTATTCTTCCTGTTGTTTGGTGTGAAATATATTTCTTGGAGGAGGTGAGTTTTGAGATGGTCTTAAAATGAGGGAATGGATTTTTTTTTGGGTGGAATATAAAGTTGGAGTGGACTGAAGTTTCCTATAAGACTATAAACTCCTTGAGGGCAGGGATTGTGTCCTTATCTAAAAAATCTTTATATCTTTCATGTTGAGAATATCACTCTTAGCAAATTAGAATGTGAGCTCTTTGAAGGCAAGCATTTTTCCTTGTTTCCCTAATGCTTAGTAAAGATCTTGGGCATAGTAAATGCTTAATAAATGCTTATTGACAGTCTGAGTTTTGTGCCAAAGAAGAAAGAATAGATTTGACAGTAGTTGTATCCTGAAGACACTTTTGTGTGATTCTGGACAAGTCACCCTACGAATGCCTCAAACAACTCTCTAAGACTGTAAATTGTAGTGTGGGTGCTGATCTATATTGGTAGGGCAGCTAGGTGATACAGTGGATAGAATCCTGGGCTTGGTATCAGGAAGTGTGATCTTCCTGAGTTCAAATCCAGGCTCAGATGCTTACTAGCTATGTGACCCTGGCTGGGAAACTAGACCCTGTTTGCCTCAGTTCCTCATCTGTAAAGAAATGGCAAACCACTCCACTATCTTTGCCAAGAAAAGCCCCAAATGGTGTTATAAAGAGTCATAAACTACTGAACCACAGGAAGGGAAAATTGCCCTGGGAACCCTTTACACAGTAGTGTAATGTGTCATGGGTGTAGTTTGAAAAATTAAAAAAAAATCGATTAGAGTTCGAATGTATTGACCCTGCTGACTCCATTGTCATTAAAAGAGAAAACTGTTGCAGAAATCTTTGTAGGAGGTGGCTAGGTGGAGCAGTGAACAGGGCACAGGCCCTGGAATCAGGGGGACCTGAGTTCAAATATGACCTCAGATACTTGCCACACTTACTAGCTGTGGTACCTTGGGTAAGTCACTTAACCCCCATTGCCCAGCCTTCCCCCCTCCAAAAAGAAAATAAAAATCTTTGTAGAGCTTTCTTTTTTATCTGTTTGTTGCTTACCACCCCCCTCCCCACCCCGCCTCCCCCAATCCTTAAATGCTCTTAGGATGATCTGGCTTAGCTGGCTCTTGCCAGGCTTTCTCTGAGCTTATCTTTCTCCATTCTTTGCTGTTTTATGAGGTGATACTGCTCATAATATTCCACCTTCCTTCCCCTTAAGATTTTATAAATGAGTTTATATTCTGAATTGTTGTTGTCCTTGGCTGCCATATCTCTCTGCTTGGCATGGTGATCAGGTTTTTCCTGGCTGAGGTGGTTTCTAGGCTCATTTGGTCTTGTGCAGATGTTCCTGTCTGCTGATGACACTGTGTTGATTGCATCAAGTTCTGAAACATGAACAAGCTTCTGGAATGATATCTATGACCAATCAAAAAAGTCCAACCTTAATATCCACACAGGAATAATCAAGTGGATGAATTGATCTATTGTTACCCATATCTTGGAAGCACACTGTAGATAGGCAATAACTATGTTCAGAATAAAACAGGAAGAGAAGAGTAAATTTGGTTGATTTTAGGAAATTTTGCAGTGGTTTTAATGATCCTATGCTTTTCTCTGAAGAAAAGAAAAGGGTCAATATTTATTCTATTATTCGAATGTCAATATAGTGGATTGTACCTTGAATAAGGACCGTAAGAGCTGCAAGGAGACAGCCCTCATATCCAGCTGGAGTGGCTGGAACAGGCTTTGGGAAGGATTTAGGATTTGATCTGAGTCTGCTAAGATGGGCAGGGGTTTGGTTAGTTGGAGAGGAGAGAGAGTATGCCAGGCAGATTGAATCACATGAACAGAAACAGAAGAGAGAAAATGCAAAGCCTTGTCTTTTTCATCGCTCTGCTTGAATACATGTGCCCACACGTATCTAATGGAGCACAAACTTTAGGGCAGAGAATGAGCATTGTCTCTTACCACAATTCTTGATATTTTATTTGGTACATTTTGTTGAATGAATAGACATTCTCTGTTATTAATCTTCCTCAGGCATTGATTGTACTCATGGTCTCTTTTAAAAGAACAGGCACGGGGTGGCTAGGTGGCTCAGTGAGTAAAGCACCAGCCTGGAGTTGGAAGGACCCCAGTTTGGTTCTGGCCTCAGACACTTAACACCCATACAAAAACCCAATTGCCCTCTAAAAGGCAAAAAACCAACAAAAAACAAAACAACAACGACAAAAAAAAAACAGGCACTGTGATAAATGTTAATTAAAGTGTTGTGTGAAAAATACTTTGCTGTATCAAAATTGTTGTGGAATTAATATTTGTGAAGTGCTTAGCACAGTGCCTCGTGCATAAAAGTGCTTAATAAATGTATGTTCCCCTTCCCTCCTAGTTCCTTAAAGATGCTAAAGAATTTTATTGAGAGTCTAAGCCTTCTTTTCTTTTTTTCCTCTCTCTTTTCACAGTGATATCACACAGTTCTGACATCCAAGAAATTTTAGTTTTCAGCCCCAATTCTGCTACAGATCCCTCAGGGGATACAACTAGCATATTCTCTGATTTAGTTTCCCTGCCTGTATAATGGATGTAATAATACTTTACATCCATTTCGGGAGCATTAATTAGTATTTGCAAAGTGTATTGAAGATGAAGAGTGTGAATGCACCCAAGTATTAAAGAGAAATTGCTTGAATTTGAACCCATTTTCTTGAAGTTTTTTTTCTTCCAGCAATTTCAACAGCCTGTTCACCTGGCAAGGGATCATGGATGTGAAATATCTCCTACATTTATCATTCGATGTTTTAAAAGTCTCAGCAAAGAAAGCTCCTGTCTTACAGTTTGTCCTGCACTTAGTAAATCACATAAAAGTCATTGGGAGGCATGCATTCAGGGATGGTAGCCGTCTTTTCCTTCAAAGCCAATGCATATAGTAATTAATCTTTTGTTTACTTGAAACTTTCACATTCAAAATGTTTAATTTTCACATCCAAACTCCCTGCTCTTTTGTGCATTGAATAGTGGTACTGTAGTCCTAATTGTTCAGCTGAAGGATTTGAAGCCTAAAGGCATCTTTTGAATACTGCCGCTTTTATCCCCCCCTCTCCCCCAACCCCTGAATTTTCATCTTCTAATAAAGTCCTTGTGAAAAGCTGATTTCTTATTTTCACAGGTTTCGGACTCACCACTGTGGGAGGTGGTCTCTGTCTTGTTCCCCTGTTCTCTTTAGAATGTATTCTCTGTGTTTGGACAGCCACATTCTACCCAAGACTCCCACTGACAAAGATTTCCTTTTGCAACGAATCCTTTTACTCCAGGTTCTTAAATTAAAAAAAAAA
>NW_027187298.1:7770068-7804223 GCF_028583685.1 Petaurus breviceps papuanus | reverse complement strand
AGAGAGAGAGAGAGAGAGAGAGAGAGAGAGAGAGAGAGAGAGAGGGAGAGAGAGAGAGAGAGAGAGAGAGAGAGAGAGAGAGAGAGAGAGAGAGAGAGAGAGAGAGAGAGAGAGAGAGAGAGAGAGAGAGAAAGAGAGAGAGAGAGAGAGAGAGAGAGAGAGAGAGAGAGAGAGAGAGAGAGAGAGAGAGAGAGATCCCTCCTCCCCAAACAGCTGTCAGCCCACACAGCGAGTATTTACAAGGGAATATCTGAAGCTTTTATTTAACTTCACTTTCACGTATTTCCAGCTGATTTCATTTTGGTCATGTTGCCTTAATAAAGTTTTGCTATCTAAGGAAACAGACAATATCTTGTTAATGCTCTTTTCAAATAATTGCAGTGGTTTGAGGAACCTAGGTGCTTCCCTCCCTTGGTGCTGCAAGGTCTGGACTAGGCTTGTAGGTCTGTCATTGCATTTTTCATTTAGCTAAAATTTAACTTCTTGTTTAGACTTTGCCAATCTTCTGCTTTGCCTACGACTCTACTTATGCCAACCCATTAAGTACCTACATTAATAACCTACTCTAGTCCTCAGCTTTGCCGGTGCTCTTACTGGTATCTAATTTCAAAGGAGATGGGATTTCTCTTGAGCTTTGTTGAAGAGTTTCACATTAGAGTCAGTGCTTTATAATGATGAGATATGTTGATAACTCCACAGAAAAGGGCCTTCTGACTTCCCAACAAATATGTTTGCTGAATTCGATCAACTTCCAAATTTTCCCTGCTGATACCTCTTTCATCTTGACTGTTATCACTGATGAAGTATTAGTGCACTTGGCTATGAATCCCAGTGACCTAAAAAAAGAAAGGGAATGAGTCTTGGCTTAATTTCTTAAGCACAATCCATGGCCTCTGAAGGTGTATAAAGTTGATTGAGGTCTCTGTATGCAGTCTATGTCTTCGGCAATCCTCAATACCACTGCCAAATGCCTAGCTCAAGAACTTATAATAGCTCCTTATTGCTTATTGCCTTAAATCTAAACTGATCTCTCTGGCATTCAAGACCCTGCATAAGAATAATTATACCACCACCACCAATAATAGCTAGCACTTAAAAATTTGCCAAATACTTTAAAATTATTATCTCACTTTATTCTCACAACAGCCCTCTCTCTTTCTCTCTCTCTCTCTCTGACTTTTTTTAAATTTAAGAACCTGGAGTGAAAGGATTCGTTGCAAAAGGAGATCTTTGTCAGTGGGAGTCTTGGGTAGAATGTAACTAAACTATATAATACTAAATAATTATTATCATGCCCATTTTATGGATGAAGGAACCAAGACAGAGAGATTAAGTGATTTGCTGAGGATCACACAGCAAGCTCCTAAAGCACAGTCCAGTCTTGAACCCTAATGGCTCCCCATTCTAAGCCCTCCTCTGTCTTCTTATCATTACCTCATGCTCATTCTGTTCTTTTTGCCTATGATACCCTCCTTGCTTCCCTTTGATTATCCAAACCTTTCCAGTCTTCCAAGGACCAGTACACATCCTACTTTAATCCACTAAGCATTTCATGAAGCCTTTGGTGACTACTGGAAACCATTTAGAAATCTTATTTCTTTGCATTCCCACAGTATTCCTTGATCACCATACAGTCTGGAATTGTGAACTGTCTTTAGTTATTTTAACAGTTTTTCACCCTTATCTCTTCAATCTAATTTTAAGTCCTCTGAAGGTGGGACCAGGTATTCTGCTTCTTTTGTCTCCCTGAAATGCTGCTAGGCTGGGTACAGAGTACTTGGAAATTAATCAATCAACAAACATTTACTAGGCACTTGCTGTATGCCAGGCATTGTGGTAGACACTGAGGACTCAGAGACCAAAATGAAATAATCCCTGCTCTCAAGTAGTTTGTATTCTAGAGAGGAGGAGGAAGCCACAAACACAAGTACCTATATAAATATATTCAGAATAATATAAAGAGAATAATATGAATAAATAAAAGTTAGAGAGGACATGAATAGTTCATAAAGTTGACCTCTGATCTCTTCATCTTCACTTGAGACTCAAATCTGGCAGGATAAGGAGATTTGCAGGAAAAAATAGTCTATACTCAATGTCTCCAATTTATCAGTTACTCTCCAACTTCCTACAATGTGTCTTTTGCCCCCAATTATAAAGAAAGTGTTTTCTCAAGGTCACCAGTTGCCTCCCAATTTCCAAATCCACTGGTCTGTTCTTATTCCTCATTCTGCTTGTCCTTTCTACATGTTATTCCACTGACTGTACCTTTCTTCTTGATATATTTTCCTTTTCTGTCTCCCAAAATACCACACAAGAAAGCCTATCACTGGAATACTCTTCCTCCTCCTTTCCACAAATCACTGTTGAAATCCTGGCCATCCTTCCAGAAACTGCTAAAATATCACCTCCCTCTAAGAAGCCTCCCTTTATTCAGATTTTATATAACATTTTGAATCTCTCTTATGCATTTATCATATTCTATTTTATATTATTATCATTTGCTTATGAGGGCCGTATTTTCCTTTTCTTCTTTCCTCTTCTCCCCCTGTTGATAGCTTTTTGAGGGCAGGAACCATTTCCTATTTATCTTTGTGTTATCCCTGCAACTAATGTAATGCTTTGCACATATTAAAAAAATTCATAATTGTGTCTGAGCATTTCCTCCACCATTTTGGTTCACAATTCTTCTATGCCTTAGTAAATGGTCCTGAAAAGTTGCTTTGGTCCACTAAAAGTCATCATTTAGGGGCCAACCTTCCAGTAATTCTCTCATTCAAATTTAGGTACTTGAGTGTGAAATTGAATTTGTGAATTTTTAAAGGCAGGATTACATTTAACACCATTCTAGAAAGTTTGGAACTCCTTTTAAAAGCCTCCAGGGATTTAAGATATTTTTTCTTTTTTTTCCTCTCTGAGAGAAGGAGTAAAGGTAGAGGGAAGTCTCAGAAAAAGTACTTCTGGATAGCTCAAACATTTTGGTGAAGGGGTGAAACTTTCCTTTGAGATCCTGACTGATTCTAAAGTATCTCAACTCTGGCATAGTAGAGAGAGGTTTTGTTTCGATGTTGGTTTTTGCCACTGGGTGTCCTGGAGTCTCTTTGTAAATCATTCATCCCTTTGGACTTTCAGTTTCTTCGTCTATAAAATGGAGGCCATTCTAAGAATATGAACACTTGACTTGTGCCTTCTAGTAATGCTTTCAGAATTAATGGGTTGTTGGGGTAGAGTCTTTTGTTCCTGTTATAGGATCATAGGTTCATATGGAAGGGGCCTAAGAGGTCTTCTAATCTGACCTCATTTCTTTCAAGACAAGGAAACAGAGAGGTTCTTGGCATTTTTCTGGCTGTCCCCATCCCTGGGACTCTCTCCGTCCTCAACTCTGATTTTCTCCCTGACTTTCTTTTAGCCCCAACTTCCCACTTTTAATTATTCCCTATTTATCCTGTATATTGCTGGTTTGTATATATTTGTTTGCATGTTGTCTCTCTCATAAGATTGTAAACTCCTTGAAGGCAGGGACTCTTTTACCTCTTTTTTTCTATCCCCAGCACTTAGTGGCACATAATAGGTGGTTAATAAATGTTTATTGATTTATTGAGTTGCCCAAAGTTACACAGGTATGTAACAGGTACAGAGGCAAAGTTCCTGCTCAGTTCATTTGATTTCCAAGCTATGTCTCCTTCCTTTGTATCACTGTATCTGTTAGGAGAGTAATAGTATACCCATCCAAGTACATAGAAGAGAAATTTCTCTTTCCTGCTTCCTTTCTTTTAAGGTTAGCCAAAGGTGAGCTCCCATATACATTCCCAGGCCTAGGTAGTTGCAATATCCCAGAAGCTCTGGTTATTCAACTGATGTGAAGTTATGTAGATTTGATATTATTCGGACATTATTGGCAGAATATTTCTTTACTTGAAGCATTTCATCTAGGAATTCTACTTCACCCATTTTCTGCATCTGAGCATAAGCCTATCCATAATTCCTATCCAGAATGCTGTCATGCCTACCAATGAGTTTTGCCAAATTAAAAAAAATGCAATTTGAATACTTAAAATAATGTGTCTTTTGGATGTGATGGTTAGAGAACAGGTCCTTTGCGGCATAGAGGGTCTCTGAGACTTAGCTTCCATATTTGTAAAATGAAAGAGTAGGACTAGATAAAATCTAAGGTAACCTAGCCCTAAAACTATAATCTAGGATTCCCCACTACCTAATACCTCTCTACTAACGTTAAGAAGCCTATTTTGAGGAAAGTGCTTTGTAAACTTTAAAGCCCTGTATAAATGCTATTTCAATATTTGAATGATCTGGAATTCCATTGATGTGGCCAAGTCATGCAGTGAACAGAATGCCAGACTTAGGATCAGAAAGACATGAGTTCAAATTCATCCTCAGATACTTACCAGCTGTGTAATCCTGGATAAATCAGTTAAACTCTGTCTACTTCTATAATAGCACCTACTTCCCAGTTTATTGTAAGGATCAAAAAGAGGTTAATATTTGTAAAGTGCTTAGCACAGTGCCTGGCTCTGAGCAGTACTTAAATTCCCTTCCCTTCTATGCTACCCTTCCCTCTGCTGACACTGCATATAGCTTTTCTATTACTTGTTTTAATTTCTCCTTCAGAGGAAAGAGTCACAAACAATGATGAATTAAAGTGGTCAAGAGCCAGGTTTAGGCTTGTTGTTAGGAAAAACTTATTAAACATTAGGGATGATTATTAAGTAGAATGGGTGGCCTCAAGAGGTCATGTGTTCCTCCTCCCTTGGAGGTCTTAAAGCCAAAGCTGACTGATCACTTTTCCAGTGGGATGTAATGAGAATGTTAATAAAGATGGCTACTAAAGGCATCAAAACTAGTGGAAATTTTCCTTATATAACATGTGAGGTATAGTTTTAAATAAACTTTTTTTTAATTAATTTATTGTATGAACTCTTTTTGCAAAGAATTCCTTTGAAGTAGGATGTACTAATCACACCCTCAGGGCCTAAAGCACATCTGAATATCTCTAATTCCCCAGTGGTATGATTTTATCGCATAATATTAACAATTCTCCAAAGTGCCTTTACAGCTATAAATAAATCAATGTTTTAATCCAAATACTTTGATCTTCAGATACTACCAGTTTATGGTGGAAAGCCTTGGCTGTAAAGAGTTCTGAGGGACATTTCCCTTCTCAGAATGGTTTTTTCATGAGCTGAATAGGACCTTAGAGAGCATCTAACCTAACCTCCTCATTTAGGATGAGGAAATAGAGGTCAAGAGATGACTTGCCAAACAGCCATTTTCATTCGATCAACTATTCCTTTGATTTGATTTATAAAACAAATTAGTAACTATTTGCCAATGCTACTTTCCTAGATAGAGGTACATGTTAACTTATATTAAATTCCATCTGTAGGACCTTTCTTTATCTTTACAATGGATTAAACGGTCATTTGTACCATCAGGAATGCCTATTTCCCCCAAAGGGGTAAAATAAATTACTTTTCACTGTTGTGCCCAATTCACATTTATTGTTCTATAAAATGTCATTTGTACCAATTGGGTGGTAGGAATTTGGGGGTCACTAGGGATCTGTGCAGATTAACATTTTATATCATATTAATGAGGTGCTAATTGCTCCAGAAACCTTTTGTGTGGGTGTGCACACAAAAATCAAGCCAACCTTATCTGCATACTCAAGTAACAAGTGTAATGTCTTTATAGCCCTTCTGTTATAGTCAGAGTAATTAGTAGTGATCCCCTCATTGAGGAACATGTTTTACTGTCTCCTAACTTCTATTGCTGGGACTTCTGCAGCTCAGGACAGCTCTTTTAGACTCATAAAGAAAAGAACATTGGGAGAGTACTGCCCTCCTTCCCCCTCTTCCCTTGAAGAGTTCCTGCTCATCCTTTAAAACTGAACTCACAAGTCACCTCCTCTATGAAGCCTTTTAAAATTCCTGGGTGTTGGTGATAATCTGCCTTACTAGAATTCATATACAGTGAACCCTGTATGTCTCTAATATACTTATAATGGGGTAAATTATGTCACAGACTTCTTTGTGTCTTTCTCTACTAAAGTCTACTAAAGCATTCCCAATGAATGCTTCTTTGTGTTAGGAAGGCAACCTTATATAGCAGCAACCACACTGACATACTCAAGATGGCTGCTAGCAGAGGTTTTTAGATCTGCTTTACTAGGAAAGATAGCTGTTTAAGGGGTCAACAATCTTTTTTTTATTACATTTACTAGTTCAGGGGAAAAGTCAGCACCCTGAACTTCAGAGGAAATACAAAGAAAATACAGAGAAAATACAAGCAGAGAAATAAAGACCAACAGATGGGGCTCTGACTGCTTGAATCAATTATACCCTTCACATACATCCCTGGATTGAGACAGCCTTTACAATCTGAGCAGTTAGGGGCCTCTAAACATATGGCCACTCAGAATCTTGACCAGGAAATCACAAGATTCTTCTCATAAGAGAGCCCCCAAAGCAAAATCCCAACTCAGAGTATATATACACCTCTCACAGCCAGAAGACATCACAACCCTTCTGACTCAGTGCTTAATTAGAAATTAGCAAAAGGTGTGAAAATCTTCCTATAAGCAAGCCTCCCCTAAACAAACTTCCCTTAATGGGCTCCACAGTGAGATCTGTTAATGGTCCAGGAAGATCTTAAATCCCATTAACATTACACCTTAGAGTCTTGAATGCTGAACTTGGGGCCTTCAAGTGCTGACAAGTTTTACTAAAGTTTTACACTGGAAATAGGTTTGACTATTGACCCAGTGATGTACTCTATGTCTTTTGATAGACAACCAGTTTAGCTAAATGCAGAGAGGCACAAAGTTTTGTTGTGATTAACTTTTACCCATAGAAACTCTTTGAATTTTACTTATGAAATTCCTTATAGATGTGGTATGAACTGCATGGTGTACTCACTCACAGGAAATTTCAGATTTTTGTGTTATAGGTGAAGTATGTTAGCTCATCTAACCTCTATATATCCCCCAAGACCTAGCCCAGTTCTTTGTGCACTATAGACACTTAATAGTTGAGTAGTTAGAGCACAGACTTTAAAGTGAGAGTATCAGTCTTCAGATCTTGGCCCTGCTGCTTATTATCTGTGTGATCTCTGGCAAGTAATTTAATAACAGCAGTATTATATATGGTATATATAATAGTATTATATATAGTAGAGCATGGTATATAGCATTATATGTAGTAGTTATATATATGCATATATAGTATTATAACTAATATTCATGTTGTGCCTTAGAGGCTTTTTAAGCTCTTTACACATTATCTCATTTGATCCTCACAATAACTCTAGCAGTTATTAGGTGTTATTATTATCTCTGTTTTACAGATACAAAGCAGGATGGTAAAATGACTTATCTAAGGTCATGCAGCTAGTAAGTGTCCAAGGCAAGATTTGAACTCATATCTCCCTGACTCCAAGTCTAATACACTACCCATCATAGCCACCTATCTACCTTGTTTTTCTCATCTGTGAAATGAAGGGAGTATATTGGATGACTTGTAGAATTCCTTCTAGTTTTAAATAAATGATCTATGATCTTAATATGTGTATTGAATTTTTTTTGCAAATATAATTTTCCAGAGCACTATATATTTTAAGACTTGATAGCAAACATGGGCTTTATGGAAGCCCATGTTTAATTCTGTAAACACTAATTATTCCTGTTGCTATTGCTACTGCTGTTACTACTACTACTACTACTAACAACAACAACTACTACTACTACATGCCAATTATATCAGGTCAGACATGATGACCCCACAGGCCCTTTTTAGTTCTAAACATATGGACCTATTCAAGTATCTAGTATGTGCACTGATGATTTTGTTAATTTCTTAATTGGGAAGTTAACAATGCACTAGAATGAGCCAGCCCTAGAGGGGTTTGAGGCCCAGAGCCAACCCCAGAAGCCCATGTGGTTGTATAAATTTGGGATCAGCATTACCAGCTGTGTAAGCTTTTAATACAGACAATAATAGTCTGCATAGTGGGTAACAGTAGTCTGCAGATGTGGCTGCCTTCAAGTCTCGATAAATGTTGGCTCAACTGAAACTGTCCTTTTGGAAGTAGATATACAAGTGGAAAAGACAGTGGGACTAATCCTGTAACAAAAGTGAGGGATAACATATGGACCACCCAAATGCCACACGGGTGTCCAGAGGTGGTTCTCCAGCATGTGGGGAAGGTCTTTTATGGAGGATTTCTATTCTGATTTCTATCTGAAAATCCTTCATAAAAGACCTTCCCAACATGCTGGAGAACCACCTCTGGACACCTGTATGACATTTAGGTTATGGTCTGGTAGAGAATATGGATAAGATCAAATGAAGTATGTAGATTTCTCATACTATTACAAAACAGGTTTAGGCCAATTATCCATATATTCAATTCAGCAGTCAACTCTGTGGGAATAAAATCTTTTGACTTCAATTATATAGCTTGGCTGCAAAGAACTCTCCTTCCTGTGACACTGAACCAAGAATATGTCTCTAGGTACAACATAATGGGAAAAATTAAAGCATTTATCCAGAAAGTTCTAAGTCTACTCCTAACAAAATTAATCATGTTAATCTCAATTATCTCTGTATTTTAGGTCAAAGTGCATTTTTGGCTAGAATTATCTCTCCCAATACCCAATATCTTGATGGATGAACCTAACCTCTGATGCTGCAGTCTTCCTGTGTTCATGGCATGGTCATTGAGTGGATGCTTTTTTGCTGATTTTCCTCCAAAGTGTTCAGGAAAATGAGAAGTATAGCTGATGAACTAATAGTGTAATGGATCATATATATTCTCTTATCCTGGGCTTATGGGATGGGAGCAGAGCTGGGGTGCATTGGAAGCTTCCATGCATATAATATTGCATTTATGATATGGCAGTCCTCAGTGGTGCTATCCCTTAATCCATCCCCAGCTGTGGGCAGCAGATGCTCTCTCCAGAAGTGAGGCTATGTAGGGACAGGAGTGGTGATGGTGGGATAATAACAAGAAAGCCTGGAATAAAGAGAGGGGAGAAAAAACAAGGGATTTTTCTGAGTTGCCTTGGCATAATATCTTATTGCCTATATTTCCTCTTTCAATTTGATCAGTAACAGGTCTTTAAACAAGAAGAACTATCCAAAAGCGGAATAGGCTGCTTCAGGAGGTAGTGAGTCCCCTGTCATTTGAGGTTTTAAAGCAGAGAGTATATCTTTCTTCATCAGTAATGTTTTAGAAGGGATTCTTGGTCAAGTATGGATTGGATTAGATGGCCTCTGAGGTCCCTTCCAACTCTGTGGTCATAACATTTTGAGATTGTTCTCTCAGCATAATTGATTTTATATTTAGCAACTGTTTACTGAACATATATCTATACTATATGTATATATATATACACACATAGTGTGTGTGTGTGTGTGTGTGTGTGTGTGTGTATAATATCTATAAAAGTCTTATGCCAGGTTCTGAGACATAGTTTTTATCCTTGAGGAGCCTATAATTTAAATTTTTTTTTTTTGCTTTTTGGAGGGGGGAAGGTAGGGCAATTGGGGTTAAGTGAGTTGCCCAAGGTCACATGGCTAGTTTTGTGTTAAATGTCTGAGGCTGGATTTTAACTCAGGTCCTCCTGACTCCAGGGCCTGTGCTCTATTCACTGTGCCACCTAGCTGCCCTGGAACCTATAATTTAGACAGATAGGAAGATATGCAGAGCCTATTAATATTATTTTCTTTTCTATTCTTCCTCTTCTTTTTCTTCTTTCTCCTCCTCCTAATAACTGACATTTTTGTAGCCACTTTATGTTTGCAAAGTGTTATATATGCCTTATTTCATTTGAACCTCCCAACAACTTTATATACTACAGGGTTTTATTAGTTCTGGTTTTGCAGATAAGGAAATTGAAGCTGAGAGAGTTCAAATGATTTAGCTATGTTCTCACAGTGTAGGTAAATAAGAAAGGCAAGGTGTGTTGGTAAATGTTTAACAACCAGAATTTTAGATGGAAAATGTATGCGTGACATACATTTAAGTTTAATTGGCATTATTAAGATTTTCTCCATCACTTTCTTAAGTCTAGAAATAAAAAAAACAATAAACCACGTTTTGATTTGTAGTATTTTCTGATTTCCAAGGTATAAATGCTCACAGTGAAAATTTAATAATCTGCCTTGAAGTATGAGCCACTTTCAGCATGCCACTGGTCAGAGCTGTTGGCTCCAAGTCCCAGGTACTATCCTTCTCCCCTCTACATGCCACCTTCTGTCCTCTGACATTGTCATCACCCTGGTGTAGGTTCTCATCATCTCATACCTGAAATATTGCAATAACCTTCTGATTGGGTCTCTTTTCCTCAAATCTTTCCCCTCTCCAGTTTATCCTCCAATCAGCTATCTAAATGAGTTTCCTAAAGTCGCCCTCCCACTCCCCTCCCATTCAATGGACTCCAATGACTCCCTCTTACCTCCAAGATAAAATATAAAAATTCTGTTTGACTTTTAAAGCCTTTTATAACCTAAGCCCTTGCTGTAGTTCCAGTCTTCTTATACCTTACCCTTCCTTCCCCCGGCCCTCCGCCTACTCTGTGGTTCAGTGACTCTGGCCACCTTGCTATTCCTTACACAAGTCACTCCACCTCTTGTTTCTGGACATTTTCATCCACTCTCCGCCATGCCTGGAATGCTTTCCCTCCTCATGTCTGCCTCTTGGCTTACCTGGTCAAATTTCAGCTAAAATCCCACATTCTAGAGGAAGCCTTTCTTGCTCCCCCTCAATGCTGCTAATACATTCCCTTTAGATTATCTTCAGTTCGCCCTGCCTTTCTCTTGTTTGTACGTGGTTGTCTGTATGTTGTCTCTCTCGTTAGACTGTGAGCACCTTGAGGTCAGGGCTTTGCCCTTCTTTGTATCTTCAGCACTTGGCCCAGTGCCTGGAATATAGAATGTGCTTAGTAAATGCTTGTTGATTTGATTTGACTATTCACTGTTCCAGGCTGCCTCTTATAGAGCTAGTGTGCTACTCTCTATATGATGGGAATCCAGCACATGTGAACTGATTCCATGAATAACTGAATGATAAAACAAAAGGGTGGCCCATGCCAGGATATTGGTCAGTAGTGTTACTGCTCTCTGGGGCCCGGGGCTGCTTATCTTCCCCAAGCTATATCAGTGAGCTTTGTAAACTGTGAAACTCATTGTCACTATCGTTCATTCATTCAACAAATCCAAAATTCCCAATACGTGCCAGGTACTTTGTATCTCCTCACTTACCACAGTGCTTGGCACTTAATAAATCACTTATTAATAATCTATAATAACATTATATATGATATATAAAATATAATATAAAATAGATTATCAAAATAATTTTTAAAAAACACTTAATAAATGCTTATTGACTGACTGATTGACTTGAGGATATCAGGATGAAATAAGTGGGTATCCTTGTCCTTAGGGAGCTCACATTCTAGTATGGGACATGAAATGGAGACACAAACACTTAGAGCATAAACCAGAATGTTGTAAGTTAATAGGATAAATACAAACTCCTTTGCCTCCTATTTAAGACCTTCCTCTGTTGGCTTCTTTTTATCTTTTTTTTTTATACTTTCTTTACACTGCTTCCCTTCAGTTATTATACTTTTTAGCCAAATGGGTCTACTAACTTTTTATTTCCAGGGGACAAGGCAGGGCAATTGGGGTTAAGTGACTTGCCCAAGGTCACATGGCTAGTAAGTGATAAGTATTTGAGGCTGGATCTGAACTCAGGTCCTCCTGACTCCAGGGCCAGTGCTTTATACTCTGCCACTTAGCTATCCTTCTACTAACTTTTAATAGTAATAGCTAGAATTTATGTAACCCTTTAGGATTTACAAGGTGATTTACATTTGTTATCTCATTAGATCTTCTCTACAGCTCTATGAGGCACGTGCTTTTATTATCCCCATTTTATAGATGAGAAAAACAAGACCTGTGGAGTTAAGTGACTTGCCCAGGTGACACACAGCTAAGTCTGAGGCAGTATTTGAATCCTTTTTCAGGTAGATCACTCTAGCCCTTGTACTACCTCCATGCCTGATATAGCATCCTTTACTCTCCCACATCCATGCCTGTCTGCCTTTCTCATTCATGGACAGCAAGCTCTTCTCATTTCCACCTGCTGAAATCCTTTTCCATGGAGGCCCAGTTCAGGAGACGTATCCTTTAAGAAGTCTTTGTTGGTTCTTTCAGATGAAAGATCTCTCTTTCCTCAAATTGTACTGCAGTGCTTTGGACTACTCTGTTGTGTTTAGTCATATCAATTGCATCTGACTCTTTGTGACCCCACTTGGGGTGTTCTTGGTAGAGACAGTTGAGTGGTTTGCCATTTCCTTCATTTTATAGCTCATTTTGCAGATGAGGAATCAAAGCAAACAGTGTTAAGTGACTTGTCTAGGGTCATACAGCTAGAGTCTGAGGCTGGATTTGAACTCAGATCTTCCTCACTCCAGGTCAGGCACTCTATCCACTGTGCTATCTAGCTACCCATAGGGTCTCTCTACTCTATATCAGATTATTTGTATCAGTGTCCTATCTCCTCCTGACAAATTACAAAATTCTTGAAGACAGGAACTACATGGTGTTTCATTTTTTGAATCTCTAATACATGACATGGGTCTCTTGCTTATGAAGACAAAAAGAATATCTCTGATATTATTAACATCGGGAATTACAGATGTAGGAACTCCCTCCATTGCACAAGAAGGTAAGTCCTGGAAAATTGCCCCAGGCACAAAAGATTAAGTGACTTGCCAGGGTCACCCAGTCAGTTTAGTATCAGAGACAAATCCAGGTCTTTCTGATTCCAAGCCCAGCCTTCTAACCCCTCTGACATACTCTCCTCCTCCTACTCCCCTCCCCCAAATATTGGTGCTTAATCAATGTTTTCTGTTCTGGAGAAGTAAAAATAAAATTTTATAAGGGACTCAAAGATGAAGGGATCACTTCCCACTATACGGGAAGGGTTAAGATATTAGAAATCAAGGAAAATTTAAAGAACTTGGTGTCTCCCTATAGAATATGTGCATGCCTTAAGAGTAAGGACTATATTTGCCTTTCTCTGTATCCCCACCACCTATAATGGTGGCTGCACATAGTAGGCATTAAATAAAGAGCTTCCCTCTTACTGCCCTCGATGAGTTCACAGTCTAATGGGGGAGGCCACATGCAACCAACTTTGTACAAACAAGATACATAGGAAGTAACCAACAGAGGAAATGCATGAGAAATAAGAGATATTGGGAAAGGCTTCCTTTAGAAGGTGGGATTTAAGCTGGGGCTTGAAAGGAAGCCAGGGAAGCCAGGAGGCAGAGATGAGGAGGGAGAACATTCCAAGCATGGGGGACAGCCAGTGAAAATGCCACCTTCATGCTGTTATTTTTACAGCTTCCATTTCCATACTGCTCTAAGGTTTGCAAAAGGCTTTCATCAAAACAGTTCTGTGATTTGGGTACTTTAAGTATTGATTATTAACTCTCATTTCATAGGGAAGCAACTGAGAATCAGAGAATTGAAATGACTTGATAACAAGGGGCAAAACTGGCATTGGACACTTGCAGGTTGATTGACTCCAAAATCCATTTCTCCCCAATGGAAATTCAGAGTTAAGGGACTGTGGAAAGGATTTAGAGGCAAAGCACCTGCATTTGAATCTTGACTCTGTTACTTCCTCCCTGTGTAGTTTTAGGTAAGCCATTTCACTCTTGTGAAGCTTATCCTCTATAAAATGGGGATAGTAATATAGTTCTTAATTCATAGAACTATTGTAAGCCCTTTATAAACCTTAAAGTAACATGCAAATGGAAGCTGTAAAAATTACAGCATAAAGTTGACATTGCTTAGTTTGTCATCTATAAAATGAGATTTTACTAAGTGGCCTCCAAGGTCCATTCCATTTCTAACTTATGATCCTAGGAACTGTTTCCAAGGCAACATTTTTTGATGTGAACATAGGGAGTTTTGTTATTTCTCAGAATTCTACTTTCCAATAGGATGAAATCTCCTTGAGGACAGGTTATGCTTTTTTTGTCGTTATATCACTAGCACCTAGTGCAGGGGGCACAGGAGAGAAGTGATATTAAGGTAGAAATGGTAGGACTTGACAACAGGTTGGATATGGGGGGAGGTGGCGGTAAGAGAGAGTGAGGAGTCAAGGATGACCAGTCCTCACCATGAGCCTGAATGACTAGGGTGGTGGTGGTAGTGGTACCCTTGACAGTAATAGGGAAGTTAGGAAAAGGGCAGGGTTTATGTAGAAAGATAATGAGTTTAATTTTGGACATGTTGGATTTAAATTATCAGTAGTCCATCTGGTTTGAGCAGTTTTATAGGCAGTTGGAGATATGAGACTTAGAAGCCTAGAGAGAGTTTAGGGTTAGATAAACAGATCTGAGAATCATTGGCATAGAGATGATGATTGGATCCGTGGGAATGAATATCACCAAGCAAAATAGAGAGAGAGAAGAGAGGAAGGTCCAGGACAGAGCCTGGAACATCTATAGCTGAATAGGTTTACTTGTATTTGGTAACCTGAGCTCACCTGGTGTGACATTCTCCAGTACTATCTTTCATTCCTATTAGCATTAGTAGATTAGTATTATGAGTAATCTCATTTTGTGGGGAAAGGAAACTGCAGTGATTCAAAGTCTCTCAACAAGTCAGTAGGGAAGATAAACTCTGGAGACTGTCCATTGTTCTTGTCCATTTTGCCAGATTGTCTGAGCTTCCTATTGTCTCCCTGGAACTGACAGAGGCATGAAAATGGGATGGATGAAAGAGACACACTAACTATTCCACTTGAACTGATAATGAACCTTTTAAACATTTCCCAATGGAAATTTTTTTATTGATTTTATATTATATTTTATCCTGGCCTCATAGGTATGAATGGTGTTTAACTAACCTTTGTATTATAATATGGGGAGTGTGTTGGAGTTAGCAATGGTCGGAGAGAGGCCTGAAAAAAAGGAACTTCTTAAATACAGCACAGATATAATTGTTTTTGCATAGAACAATTGCTTAAGTAGCCCTTTGTTATTTTACTATATTATTATTTTTTGTCTGGGGAACTAGAATTCAAAAGTAGGGCACTGACAGTTACCACAAGCATTCTGCCCATTTCTACAAAGTTTGGAGAATGCCTTTCCCTGAATGTTCCTAGTAACTGTATGATTTTTAAATATACTTTTAAATCACATTATTAAAGATGTTTTAATACATTTATGGATAACATATCATAAATAAACATACAGAGAGAGAGAGGGAGAGAGAAAGAGAGAGAGAGAGAGAGAGAGAGAGAGAGAGAGAGAGAGAGAGAGAGAGAGAGAGAGAGAGAGAGAGAGAGAGTTTCCTGAATTTCAAACCTTTATGATGCATGTTTTTGGGCTAATGTGTTGGAAGGAGGTTTGCTTAAAATTAGCTGTCCTTGTAATAACAGAAAAGAAGAATGAATGGGATCAATGAGCTGTCCCTGAACATCCTTTGAAACTGTTGATTCATGTATTTACCTGGCTCTTATTTCTTAAGAAGAAATCATTGGCACAGGAAACATAAAATCATTTTCAGAACACAGAGACCTCTCCTGTTTTAGTTTAGACACTGGACTTAAAAGTGGTGACTGAAAGTTCATCAATCCCTACCTCAATTTATATATTAATCTCTCTCTCTCTCTCTCTCTCTCTCTCTCTCTCTCTCTCCCCACCTGTCTCTGTCCGTCCGTCCATCCATCCCTCCATCCATCCATCTATCTATTTTTTTTGTGGGGAAGGAGGAAATAAAATTGCTGTCTAAAAGATGTTCTCTACCTTTGAATCAGCTGCTTGCATCTGTCACTGACTTACACACCCCTTGCTAAATATTTTCCTGTTTGTGGAAGCATGTTGAAAGGATTTCACAAGAGTGCTGGCCATCTCTCTTGTGGCCCTTCCTATATTTTATTGTCTGCTCTCACTGATAAGAGATGTCTATGTAACAGGGGGCAGGGTTTGGGGCGGGGTGGGGGGGAGACAAGGGGTGGTGAAGTCACAGCAAGGGAAGAGTCAGATGAGGCTCAGGTACCAGAAAGTTTTCCTACCTTGAAGAATCTGCTGTGTTGCTCATCAGTGCCCCAGGCTGCTTGCCCTTTTTGGAACCTCTCTATAGCACCAACTCTTAGTACTTCCTTTACAAGGTCCATGGCTGAGCTCCTATCTCTTAGAATCCCTAGTTTCTTTCAAAACTCAGCTTATCTAGGTCCCTATTAGTGTGAATAACGAACACTTCCACCCACCAAGTGATCACATCATTCAAGTTCATACTTGTATATTTCCATTGGGCTGGGCCATATTTTACATAATTACAACTTTGAATAGTGTGAACTCGAAGACATATGACCTAACTGCACAAGAAGACTTTCCTGTCCCCTCTCCCACCCTAGTATCCCTCTCCCCCTAATTTACCTAGTGTTTATTTTATATAATACTGAACTTATTTATATGCACATTGTCTCCTTTTATTGAATGTAAGGTCCCTGAGCACAGGGCCTGTTTCATTTTGGCCTTTATATCCCCAGCTATTGGACCTGGCCCATCTTAGGCATTTAATAGATGCTTGTTGATTGATCACTTCCAGGATCAAATAGAATATCCTTAGTTTGGCTTTGAAAGTCCTTCATAAACTTCTGTGTAGCCCCCACCTTTCTAGTCTTCTTATACCTTATTCTATCAAACAGGTGCTACTGGTTACCTTGTTATTCCTTACATAAGACATTCCATCTCCTGACTTTAGGCATTTCCATTGTCTGTCCCCCATGCCTGGAATTTTCTCCCTCCTCATCTCCACATCCTGGTTCCCCTGGTATCTTTCACTGAATTGAATTATGGACAAGATACTTCATATCTCTGAGCTCTAATTTCCCCAACTGTAAAATGGAGACAATGGTGCATTTTATATTTTCATTCTTCCAGAGCTGCTGTGAAGATCAAATAAGATAGTGCACATTAAATGAAAACCTTAAAGCGTCGTTTAAATGTCAGTCATCATCAGTCAATCCCATCTTCTGCAAGAAGCCTTTCCCATTCTCTTCAATCTTAGTGCCTTCCCTCTGAGATTAAGCCCAATTTATCCTGAATTTAGCTTGTTTGTACAGAGCTGTGTGCAAATTGTTTCCCTTATTAGAACGAGTTCCTTGAGAACAGGATTTTTTTTCCCCTTTCTTTGTCTGCTCAATGCTTAGCACAGTGCCTGGCACATAGTAGGTGCTTAATAAATAAATGCTTATTGACTGATGATAACTGACATTTCCACAGTTCTTGAAGGTTTGAATTTACATACACTATCTTATTTGATTCTCACATCAACTTTGAGAGTTTGCAAAATGTTGTGTTATCTCCATTTTACAGAGAGGGGTAAAGCATCTCATTCATAATTCAATTCAGTTAAATATTTATCTAATACCTACTATTTTAAGGCACTGTGGCAGGCAGGATACAAAGACAAAATGAAAAACTGACCCTTACCTCAAGAAACCTCCATTCAATTTATCGCTAAGGACAGAGATGGGATTTGAACCTAGACCTAACATTCTTTCCACTGGACCATGTTTGCCTCTCATTGGAAACATAAATGTGTAGGGGCAGAAGGGAGGGGAGAGGAAGGGAATAAGTGTTTACATAACACCTACTATGTTCAAAGCACTGTGCTAAATGCTTTACAAATATTATTTCATTTTGACCTCACAGCAACCCTTTGAGGTAAGTGCTATTATTATCCCCATTTTACATTTGAGGAAACTAAGGCAGACAGAGGTTGTGACCTGCCTCAAGGTCCTACAGCTAGTGTTTGAAGCCAGATTTGAACTCAGAACTTCTTACCTCCAGGCTTAGCACTTTCATCTATTGCACTATCTATAGCTGCCAAAACTAGAATATGGAAACTGTGGTTCTATGTCACAAGACTTAGGGACCTTCACAGTACTTGGGGCTTGTTAGCAGCACACAGATAACGGAACTTAACAGCCAGTTCTCAAAAACCTTTAGTTAAGATGGGAAACTCTGCATTTCCTTAGTCTCCTCTCCAATGTGATCTCCCTCCCTGCAATGATTCCTTCTTGCTAGTGGGAATTTATTGCACTGATCCTAGATACAGATATAAGCCTCTCACCACTAATACTTACTGAGGAGGGACCTCCACTTATTCCTTTCATCTCCTCCCTTGGCTTCAGGTACCTCATCTTAGCTCTGACACTCCCTCTTTGTGTGGCCTTTACAAGATCATGGCTGGACTTCCTGACACCCCTGCTGTTTCTAAGGCTGTCCCTTTGGATTTCAGTGAAGAGAAGTCTTCATTAATAGTCACAGTCCTGAAACAATCTCATTGACTACAGTCTTTCGTGTTACAGAAAGACAGAATGTGATTCCCCTTAGGGAAGTTCTTAGATGCTTAAATGGTGGCTGTTGTGGTGGTTCTGCAGTATCACTTCAGAAAACACTGAAGGGAAGCTGGAAACCCTTTGTTATACAGGCTCATATGTGCAACCATTTTTCAGGCTGGCCTGTTAAGTGGCTGTGTGTGCTCTTCACATCACCAGAAATGTTTCTGTGTGTCTTGAAGTTATAACCGAGCCTGTTCCTCTCTCCTGCCTTCTGTTAGCAGTTTTAATCTGTGATTTCTGCTGATTCCTGGAGGTCTGTCTCATTGGAGAGGCCTGCTTTTTGAATGCCCCAGGGAGTTAGTCTGTCTTCACCTTCCCCTGCTCTTTTCATTGTTTGGTGTATAATGAATTTTTTCTTGGCTATTCAAGGACCAGTGTTGAAGTCTGACACCTGATGTTGTTTTTACCATGTGAAACCAGAAGACTCAGTGGCAATTAGTGTTCTTAACCATTGTGAGAAATTAAAGCCAAAGGGCAGACAAAGGATCTCCAAGGGCAAGGCTGTTAGGAGATTTTCTTCTGGGGTGGGCAGGGGGGGAGAATGAGTCAATTCATCTTTGTCACTCTAGAGCTGATATTCACTGGGAAGACCAATGGTAATATATTTGGTACAGTTATTTATTATTATTAAGAGAGAGGTAGCCTGGCATTGGAGTTAAGAAAACATGAGTTCCAGTTTCACCTCTATTTGTGAGACCTTGGGCATGTCATTACAAGTATGAACATAAGTTACATTTTACTCATAGATATAGATTAGACTTTATGATATATGAGGCCCCAAGACCAAGATTCTGTGACTGAAAACTAGGCCCAGTAATCTTTTATGTTTGTAAGACCTCTCTTTCATTCTTAACGACTAATCAATTAGCCTTGATGCAACACTTTATATGTGTTTACCATTGGACTAGCTAAGAAATATGAGATCTAGTATTTGCCTACAAGGGGCTTGAAATCTAATTGAAACAAATTAGGCAGTGTTCTATGGGACAGTTTCATATGCTGATGGAAATAAGGTACTACCTTGTGTAATAAAATCATAGACTGTCATTGTCAGATGGGACATCCGAGGACTTCCAGTACAACCTGAATAAGGACTCCCCTTCCAAAGTGAGGAGTGGTAAATTTCACTTTGCTTGATGTCTTCTAGTGAGAAGACTTTCTCTCTCCTAATACTGACCGTTTCCTTTTTTTCAGATAGCTCAAATTACTAGGCAATTTTTCTTTACATCAAAGTATGTCTCTTTGTGACTTTTCCCAGAGTTCTTAGCTCTGCCCTCTGGAGTCGAGCAGAACGAGTGCAATCCCATTTTGACATTACATCTTTCTAAATTTGTGAAGATGTCTGCCATAGCCCTTGGAACTCAAGTCTACTTTTCTTAAAGAATCCCAGCTCCTAAAGCAAATCTTCATATGGCATGACCTTATGGCCCTTCTCTGGCCTGATTTCCCCCTGTTTGATCCTTATGCCATAGCTTATCATTAGGGATAAATACTGGACCTGTGATTTATTGATTCCTCCCTGGTTGAGGAAACGCCTTCTTACAAATGTAGGTCAGCACTTCCTCTAAAACTTTCTAGTCACAGTTCAGTGCCATGGAGAGGTTAAGCAATTTGTTCAGTGTCCCAAAGTATATGTCATAGGCAGCACTTGAATCCAGTATCTATAAATTAAGGCAGCTAGGTGGTGGAGTGGAACTGGACTTGAGAACATCTGAATTCAGATCTTGCCTTAAACATTTATTAGATATGTGATGGTGGGCAAGTCACTTAACTGATGCCTACCTCAGTTTCCTGATCCATAAAATGAGGATAATAATAACATTTAACTCTCAGGGTTGTTGTGAGGATAAAAAGATATTATTTATAAAACCTTAAAGTGCTGTATAAATGCTAGCTAATATTGTTAAGTATTTGCTATTACAAATATAGACATCAATTATTATAGACATCAACAATTGAAAAGTATTATAGGCATTTACTGTTATCTATTAAATATATTGTGTATACACAGGTATTCATGTATATATATGTATATGTGTATATGTATATATGAGTATATGTGCATATGCATATACGTTATAAGTATACATTAACATGGAGACACAAAAATATACATATGATGTCTTTGCCCTTAAAGTGTATAGAATTTAGTTGGAAAAGACAAGTCTTACAGAAATGAAAGAGAAAATTTTATAAAGACATATAACAATGTACAAAACTGTACAAATCCTACATTAATTTTAAATTTAATGGCAAATTGCCTGGGACAGATTAGGAAGGAGAGAGATCACTCTAAGCTAGAGCTGTCAGAGATTGAATGGAGGAGGTGAGGCATGAGTGGCCCAAGTTTTACTTGTTCCCAGCCTTCCGGCACCTTCAGCCCTCCATGCCCATTGTCATGTCCCGCTGGATTTTGAACATTCCCATTTCCTCCACTACTTTTCTTCTTCCTTCGCTCATCTTGCTTCCCCTTCTCTTGTAACTTTGATTTAGTTTCATGTCATGTTTCAGCTGTCCTACTACAGGCTACAGTACAGTAGTTTGGTACCCAGAAGTGACAAGTGGCAGAAGTTTTTCCCAGTGCCAAGTATGTAGGGTCAGCAGAGAGAATATTCTGGAATTTAGCCCTACAGTGTCTGTGCATCAAAACATTAATATATGACCAGCACCTGCATTCAAATTCTGCCTCATAAACTCATTGGTGTTGTGATCTTTCTATTATTGTTGTAAGAAAAAAATAAACGATTTCCTGAAATATTTCCTTCTATTCACTTCCTTTCCTGAGGTCAAAAAGCTACTCTTAAGTCAATCTCCATTTTTCTTTCTTTCAGACCTTCCTTTGGATCAGGCATTCTTCCCTCATCTCTCCACAAGCTCCCACCTGCACTCTTCTTTCTCCCCTGATGCCAAACCATTTGCTCCCACCCTTCCTTCCCATGATCCCTTCCTTCTGTTTGAGGGAACAGCTGGGTTCCTGGCACCAACCATACTCCCCATCTCCTTGGGTGCCTTTCTTTGGGTTTTTCAACCATTGTTGTCACAGACCCAGGCACACATATGATGTTTCAATGACATGGGTTTCTACTCTGATCAGAGCTGAAAACGGTGCAGCTGAGACCCAAGCTGGCTTATAAATTAGCAAAGCCTCATTTTAGCCAGTTGGGCAGGAGAATGCAAATAAAGCTCGTCAGGAGTCTTTGCCACAGTTCTGAGCTTGAGTGTTCTAAGTAAAGCACTGTATATGCCTGGGGAGGAGAAAGCAACATCTTTAACACTTCGCCATAACTAAGAGGAAAGCAATTCCTGTTGTCATTGTTGGGTTTCTGCCAGTTTACTCCTACTCTCTTAATAAAAGGGTGGAGGATGAGGGAGTAGAAGAGAAAGAGGAAGAAGACTTTTGCATTCCTGTGGTATTTATTTCTAATGTAAACATTGCAAATAGGCCCAGGAGGCAGAGTGTTTTCAGTGGAAATGGGACTGGACCTGATGCAAGAGTGTTTTCTCTCATGGCATTTCTACTCTACAATAGGAAAAAAAAATGTTTCCATGCAGGCAGTTTCAGTTCCAAGTATGGTCTTAACAAGTATTTTTACAAATACCACCGGATCCAAAAATGCAGCTACTATGGAAGTTTTAGAAAGCTTAGAGGCACATTGAACACATTGAAACATGTACACACATATTAGCAAGTCATCCATTTAAATTATATTTTCTGTTATATGACCCAATGAGAGGCAGCTAGGTGGTATAGTGGACAGAGTACTGGGTCTCCTGTCAGGAAGAGGTGAGTTTAGATCTAACCCTGGACACTTAGTAACCATGTGACCCTGGGAAAGTCACTTAACCACTGTCTTGCCTCAATTGCTTTATCTGTAAAATGGGACTAATAACACTACCTATTTACCAGGGTTGTTGTATCAAATGAAATAAAATTTAAATGGGACTTTGAACATCTTAAAGTGATTTATTATGATTATTATCATCATTATATATTATGTTATATTACGTATTATATTACATTACATTATATTATTTTATCTTATATTTATTACGTTATCATCAATGTTCCTCTCACATTACCCTTCATTCTTTGACTCAGCATTTTTCACTGATTATTTTCTATGCTTGGAATGTTTCCCTTCCTCAACTCCACCTTCTGGTGTCCCTCTGCTTTTTCATGATTCATTTCAAGTCTCACCTCCTGTAAGAGGCCTTTTCCAATCCCATCTACTTCTGTAGTCTTCTCTCTGAGATTGCCTTTTACTTACACATATATATTTTGTGTGTTAATTATTATTTGCCTATTTTCTCCACTATTAAAATAGAGGAGCTTCCTGAGGTCACAGGCTGTGTTTCTGTCTTTCTTTGTATCTCTAACACTTAGCACCATACCCTAGTGCGTAGTAAGCTCTTGTCATTCAGTCATTTTCAGTCATGTCCGACCCTCTGTGACCCTGTCTGGAGTTTTCTTGGCAAAGACCCTGGAGTGTTTTGCCATTTCCTTCTCCAGCTCATTTTACAGATGAGGAAAGTGAGGCAAACAGGGTGAAGTGACTTGCCCAGGGTCATACTTCTAGTAAAGTGTCTGAGGCCAGGTTTGAACTCAGAGAGATGAATCTTGACTGCAGGCCAAGATCTCTCTCTATTCACAGTGCGCTACCTAGCTGCCCATAATAAGCTCTTAGTAAACGTCTTTTGACTGCCTGCCTGCCCGTTACATCACTAGCAATGCTTAAGTATCCTAATTGGAGGGGCCTGGAGTTCCTGTTTTGAGTGTCTAACTTTCAGCACTTTCATTCAGCTTCTTGGTGAAACTTGTCTGGAGAAGTGCTAATTACTTCATTCCACTCATCATGGGTTTCACTTTCTGGTCCTAAGGCTGTGGTGTTTTGGTTTCCAGCAAAAGGGGAGGAGGGTTGGGTTAACAATGAAACCTACACATGTCCTTGTCACATCTTGACCTTTTGCCACCTGGTCCCGATACTGTGTGTCTAAACTTCTAAAAAAAAAGTCTCTTTTTGCTGTATGGGTTTTTTTGGGGGGAGTGGGGAGGTGGAGTTTAGGCAATCTTTAGAAAGTCAGACTCATATGTTTTCCCCTTTTCATAGCAACATCACCAACTCCCTCATCACAGTCTCCTTCTTGTGACATCATTAACCACAAAAGGCAAACACAAATCATGTATCTGTTCATAAGACAAGAACAATGGCATTACATGACCTTCACAGACTCCATGTTGGGGACTTCCATGCATTTCTGAATTTCAGAGAAAAATGATTCAGTTCTCTCAAAATGTGTTTTTTTCTACCCACATTCTAGATAACCTTTCTTTTTCTCTATACTAATTTCTGATTAGTTTTATCCTTTTACAATTTAGCATTATCTCCTAGTATTTAAAATTTATTTATATTCCAAGGATTTTTTCATATTAATAACTTTTTTCTTACCAGGTTTTATTTGTTTTGTTTTTATAAAGACATCTAGCATCCCCTTCTTTCTACTCACAAAGTCACTGCTTTTGTTCAGCCTCTCATTGTCTTTTACCTTGGACTATTGAGACAGCCTCCTAATTGATCTATTTTAAATCTCTCTCTATTCTAATCTATCTTCCAAACATTTGCCAAAGTAATTTTCCTAATTTGCTGGTCCAACTGCGTCCCCTTCCCCTTACTCAATAAACTCTAGTGGTTCCCTATTACCTCTAGAATAAAATATAAACTTTTCTATTTGGCATCTAAAGCTGTATACCTCCCATCTCTCCAATTTTCTTACATATTACTCTTCCTCCACACCTCAATGGCCTGTCATCCACCCTTAATGGCCTATCAGCTGTTCACTGAGGATACTCCATCTCTTATCTCTAGTTTCTTTGCAGTGGCTTTCTCCCATGTCTGTAATGCTCTCTCTTTTCATCTCTGCCTTTTAGAACTGGCTTCCTTCAATTTTTCAAGGCACATGGCTTGAAAGTACTACCTTCTCAGGATGTCTTTCCCAGGCCCTCCAACTTTTGTTGTCTTCCCCGTTAAGGTTACTTTTTGTCTTTTTTTTTAATATGTATTTTCAGTGTGTGTGTGTGTGTGTGTGTGTGTGTACTCTATCTACTGTAACTCTTAACTACCTAGCTGTGAGACATTATTATAAAGAGCTAGGTGGCACAGTAGAAAAAGTAAAAAAGCCCAACTTGTAGGGCTTGAAGTCAGGAAGACTCATCTTTTTGAGTTCAAACCTGACCTCAAATACTTACTAGCTGTGTGGCATTGGTCAAGTCACTTCACCTTGTTTGCCTCAGTTTCCTCATCTGTAAAATGAGCTGGAGGAGGAAATGGTAAATCACTCCAGTATCTCTGCCAAGAAAACCCTAAATGAGGTTGTAAAGAGTCTCATATGCCTGAATAACAAATGTTTTCCCACAGAGAGACAGACTGGTATAATGCACACTAGAATCAGAGAAAAGGGAGGTCTGTGTTTGAAAGCTATTTCTAATGCTGGCTAGCTGTATGAACAAGCAAGTCACAACTTCTCTGAGACTCATTTTCCTCATCTTTCTTTTAAATGTTTATTGTTATATGTACTTACTTCCTATGGTTGTTGTAAGGATCAAATGAGATAATGCACATAAAAATACCATCCTTCCCCAGTGCTACAACATTTAAGCCTAAAGATGAAATCAACCAACAAGCACTTATTAAGTGCCTTCTGTATACCAGATCCACAGGTGCTGCGAATCCAAAGACAAAAATGAAACAATTCCTGTCCTTGAGGAGCTTACATTGTAGTGGAGTGAGGAAGGGTGAATGGAGGGATACTATTCCATGGTAAGATTAGTGGAAGATACTGGAAAAAGCCAAGAGAATCTTAAAAATTGGGAGAATGATTATTTCAATCAGAGGAGATGGAGTCCAGAGTTAGGAATGATAGAATTCAATTCAGTAAGATTCTATTAAGCATCTATTACATAAAAGGCACTGTGCTAGGTGTAGGGTGGGGGGCAGAAAAATGAAATCTAGCAGTCCTTGTCCTAGTAAAATCATACTGTAGAAGAGGAGATAAGACATATGCAATACCCTCCACTCCAACCCTATAATATAAAATATGTAATAAGTGCAAGGGAAGAGTCCATATAAGCTACTTTTAGAAATTTAGAGGGCAGAGATCATTTCCATCTGAGAGAATTAGGGCAGGCTTCTTGGAACAAACAGGACTGTTGGACTTTTCCGAGATGAGAGTTGAGTTAGTCTATTTCAGGCACAGGAGAGATGATGTGAGCAGAGGCATGGGGATGAGAGTGGGGCATGATGTAGTTCATCCCTGATGCAATGTGAAATAGATGAAGGGAAGAATTATAGAGAGCATGTTTCTTATTTTAAATTATTATTATAGCAGCTATTTTTTGTCATGGCAAAGAAATGGAAACTAAAGAAGGTGTTCATCATTTGGAGTTGGTTGACCAAAGTATGGTAGTTGAATGTTATGTAAAAGTATTGTGTTAATAGATAAAAAATATTTATTAAGCTCTCACTATATACCAGGGACATATAGGGCAGCAGTGGCACAATGGATTCAATGCTGGGCATATAGGGCAGAGGTGGCACAATGGATCCAAAGCTGGGCCTGGAGTCAAAAAGAATCATCTTCCTGAGTTGAAACCTGGTCTCACCCCCTTACTAGCTTTGTAACCTTGGGCAAGTCACTTAACCCTACTTGCCTCAGTTTCCTCATCTGCAAAGCGAGCTGGGGGGCAAACCACTCCCATTATCTGCCAAGAAAAACCTAAAGGGTAGAGCAAAGAGTTGGACACGACTGAAATGACTGAACAAAAAAAATACACCAGGTGCTTTTATAAGTCCTGGGGATACAAGGAAACAAAATAGTCCTTGCTTGCAAGCAGGGAAATAAATTCTAATGGAGGAAGTTAACACATAAGAAGAGTGATGGAAATGGGAGCTGGAGGGAGGAAAAGGCACATGCCTTTGTCCATGGAGAGGAAACCACAGGAAGTGGTTTGGTATCCTGGTATCCTGCTAAGTAAGGAAAAAGGTGAGAAGTCAGTAGGTAGAGTCCCAGAATGAGATAAAGCAGGAAAGGTAGTTTGGAGGCAAATGGTGGCTATTTAAGGAGTCAGTGCTTTATTTACAAGACAATAGGGAGCCATTGGTAGATTTTGACCAGGAGAGTAATATGATCAGAATGAATGATTCAGGGATTATTTTTAGCAATACTATCTAGGCAATGATTCCAATAATGAGACTGAAGGAAAATCTAATTACAAGGAGACTGTAGAAAAGATAGTAAATGAAAAAAAAAATCAGAATAGTGTACTGAGGTAGAGGAATTAATAAAGGCGGCAATATGAACATATGCAGATAAACAGAGGGCTTTAAAGGGGACGACCAAAAGTTTTAAACTTGGCACTCTTATTTTAAGAGTGTCAGTTAATTTTCATTTCTCACAGCATTCTCATTTCATACAAGTGTTAATGGAGAGGGTGCATTGCTGGTTCACACCTTCTGGAGTACAGCATCTGGGAAGACAGGTATAGTGTGAGGAGTCCAAGAATGCAGTTTGCATTCTTGCAAAGTAACTATTGCTGGATGTCTTGCTGTTTAAAAACATGTTTCTAACATAGTACTTAGAATAAAACTTAAAAAAATTCATCACCAATTCTCACCTGTTGAACAGGAAATTACTAATTATAAGATGCATAAAAAAATGGTTCCCTTTTAAAAGTGGGATATGCCTTCCTTTCTGTCTCTTCTTGCTGGTATCTTACCCACTTTTCAAGGCCAGCCTCTTTTATAGACCCTTCTCTGATTTAATCCAAAATTAAAATTATCTGGGGATCGTCTAGGATTTCAAGCTGGAAAGGACCTTGGATATCATTTAGTCTCATTCCTTTATTATGACATTTTACAGATGAGGAAACTGAGGTGCAGAGAGGGGAAGTGATTTGCCCAAAGTTGAAGACCATGACATAGCAGAGCTGAGATATAAAGATAAGTCTTTGGTTCCCAAACCAGGGCTCTTTCCACCCTATCAAACCAAACCCCCAATTTTCCCATTTTGTTTCCTAATAAAACTTTATGCAGTTGTATTCTTATGCACTTTTGTTCTCATTAGTATATTTATTTATGTCTATGTATTGCCTTGCCTTGTCATGTTTGAATAGTGAAAAGTAAACAGAAACCAGAGCCAAAGGTGTGGATTTGCATCCCAGCTCTGCTACTTACTATTTGGGGAACCAACAAATTCCTTTCCTGAGTTGGGCCTTGGTGCCTCCTTTGTATGATGAAAGGATTGACAAAATTATTTCTAGGGTTGATTTCAGCTCTGATTCCTGTAATCTTGGATACCTCTTTGCCTTAATACTGGTGTTTCTACTCTCATTATGATTGTTTTCTTTTATAGGAGGAAGAAACTCAGACCACTTATGTTGTTCAGATTATGTGAAATATGTAGAATTATAGACTGTCAATATTCTTCTATTAGGGAAGATGCTGAAGGCTTATTTTTTTCTTCATAAGCCAGACTGTTAGAAGGAGTTTATTGTAATCAGTCAAAAGTAAGGTAAGACACAGATGCCTCAACAGCATGTTTCCTTTGTAATCCTCTGTATTTTATTTTATGCATTTAAAAACATTCTGAGAAGGGCTTCATAGGCTTTACCAGACTGACTGCCAAAGGTAATGGAAATTCAGACTCCTTTTCATCATTCTTGTAATATGCCTTATGCTTTTGATTCTCTGTGTATCTCCTGGCCCTTAGCTCTGAAAATCCTTCAGTCTGTTGAAGTCTGGCTTATCCTTCACAGCATTCGTCTCACAACAAACCTGTGAGGAAGACTATATGACCTCAACACACATATGTATATACATGTATATATACATACATACATACACACACATACAAAAAAAAAACTAACACACATATGTCAGAGAAGGGCTTTGGACCTAGATCTAAATTCCCATCAAACTCTTTGGTTGAGTCTGGAGTTTGATGACTACACAGTACAGAATGCATAGAAATATGTAGTATAGTTCATGCCTATAAAGAATGAAATACCTAGTTATGATCTTTTTTTTCTAAAGTGTAAATTTTCTCTTTCTTTTGACTTAACTATTTTTGTCAATGGTGTCACCGTTTACCAAGTCTTCCATGTTTTTGAAAGCTCGAGGTTGTCTTTGACTCTTCTTTCTCTTTCCCCTTCTATATTCAATTACCAAGTCCTGTTGATTTCACTTTTGGCATCAGTCCTCTCTTTTCTATTTTCACTACTACCACCCCAATTGTTGTTCATTCATATCTGAGTCTTTGTGATCTAGTGGACCACACTCTCCATGGATTTTTTTTGGGTAAAGGTACTGGAGTGGTTTGCCATTTCTTTCTCCAATGAATTAAAGCAACCAAAAACTAGTCCCATTCTATTGAGTCAGTCTTATTTCTCCTTCCTAGAAATAGAAATACATATTTTTTTACATTCCAGGTAAGTTCATACATATCTTGGACTTTCTTGCCTCCCTATCTTTGCTCATGCTTACCCCCATGTCAGAATGACTGAAGTTTTGAGCCAGGGTGACTTGAGAGAGTGATTGGTAGAATGGACAGAAATAGGGAAGGCAGAAGGAGCTGGATTGGGAGGGAGATAGGATATTCAGTTTTGTATTTATGGGACAATGGGAGACTGACTTAATTAGATAAGACTGGGAATGATGTCAACGCTGTAGCTGGATCTGATACTTTATAGGCTACCTAAGAAGAGGAGGAGTCTAACAGATTTTACCCAGGACATTTATTGCTAGAAGAGAACGTAGGCTAGTCCTATAGTAAAAGTAAGGGATGATGAATAAATATCCTGACTACTACATGGGTACCCATAAAGTCTTAAAATCCCTGGAGAAAGATCTCTGCAACAGCGGCTACATCCTTTATGGAGGATTTATGGGAGGATGTTTATGATGGTCACACAAGACAATAAGGGGTGGTTGGATTTGATCTGTGTGATGGAAGGAGGGCTCACATCATGAGATCATGGCTTCATTGAAGCATTTGGATTCATGTTGAGGAAATGATCTTCCCTGATGCACTATAAATAGCCTAGCTACTTGTCTTACAAATGGCTTACTGGCCACAAGGGAGATAGGAAGAGAGTATAGATAACCCCTTCTCTCTACTTCTAAAAATGATTCAGACGTATCAGTGGGGGCAGATTGGAAGTTTTATTTTTTATATTAGAGAAGGCAGCTTATTATTCATTTAGTAGATTATTCATCTAGTAGATAGACCATAGGGTTAGAAGTCAGAGAAATCTGAGTTCAAATCCTTCTTCAGACACTTAATAGCTACATGACCCTGGGAAAGTCATTGGCTTCTGTTTTCTCATCTGTAAAATAGTGATAATATGAGCCCCTATCTTAGAGAGTTTCTGTGAGGGTCAAATGGAATAATGGATATAAAGTACATTTGCTGTACATAAAGTACAGCAAATCTGAAAGGTGCTACAGAAATGTCAGCTATCAACCATATTCTCACATCTTGAGTCCATGTGAGAGGCTGGCTAGTAGAAGTCATATCTGCTAAACACATGTACCATGTGCTAGCAGAGTTTCCTGGGTTATCCCTTGAAACATTAGCAAGTCAGGCTCAAAGGAGGACATCACAAAGTGTCTTTTGTGTTTTTAAAACTTAGGATCAGTGCTTCAGCAAGTGGTATTGAACTATTGTTTCTACTGATGGGTCCATTCATTGGACAATACTGGAGAATCACTAATTTCTTTGTTTTAAAGGACTCTGAACATCTTCTAGTGAAATTCATGCCAGGTTTCTGTCAAAGCAAAGGAGGCAGAAAAACTCTCTTATTTATTAATTAAATTTAATCTTTGCTAGAGTCATTTAGAAAAATTTTCCTTTTTTTTTTTTTGTTTTTTGCTTTTTAGAGGGCATTTGGGGTCAAGTGACTTGCCCAAAGTCACATGGCTAGTAAGTGTGTCAAGTGTCTGAGGCCGAATTTGAACTCAGGTCCTCCTGACTCCAGGGCTGGTGCTCTATTCACTGCGCCACCTAGCCTCCCCAAGTTTTCCTTGTTTTAAGGAAATAAGAATCAATAAGAAGTTCCTTCTTCCACCTCTCCCATCCCCAATATATTAAGCATGTCCTAGGTAGTGAGTGCTGAACACTAAGTTACTAAAAATAAAGCCAAATTCCCTTATGCAGGTTGATTAGCACTTTAAGGTTTTCCAAGCAGGTTTGTCACAAAGTATTTAGAAAGAAAAGGGGGACACAGTCTATAAAATAACTAAAAAGCTTTTGTTGATCTGAGATGACCATAACTCAAGAGAATATTTTCTTACTATAGCCCTGTGAAGTGGGAAGGTAAATCTTATTTTACCCAATCTGGTGATAATGAAACTGGGACTCAGAGAAATAAAGTGATTTGCTCATGGTCATATAGCTGGTAAATGTCTGAGGCTCTCTCCACTCCTGTTGGTGATGTCATTTGAACTTTTATCTCCTGACTCTGCATTGATCACTTTTTCTATGGCACCAGAAACTCTGTCTTTATAACAAGTTATATTTTTTCTATATGTTACAGGAGAGGGGTAGGCAGAAGGGGAGGGTGAGAAGGAAAAAGAAGAAGAGGATGAGGGGGAGGGAAAGGAAGAAGGGGATGGGAAGGTAGAAGGAGAAGGGGAAGGAGAAAGAGCAAAAGAGAGAGGGGGAGAAGAAAAAGAGGAAAAAGAAGAGAGGGAGAGGGGAGAGAGAGGAAAGATAGAGGAGAGAGAGGAGGAAGGAAAGACATTTGATGCATTTGAAATATGTACCATAAATTGGCAAGAATTTGTCCTAGGGGTGAATCTGTAATTGCATACTAAAATTCCAGGTCAATTCAATGACTATTTTTTGACCAATTTTTAGTTCAGTGAGAAAAATCAGTCAAATTGTTATTTTGGCATCACTATGTCCAGCAATGTTGCGGGCGTTTGCCTTCACAACAGATCTAGACGACTAGCCCCACGGCCCTCTCACTTACCCATCCCGGGTCTTCGGTCGTCACCGGCCCCTCACGGGGAAAAACACCAGACAGAAGGCGGAGGAGTGAAGCGGGGTGGTTTATTCTTCAACAGTTACATGGCGGAGGGAGAGAGAGAGCGCCCTCTCACACAAGAAAATATATAGCGAATCCGAGCCAATCACATCGCAGTTTTACATTTATGGCCTTATATGGTGATCACCCCCATGGCCTTATATGGAGATCACCCCATATTCATTCAAAGCAACCATGGCACCACCCAAAACCCCTCCCCCTCCCCCATCACAGCAAGAATTTAAATATTTTAACTCTCTGGTTATTTTCATATTGCATAAACTTATCCAGTGAGGCAGAAACAGATAATAACTTCTTTTATTTTCTCTATGATGGAGATGTTGTCATTTGGTTTTGGTACTGGAGTTTCTAGAAATACACTTATTAGCTTGTTTTGTAGCTTGTTTTTTGATCTTCCTGTTTGTAATGAATTCTGTTAGAGTACTACTCTCTCTTTCCCATCTGACTCATTGCTCTGGAAATGACTGGTCTATTATGAACAGAAAACTGGGTCTTTACATTTTAACCAAACAATAGCAGAAAGAGAAGCTGGGGGTGGGGGTGGGATGGAAGAGGGAGAAAGTTTTGGAAGGCAGATATCTTATTTGCCAGTGTAGTGGAGGGTGGGGGTGGCAATCTCCCTTGTGGGAGAGGTGGTGTCCACAAAGATATAATGACAGTGGGAATGCCTTGCTCCTTGAATTGAATGCTGGTCAGCTAAGTGATGAAAAGCCAGTCCCTGGTTTTGTTGTGGGTTTTATTTCACTATCTTTCTGTGAGAGAAAACGCTGTCCTCTTTTAGGTCATGATATCATATGACCTTGTGAGCTTAGTAAGGTCAGAATAAGGAGCAATCAGAAGTCTGAGATTCAAAGTCCATGCTAGATTTTGCCACTAGCCTTTCCTTCCCAGATTTTCCCTCCCTCCTCTAGCAGAAAGACCCTAAGGAACCACCCTTAGGGCTCTGCCCAGCAGTGAGGCTCAGGAGAGTGACCTTAGGGCATAGCCGAAAGGACCCACCTCTAGTGGTAGCCTAAACCAGGATTCATCCAGCTGCTGCTAAACCGCATTTGGACATAAACTTGGTAGGATAAATGCTATGCAGACATTCCTTTCAGTCTGAGCCCACTCTTCTCAGGGACAGAGGCAGTATACAGTTTGCCCCCACATTTAGGGGAGAAACGCTTTGTAGCTTCTGCCATTGCATCTCTCCCATAGTGCTGTCATTGCATGGTAAAATCCCTTTGTAAAAGCTAATTTAAGTTAATTGGCTAAATGAAAACAGGGTACTAATCCTTGGCAGGTAACTTTGGAAAGAACACACCAGATAAATGGCTCTTTTTGAAGAATGACCTTCACTGCCTCTCTTGGATACCCTGAAACACTGAAGGGGAGACATAGCCAGCCTTGCTCTGAGAAAGTGAGTCCAGAGTACTTCTATGCTAGCAAATGCTCAGCTAGTGTTAAAAACAAAATTTAGAATAGAATGGTTTTTTTGTGAATGTTTGGTAGTTCTGGAGAGGAATCAGTGTTTTGAACATCTATAGAATATACACGTTTGTGTGAGCACTCTAGTGTGTACATGTCTGTGTGCCTGATGCACCTCCTCCCCTAGTGAATAATACTACTCCAACGAAACAAATACCTTGGTGGTACATTAATATAAACGTATGTTTTTAGAGAGGTTTAGGTTTTACCAAGCACTTTCCCCCACATCAAACCTGTGAGCTAATGGTGCAAATAGTATTTTCCTCATTTGTCAGATGAGGACATTGAGGCAGGAGGCAGCCAACAAGTTTGCTCAGGGTGATAAAACTAATCAGTCATTAGCAGAGTGAGGATTTCAATCCAGGCCGATTAACTCCAAAGCTAGGATCCTTTTCACTGCATTATGCTGAATCTTCTTTGTTTGTTTGTAGGATCACCATAGGTTTGGGGTGTCTCTTAGTCAAAAAGCACTTCTTTTAGGGAACTCAGAACTAGCCCCAGAGAGGAAAAGCGGCTTACCCAGGGTCACTCAGTTTTTCTGACTCCCGGTCCAGGGCTCTTTACATTATGCCATGCTGCCTCTCCTCTGCCTTGTACATTTTTGTTAAAATTTACTAAAAGCTTTGATACATTTCAGTATAAAAAAGTCCAAATGAGCCTTCGTAATGGGCTGCTCCATATCTTGCAACAAATATTCTTCTCTTCTTTTTTAGTTTGGGGAGGGAGGAGGGCTGGCAAGGTTCTCAAAATAAAACTAATCCATTGCCACAAATTGACTGCTGTATTTATCTTTGACACCCTATGCTATCAAAAATTCTTAAGGCCCCACAGCTGACTTCAGCAAACAAATTTAACAGCCTAGTTAAAGCCAAATAATTTCACAGAGTAACTACAGCTTCTTTCCTTCCTTCCTTCCTTCCTTCCTTCCTTCCTTCCTTCCTTCCTTCCTTCCTTCCTTCCTTCCTTCCTTCCTTCCCTCCTTCCTCCCTCTCTTCCTCCCTTCCTCCCTCCTTTCCTTCCCTCCCTTTCTTTCTTTCTTTCTTTCTTTCTTTCTTTCTTTCTTTCTTTCTTTCTTTCTTTCTTTCTTTCTTTCTTTCTTTCTTTCTTTCTTTCTTTCTTTCCTTCTTTCCTTC
>NW_027187298.1:7762600-7769668 GCF_028583685.1 Petaurus breviceps papuanus | reverse complement strand
TCCTTCCTTCCTTCCTTCCTTCCTTCCTTCCTTCCTTCCCTCCTTCCTCCCTCTCTTCCTCCCTTCCTCCCTCCTTTCCTTCCCTCCCTTTCTTTCTTTCTTTCTTTCTTTCTTTCTTTCTTTCTTTCTTTCTTTCTTTCTTTTTTTCTTTCTTTCTTTCTTTCTTTCTTTCTTTCTTTCTTTCTTTCTTTCTTTCTTTCTTTCTTTCTTTCTTTCTTTCTTTCTTTCTTTCTTTCTTTCTTTCTTTCTTTCTTTCTTTTCTTCCTTCCTTCCTTGTTAAGGCACAACCAAGCAGATTTAGGGAGACAGTCTGCAGACAGACAATAAAATCTCAAAGTTGCTTATATACCATGTATTGCCATTGTAGGTAAATAACAACCCAAGGTGTATCCTAGGACAACTGGGTTTTTTGAACTCAGTGCTGCTTTTGCTTTCCTTTGTGCCAGAACAAGAGTGCTTTTAATTTCATGCTAAATTAGAGTTTTCCAGTGACATGTGCTTCATGATTTCCTTCTCCCCCTAAATGATCTGGTTGTAGTAATAATGTCTGATGGAGTGTTGAGAGAGAGACAGACAGACAGACAGAGACAGAGACACAGAGAGAGAGACAGAGAGACAGAGAGAGGCAGAGATAGAGTTAGAGCCAACAAAAACATAAACAGAGAGAAAGAAGACATTTTTTTCCAAAAGGATGTATTTTTTTTTTCAGTAGCTTTAGCATGAAAGCAAGGCTTTTGATACTTTTTGTCTTTTTAAGTTTAATGGTCTACAAACATAAGAACTCAGAATCTTCACTAAAAACCTTCATGGGAATATGTCTTATCTTTCATTGGGGTATCAATACTTTGAGGCCATGATTTTGTTAATGTAAGTACTCCCTCTGATCATGACCTATCTTGCCTTGCCTTCTTATCTTGTGGGATTCTTGCCCACGTCATTTCCGTAAACCCCACAGAGAAGCTATGTGGAATGTACTGGTGGCCTTCCTCTGGTTCTTTGAACATTTTCCCAATGGATATTGGTGTAACACTGACTTTTCACCTCTTATTCCTCTCCTTTACTACACATCTGGTCATAACTAAATTAATTTTAAGAAGTTGGTCCTTTATGCATCATTGGAGATATGTCTACACTACCCCATTGCCCAATTTCTATAGTTCACTGAGACTTCTATGGAATTCAATTCCTTGGTAGATCCATGATCTCATTTGCTGTGGCACAGTGTATAGAATGTTGGCTCTGGAATCAGGAGGACCTGAGTTCAACTTTGGCCTCAGATACTTATTAGCTGTGTGATCCTGGGCAAGTCACTTAATCTTAATATTCATCAGAGTAGTCAAGTCTTGCAAAGTTGATAACATTACAAAAGTGCTATTATGATTTACGATGATCTCCTCGTTTTTCTCACTTCACTTTGCAGAAGTTCATATTGCTTTGGCCCTGTTTTTATTAACCCTCCTTCCCCTATAATTTTTTATAACACAAAGTATTTCATCACAATCATATGCCACAACTTGTTCAGCCATTCGCCAATTGATGAACATCCCCTAAATTTCCAATTCTTTGCCACCACAAAAAGAACTATTACAAATATTTTTGTACAAATAGGCCCAATTCCTTTGATTTCTTTAGGGCACAGACCAAGTAGTGGTATTGTTGGATCAAAGGATATGCACAGTTTTATGACTTTTGGGGTATAGATCTAGATTATTCTTCAGAATGGTTGGACCAGTTTGCTACTCCACCAATAGTTCGTTAATGGCCCTATTTTTTTTTCCCCTTATCCTCTCTAGCATGTTATTCCTAGTAGGTTTGAAGCGGTACCTCAGATTTTAAAAATTTGTTTTTCTCTAATCAATAGTGATTTAGAACATATTTCCATATGACTATAGATAGCTTTGATTTCCTCTGCTGAAAACTGCTTGTTCATATTCTTTGACCATTTTTCAATTGGGAAATGGCTCATTATTATAAATTTGATTCAGTTCCATCCATATAGATATGTATAAAATGAAGCTTTTATCAGAAACATTTGTTGCAAAATTTTTTCATATTATTTCATTGTCTATGGTACATTTGCTGAAGCAAAATGTAGTTTCCCTGATTACCTCTTTTAATTAGATTGTCTTTTCTTTACTTTTATATTAATTCTGTGTGTGTCTCTGTTGCATCCTCAGTTTCTTTATCTGTAAAATGGGAACGATCCCAGCACCTACTTCACAAGGTTGTTGTGAGAAATAGATGAGTTAGTATATGTAAAGTGATTTACAAATCTGAAAATACTTTAGAAATTCTATGATGATGATGATGGGTTATACAATCTCTAAGGTACTTTCTAGATGTTTATGATCTATGACCGTATGATCCTATCAGTACCAGTTCTGACACTTCCTAGTTGTGTGACCCTGGGAAATTCAGCTTCAGTTTCTTCATCTATAAAGTGGGGTTTATCATACATGTATGACTTCCATCACGGGATTGTTGTAGGGCATGGGGTTTATAACCTTATAGGGCTAGCTATGATCAGTCAATCAAAGTTCTTAAAGGTTTACTGTGTGTCAGGCACTACACTATAGAAATGTAGGCTACGGCTATCTATTATCTGCCCTACCATCCTGGTCAGGTTGTTGTAAGAATCAGATGAGATGTCCTATGTGATGGCCTGTAAAGTGTTTACAGCTACAAGGGCTTCTATTATGTGAAAGCCTGGAAGGGAGAGGCTGATAAGGGAAGATATTACTCCTGAAAGTCAATGAGAAGCTGTTAGCTCTTTCCTATCTCCTAATCACATCATTGTCAACATTCCTCCCCTACTCTCCCCTTCCTCCTTTCCTCCTTCCTGGCTTCAGAAACTTCTGCAATGGAACAGACAAGATAGAAACCCATGGAAGCCTATTCTCTGAGTGTCAAACCTCAAGGAAGCCTGTGCTCTGAGTTCCAGGGAAGGCAGCACTCTTGTCTCTGTTGCTCTAAGATGGTGTCCGCCGTCCTGGCTCTGTTCAGAGCCTGCTTTGAGCACCTTTTCCCATTAAGAACTCCATGTGCCAGGGAGGTGGATGAAAGACCTCTGGGAGAGCAAGGATGGTCTTGTGGTTTCAAAGCAGTTGGTATAGAGGAGGTACTGGGCTATGTTGAGAGCATAAAGGGTATTTTGGAAAAAAGCTTTAGCTTTGTTAATGTTAAATCTCTACCCTGTTGGCATGTTTTAAAGAATAATTTCTATGGTTTGCACATGTTATTTCTTCTTAGTAACTTGCAGATTTTTATTTCTTTGCCTTCCAGTGAGATGGTGAAATTTACAATCGAATTATACGTATTTATTAAGTGAATGAATAGATGGTGAATAAATAATGGATAGGCAAAAAAAAAAAGGAAACAAGTCAGCTCTAGATGACTTCTAATGTCCATTTCAGTTCAAATTTTCTATGGAAATACTCTCTCCAGGGCCACTCTGCTACATTAAAAAAAAAAAAATCAGCTGTTCAGTAGAACTATGAATTTCTATGTGTACAGTACATTGAGTTAGCTTAATGTGATTTTTCTGGGAATAAATATTTATAGTTTTATTTTACATCTTGGTTTAGATTTCATTTTGGAAATTATAACAATAAATATAATAATTTGGTACATTTATTAACTTTTACTAAAGCTAATTCTACAGTGAAACTAAGTTAGTAATTTTTTTCTGAGAATGAATGAATGAAAAAGCATTTATTCAGCACTTACTATGTGCCAAGCAGGCAGGCAGTTAAGTGGCACAGTGGATAGAGTGCTGGACCTGGAGTCAGAAAGACTCATCTTTGTGAGTTCAAATCTGACATCAGACACCAAGTAACTATGTGACCTTGGGCAAGTCACTTAACTCGTTGCCTCAGTTCCTCAATGAGCCGGAGAAGGAAGTGGCAAACCACTCCAGTATCTTTGCTAAGAAAACTCCAAATGGGGTCACAAAGAGTTGGCCGTGTTTGAAAAATGGCAGAACATGTGGCAAGAATTGTACTGACTGCTAGGGATAGCAAGAAAGCTAAAAGACAGTTTCCGCTCTCGAGGAGCTTGTAGTCCAATGGGACAGATAACATGCGACATACAAGTACACACATGCACACGCACACGCACGCACACGCGATAAATACAAGGCCAGTTGGGGGTCATCTCTGAAGGAAGGTACTGAACTCAAGGACTGAAAAAGGCTTTTTGCTGAAGGTGGGACTTGGACTGAAACTTGAAAGAAGTCAGGGAAGTTAGGAGGCAGATATGAGGAGGGAGAGGATTCCAGGCATGGGGATAGCCAATGAAAATGCTCCGTCAGGAGACTAGTTTTTTTAAGAAACAGGAAGAAAGCCAATTTCACTGGATCCCCATGGAGAAGTATGTGGTGTAAAAAGGCTAGAAAGGTAGGAAGGGGTCAGTTGTGAAGGTCTTTAAAAGTCAAACAGAGGATTTTATATTCGTTACTCAATTTGTTCTATACTGTTTTCCATTTTAGACATTTTAACCACTATTATCTCATGTAGAGAAAGTTAGTGGGTAACCTGGTTCATAATCTTTCAGTACACATTTGGTTAGATAAAACTATAGATTGATAAGGAAATTACCAAGATCACTTGATAAATTGATTGCAGAATGAGGACTGGGCCTCAGGGCAAATGGCATATTGTGTGCTGTCTGTTACAGCTCTCATTTCCTTCTTCCATACATTTACTAGCTATATGAGTCTGGGAAAGTCATCTAAACTCTTTTTGCCTCAATTTCCTCAAATGCAAAATGGGGATAAAAACATCACCTATGTTACAAGGTTGTTGTGAGGATCAAAAGAGATGATATTGGTAAAGCCCTTAGCACAGAACCTGGCATATACAGTAGGCACATAAATATTTATTCCCTTCCTCCTCCCTTCCATCCTCTGAAAATGGCCTTGTTTGATTCAATCCACTTTCATTAGAGCTCAGTATATAGGACAGAACCGGAAATAAAACATACAGGTAGAACACCCTGGTTTTGCTCTTTGTATCTCTTTTTACTCGTCCATGTTTTTTTCCAGCTCCTTTGTGTTTTCACTTTGTTGACAGGAAATCTGCTATCAGGTAGTCTCTCTGTCTATCAGGTAGTATCTCTGATGTGATGGGTGCTTTTGTAACCTTCTCACCTCTGCCCATAGTGCCTAGAATAGTCTCTATCTTCTGCATGGGAAGACTTCAGTATAGATTACTAACTAATAATGTAGGCTTCTTGAGGGCAAGACCTGTCCTTTGTAATCACAGCACCCAGCGCACTGATTACTTGGTTGATTGGCAACATGCAATCTCATTTGTGTATTATATCTATCTGTGTTGGCATTCTAAGCTTCTCTTAGGCTACCTGCTTCTTGAAAGTAGGATCTTTATCTTATCTAAACTTTGTATCTCCCTACTCCCTTACATAATACTCTGCACATAGTAGGTGCTTACCAGGAGTATGTTGAATTCTATTGTGTTGTATTATTTTAACAGTCACCAGAGGGAGCTTAAGAAAAACAATCTGTTTTCCTTTGAATAGAGGATGCAGAATTAAAAATGATGTTTTTGGCATTCAAGGAGGTATAAGCAGATTATAAGTTATGTTAGGTGTGAGCGCTTTTGAAAATAGCAAGGGGGACTCTCCAGAGAGTATGTCTAGTCATGTCACATCTAGGCTAAGAGAAAACTAGGTGTATAGAAAAACTGAGATGACTTGATGGCTTTCACAGAGTTGTTTCAGGCTAACTTGGCATTTTATCAGTTTTAAAGCAATGGGGTCTTTTTTATCCTTTTCTGAATGGATGGGAATAATGCACTCCTCAGAAAGGCTGATGAGCTGAAGAATACACTTGGCAAATTCAGTTCATTTCTCTTCCTAATTTACCTCTCAGAAATGATGTGGCTTTTATTTATTTATTTTATTTATTTATTTTTTTGGTGGGGGACATCAGGAAGTGGTAGGGAGTTGTGGTAGCTGTCTATACAGTTATCCCCTCCTGTAAAGCTGGGGTTGGAGGCTCAATGCCCTTCCCTCCCCTCAATCTGCAAAATCCATGTAAAATTTTTTACCCTCTCTACCAGAGAAGAAATCTGAATTATTATGGTATTAAAAAATAAAGTATGTTGATATTATACAATACTATACATATGGTATGCATTTTTGAGTTTCTAAACTTTTTCTGTAATGTCTGTTGGCCTTTGTGTGTTGTCTGTGGTTTCTACAAAACTTCTCTAAAATTCCCATTTTATTTCTTATGCCAACCCACCATATATCTAAATCACAATGGGAAAAGTTGCAATCTGGAAGGCATAACCGTAGTACTTTTTAATTCAATTCAATTCTTTTCAACTCAATATGTTATTATCAGTGTATTACCTTAATAGATTATAAACCTTGTGAGACCAGAGAGCAGCTAACCTTCTATAGTAAGTGCTAAATAAATTTTGATTTATGGAATTTCTTATTCAGTTCCCCGGGTACAGGTTCGAGTGTTCTTGGGGCCCTTATCTTCCCCTTGGCAATTAAGCTAGTGTTTTGCTTCTGAGAAGTGAGTTTACATTTGTCTAGACTCTAGGAGATTCTTTCTTCATAGTGGGCAACATAGATGTGTATAGAGCTTAGGGTTAGCCCATACTCTATGAACTTCTATGTTGTTCACAGCCCTTCCAAGAGAAGATTTTTTTACTCTTATGTCTGAAGGAAAAAAAATGGACTTACCCCCTCGTTCCTTTCTTTGGGAAAAAAAAAATAAGCTAAGTCTTCATTTTTGGCTATTTCTAGGGCTAAAAGAACAGTGACTATGGATACATGTAAGTAAATGGACTTAGAAACTATTTTTTTTTTTAGAAAAAGATTTCCTTTCTGTGATGAATGCATCCAACCTGTTCACAGCATTTTCAATTGTTATGTTCTCTGTTAACACTTAACTCTCCATTGTTTTATTTTGGAGGCTTTACACCTAAGGCTGTCCATTCCAAATTTAAGGGATATTTCTTATAGTGTGCATGTGTGCATGTGTGTGTGCGTGTGTGTGTGTGTGTGTGTGTGTGTGTGTGTGTGTGTGTGTGTGTG
>NW_027187298.1:7750485-7762590 GCF_028583685.1 Petaurus breviceps papuanus | reverse complement strand
TGTGTGTGTGTGTGTGTGTGTGTGTGTGTGTGTGTGTGTGTGTGTGTAAGAGATGAGTTTGGGCTATAGTCCTAGAGACAAAAGGTTCTCAGCTGTCCCTCAATGCTAACTTATCTGTGAAAGGGTGATGTTATTTGCCCTGCCTATGTTATAGAATTGTAAAGACAAAATAAAATAATGAATGTAAAAATTTTGTATAAGTTGTAAAATATTCATGACCATACCCCACCTCATGACTTTAATTGCTTTTATGAAACCATGGTTTTAGGAGTATTAGTGCCATGGTTTATTTTTCTTTCCAAAGAAAGAACATTTTCTTCCATTTGCCACAGAGAATCAGTCCAAGGTTATAGAGGGGAGCTGTGAGAATAAAAGAGGCTGATTGGTATGTGCTTGGGCCTAACAGCTCAGACACTCTTAGGTACAGCAGAAGCCTAAATGAAAGCATGGTGTAGATTCAGGAGGAAGGATCATTAGGGGTCCACAGGTCTCTAGCTCTACGTTAAACAGAGGGTTGGGGAGACCCTATGCTTGAAAAAGTGTTAGGGAATTAGGACCACCTAGATAGCAGAGCTATGGAGCTCAGCTGACCTGACCTGACTACTCCAACCTCACTCCTTTACCTCCACTGACTAGTTGAAATCAATGTCCCTCCTTGAATTCCTCAGCACCTTTGCCTGAGCTCTAGATTGCCTTGATCATACTCTGTGTTGAGTCTATCAATGGACCTTAAGCTCTTTAAGGGCAGAGGACATTGCAATTTTTCATCTTTGAATGCCCTGTGCCTTGCACACAGTAAGTGCTTTGTAAATGTTTGATTTGAATGAAACAGAATTGAGCCAAGGCTGGAAAATTGGCTGACCAGAAGCACAGAACACTAATGGAGGAGGGAGGAAGGAAGATTGGTTTGGTTGTCTGGAATTGTAAATACTACAATGAAATCTTTCAACCTTAAGGTGAGAATTTGGTGGTTTTTTGTTTGTTTGTTTGTTTTCCAGTCTATGGTCAAAAGTGTGGTTTAGGGCAGCTTTAAGAGAAATATGCCTTTATAGGAGCATGATGATTTTCCTTTCCTGCAAATGAAGGTGGAATTTAAATGTTTGACCAGGGGTGAAGGAATTCATTTCTTTGCACCATCATACCATCCTGTTTTATTCCTTTTCCTTCTTTTCTGCTACACATTCTTTTTTTTTTTCCTGTTCAACTTCTATTATGATCTTTCTTTGTCAAGGACATTTTTCACGATTATGTACTTTTTATTTCTGCTGTTCCCCAATATATTCATTTGGATAGATTTAGGACAGATAAAAGTGTTAAAAATAGCCTGGCTTCTCTTTACTTTAGAAACAACCACAGAGAGACTCTAGGAAGATTTTAAACTAATAGCATTTGATTTGTCTCAGTTATTTGAAAGCTAGATACCCGTTAGTTCTCTATTCTTCTTAGAGTCAAAACCTTTTTGATATAAAATAAAATATGAAATGCTTGAGATAATTGGCTAGTTCCATCTAATTGGCTTGCCATATCACAAAGTCTGAAAATAGCTAACCATTAGGGGAAACATATTCTGAAGGAATCATAGAACATTAGAGCTTGAAGGGACTTTTGAGGTCATCTAGTTCAATTCCATCATTTTTTTTCAGAGGCTGAAACTGAGTCCTAGAGAGGGAGAGGGGGAAGGAATGTGGTGCAGTAAAAATAGCACCCAGTTTTGGAGTCAGTGGATCTGGGTTTGAATTTTGACTTTGCCACATTTTACTTATGAGACTCTGTCTTCTATAAAGTAAGTGGGTTAAACTGGATGAAAGAATGAAAAAGTATTTATTAAGCACTTAGTGGGCTAAGCAAGAGGGTCACAAGTAAAAAAGGGAGTCAGTCCCTGACCTGAAGGAGCTTGCATTGTAAGGAGGTGGGGAGCACAACACACATAAAGGAGTGGTGGTTAGGGAAGGCAATTATGATTTGGAGAGATGGTTAGTGGAACAATAGAGCAACCCACTAAAACATGTTTCTCAGTGGTAGTGTTGATTTTATTATACCTCTTAGGAGGTAAAAGGAATTCTGGGTGGGGGGGGAGTGTATGCTCAAGATAGTCAGTCAACAAGTATTTATTCAGTAAATAAACATTTATTAAGCACCTACTATATTCCAGATACTGTGCTAAGCTCTGGTGATACAAAAAGAGGCAAAAGACAGTCCCTGCCCTCAAGGAGCTTTCAGTTTAATGTGAGGAGACAATATGTAAATGAATATATACTAAGCAAGATATATACTAGATAAGACAGGTAGAGAACTGAGAGAAGACACTAGAATTAAGGGTTGGGAAAGGCTTCATGCAAAAGGGGAGATTTTAATTGGAATTTAAAGGAATCCAGGGAAGTCTTTAGACAGAGTTGAGGAGGAAGAGCATTCCCAGTACGGGAGACAGCTAAAAAAATGTCCAGAGCTGAGAGATGAGTTTCTTGTTCATAGAAGAAGACCCAAGAGTCCAGTCTTACTGGGTCAAAATGTACACACCCTTACTATGTGCTAGGGACTGTACTGAGTGCTGGAAATACAAATACAAGCAAAAAGAAAGACAGGCCCTGACTTCAAGGAGCTAACACAAAAAAGGAAGCAGCAAAGGTAGCAGAGGAAGGAATGTGTCCAGCGTAGGCAACAATAGAGACATTCAGAGTATAATCTGAACTGAAGAGGCCATTGATTGACTTGGCATATCCTCCTTAAATGGAGATTCTGGGAGGAGCCCTTTACCCTCCAGTTAGACTGAGGGCCCTTAGGAACAGAGGGAACTCCCCAGTTGTGGGTTCCATGCTGAAGTGATCTTCTGGAATGAAGAGGTTTTTGGGATATAATGGAGAAGTCTAGTGTTCAGTTTCAGAGGAAGAGAAGAAAATGACTAAGGTGATGGTAGGGACCACAAGATCTCAGGAAGCAGCCTAGCTCCCCTCAGACATGGCCTCCGATGCCCTTTAGCATAGAAGATGTCCAGAAGGGTCAGAGCTGAATGGCTTGGCCTATGTGGGCCCTTCCACTCTATGTCTGTGATCCTATAACTTACCCAAAGTTACACAGGTAGTAAGTGAGTCATATACATTCATCAGAACTAGGATTTGAACCTAGGTTCTTTGAGGACAAATTTAGGATTCTCTCTACTATCTAGTTCTTCTGCCTTTTCCCTTGGATTAAGTCAGATTATGTTGCTCTGTGTGGTACCTCCTCCCCCATACTTCTCACTTGATACTGTGGTTGCATGAAGGAGCGATGCTGATGGAGACCTCCACCAACAACTGCTTCCCACCTGTCCTCCCTCTCAACGACCACCGGGTCTTGAATGGAAGCAGAACCCTATGGTTGGGCAGGATGCCACCTTTGTGGAAGTGAAACTCTAGTGGCAAACCATGCTACATCTATTTTGGAGATTCTTGTTTATCACTCATTGTAGTCACCTCAGAGACTGGCTCTGCTTGGATTTATATGGTATCTTTTTTTTTTTTTAACAAAAACTCAAAATATCTTCTCACCCTCTATAGAACCACAGAATTTAAGAGTTGGAAAGGGACTTCAGAGATAACCTAAAACCAGAGGGATCAAACACAATTTTTGGGTCACACGTGGCCTCTAACACTCCAAACTGTGGCCTGAACCGAATTAAAACATAATTGGAAAATAGTTAACAAACCCACCCCCCACAATAAAATATAGATAACATTAATATGTTTTTCTAAATCAATATGTGCTTTTAGGAATACTTATAGGTGATTAAGTATCCCCATTTCTATTTGAGGTTGACACCATTGATCTAGACCAATCTGTAACTTAAAAGAAAAAATCCCCTTTGCAATACATAATCATTGAACCTTTGCCTGAAGATTAGCTATCAAGATAGCTCATTCTACTTTTGGACTTCTGAGTTGTTAAAAAGTTTTTACTTTGGGGCGGCTAGGTGGCTCAATGAGTAATAGTGCCGGCCCCGGAGTCAGGAGGACCCGGGAACGGTTCTGGACTCAGAAACTTAACACCCACACAAAAAAATGGCCATGCAACCTTGGGCAAGTTACTTAACCCCAATTACTTAAAAAAAAGTTTTTACTTGTATCAAGGCTATATTTGCTTTTTTGCAATTTCCACTCATTATTCTTAATTGTACTTTCTAATACCAAGTACAAGAATAATCCTCTTCCAAATGGTATCCATTTAGATACTTTAAGACTGATCTTACATCCCAACTTGAATCTTCTCTTCTCTAGGCCAAACATATCTGATTATTCAACTGACTCTAAATATAATGTGAATTTTACTATTGTAAGTGCCTTTCTCCATCTCATCAATGTTCTTCCCAAAATGTGATTCTGAGAACTGAATACAATTCACATTTTAATTTTGTCCTCTAATGGTCCTGGTTTCGTTATCTTTTTGTCCATTTATTATTTATATTCTAGTCATTATTATTATGCCTATTTATTTATTATTCATTTATTTTCTATAGATCTGACACTGTGTTCAATTCCAGTTATACTACATTTCAAGCAGAAAGATACTACTAATAACACATTTTTTTTTTTAGCACTTTGAGATTTGCAAAGCACTTTCCTATCAATAATTTTATGACATATAGTATAATCCATTTTGGAGAAAAATGAATGAATGACAAAAGCATTTACTAAAAGATTAATATGTTAAAAAAAACCAATGTGCTAGGGATGTGAATAAAAAAGTTAGTCCTTGTTCTCAAGGAGCTCACATTTTAGTAGGGGGAGGTATCACAGGAAGGAGATTTTAGTTGCACATCAGATGGGAAAGTCTTGTTCTTAGGGGAAATTGGCAAAACATCTGGTAATGAAATCTTCTTTAATGTCATTCCCACTGATAATATCATATTGGTTTCTGATTTTGAATGGTATCAAGGGCTTTGGTAACAAGAAGAAACTGAGAATCAGAAACTGAATGACTTTACCCAGTCTCGTAACTAGTAACTGTCAAACTCTATATTTGAACACTGACCTTTTTTCAACTATGCCTTCCTACCTTACATGATGATGAAAAATTCAGTATATTAGCTCACTGACAAGGTTGGGGAACCTCTGCATTATAGGCAAGAGTGTGTTGGTAAATATTTAACAACCAGCTCTCTGGAAAAATGTATTCATGACATACTTTTAAATTTAATTTGCATTATTTATATTTTCTCCATAATTTTCTGACTCTAGACAATCAACAAAACAATAAATCAAGTCCTGATTTGTAGTAGATGTAAATGCTCACAATGAAAATTTGGCAATTGGCTCTCCTGAGCCAATACAAGCAGGCTCCAGCATACCCCAAATGATAGGCCAGTAACGGCTAGCTCTGGTCCCAAGGATCTTTTCCTGTCTGTCCTCACCCATCCCCCACCCCCACACATGCACTGTGCTGGGCTTACTCATTTGATGCATCTTATGTGATAATAGAATATTAGAAGGGACTTTAGAATTTATGGGTAGTCAAAGAAATATTAACAATAATCATTTGTTCTGAATTTAAAAAGAAGGCTAAAGTTTAAAAATAAGTAGACTATAAAATTAAGTAGAATATAAAACTTAAGGGGCAGCTAGGTAGCCCAGTGAATAGAGCACTGGCCCTGGAGTCAGGAGGACCTGAGTTCAAATTCAGCCTCAGACACTTGACATTTACTAGCTGTGTGACCCTGAGCAAGCCACTTAACACTGATTGCCTCACAAAATAAATAAATTAAAAAATAAAACCAATGTGCCAAAAAACTCCACCATGTTAAAATGCTTAGAATAATGGGGATAAATGTAAGTTTCATGTAACTTTCAAGCATTGGGGGATAAGGGAACACTAATTTTTCAACAAAGATAAAGTTATTGCTGTTTTAAGCCTCTAAGAAACTTTTGGGCATTAACTGGTAAATTGATCTGCTCCTAGAATTTAGAGGGGAAGGGATCTTACACATGAGCTAGTTCAAATCCTATGAAAGTTTGAAAATAAGATCCTAACCCTAACTCATTCTTTCATGTTCTAAAACCTCTCAGAATTTTATGGGGGATATGTCTTTATTTAAAAAAAAATCATCTTTGAAGTTTGAAAAAGAAAACCAGAAAAATAGGTTCCCAATTTAGAAAGGGGAAGCTGGAGATCTAATTGGTCTTTCAAAGGCAGGTGAAAGCTGAATTTGATGCCCACAGTCCAAGGTTTACGGTAGCCGTTTATCCAAAGAATGGTCCCTTTGTGTTTTACTTGGTATGCCAGTCTTTCAGGCTTTGTGTTTCTCTTCCTCTTTGTCAATTTTTTCCTCTCTTGTCTCCCCTATCTTTTTTCTTTCTCAATCTTTCTTTTTGTCTCTTGTCCCTCTCTCATTTTTTTCTTCTTTAACTGCTGTAGCAGAGATCCGATGTGTATTATTATTTATTTTTTGGCTGGTGTTTGATGTTTCTTGTTAATAGAGATACAGTTTTAAAATTTTCTTTCTTTCCCCAAAGGAATGCTTAAAGCAAATTGAATAATTTGTTACCTTGTGGTCATTAATGGAGGAAAAAAAATCTGACTTTTGGAGCAAGTCATTCGACTGTAGTTGTAATTTGCTAAACAGATAAATACAAGGGAGGAATCTTTATTCTTAGGGATACAAGGGTAGAAATAACATACTAAAATATAGATGACTTCTTGATATAAATGGGTTCCAATTTGTGTTGCTATGTCAATGGATTCAATCCATTTTCTTTTTCCAAATCGTATCACAGAGTTCCAGGGTATATGATCTCAAAGGGATCTCAGCGATTAACTAGTTTAATTCCCTATTTTCACAGGTGAGGAAAATGAAGCTCTGAGAGGTTAATGATTTGCTGAAGGTCATACAGCTAGTAGGTGTCAGAGCAGTGACCTGAATTCATAGTGGTACAAGTGAAAAGATTGCTGGATTTGGAGTCTGGGGACCTAGGTTAAAATCCCAAGTCTGTTACTTATTAGCTGCATAACCTTGGGTGAATCATTTAACCCCTTTGGCCTTCAGTCTCCTTATCTATAAAATGATATTGGACTAGATAATATCTAAAGTTTCTTTCAACTCTAAATCTATGATCCTATGTATGCCTTTAAAGCTCTTTCTACCAGCTGTGGGGCAATTGGTCAAGTTATTTTTTAAGTGCTTACCGTGTTTCCCCTATAATAAGACACTGTCTTATTATTTTTTTTTGGACAGAAAAACACCAGAGGGCTTATTTTCAGGGGAGGGCTTATTTTAATGAACATTGACAGCAATTTTAATAAACAGGTAAATGTGAACAAAAAAATGTACCTTTATTCAATAATGAATTCAATAAAGAACAGGATGACGCGCTCACTGCTGCAGCTCTGATTGGATGCAGCTCGGAGCGCAGCGTGTATTTGGGGCTGGGGCCGGTGCATACAGAGGGTACCGTAATGTAGCGTGTAGCGCAGGGGATCACCTTCACTACAGTAGCAATCTTAATAGGGCTTATTTTCGGGGGAGGGCTTATTTTAGAGGAATCTTACACAGTAAGGGGAGGGCTTATTTTCGGGATAGGTCTTATTATCGGGGAAACACGGTACTAAGTGTCAGATACTGAGCTAAGTGCTGTAGGTATAAAGGAAGACAAAACAGTCCCTGCCTTCAGGGAGTTCACCTTCTATTTGGGGAGACAACATGTAAACAATTAGGTACATACACCATTTATATGGAGTAAATTGGAGACAATTTCAGAGGAAAGGCAATGACAGAGACTGGGAAAGGCCCCTTACAGAAAATAGGGTATGAACTGAGACTTGAAGGAATCCACAGAAATCAGGAGACTGAGTATTCCAGGGATAAAAAAAACAGGCAGTGAAAAGACATGGAGTTGGGAGGGTTGATGTCTCTGGATTGTTGGATATGTGGAGTGATATGTAACAAGATTGAAGATATAGGAGGGGCCAGGTTGTCAAGGGCTTTAAAAGTAAAACAGATTTATATGTCTGTCTGTCTGTCTGTCTATCTATCTATCTATCTATCTATCTATCTATCTATCTGTCTGTCTGTCTGTCTGTCTGTCTATGTATGTATCCATCCGGTTAGGAGTTTTAAGGCAGAGGGAAAGATAGAATGATAAAAGATCATCATCAAATAAAACACACACACACACACCCTTAAAGGATTTGCTTTGGTAAAAAGAAGGGCTAGCACTTCTTTATGAGATAGGAATGAAGGAGGAGATAGTGGGGGAGCACGACTGAGTGATATAAGATCAAGAGCAGGGCAGAAGAGAGATCTGTTAAAGACTGGCCTCAATCTTTCAATAAAGTATGAGTCAAGATTCTCAGCTGAGGGGATAGGGGGAGAGGTTACCATGGGAGACTTGAGAAAGAATGAAAAGGTTTGCAAAAAGTGCTGTGGTGGGGAGGATGATGAATTAATTAGGGAGGTATAAAAGGGTTGCCTTACTTCAGTGAAACCCCTGTTGAGATTATATAACAAAAATTTTCAGTGGACCTAGTTAGCAGAGTTTCATCATTTTCTCCCATTTTGTTCAGTGGCACATGAGCAGGAATAAAGGCAACATATGGTAGCAGTAATCCAAGGCTGGGGTTTAGCAAGGTGTGGCTGGCAATAGGATAAAGGGGTAAAGAAATCTAAAGTTAGAGGTTAGTGTAGAACTGAACTGGTTCCCTGAGGGGTTGAAATAGACAGTGTAGGAATGATGGCCTGGGAAAGAATTGTGAGGGGGAGGGATTATAGGTCACAGTGAGGATAATAGTGGGGTCATAGTGGATTAGGAGTTTTAGGGCAGAGGGAAAGGATAGAATGATAGAAGATTTTTATCAGATAAAAGAATTTCAGATATCCTTAACATCGAAGTAGAACACTTGTGGGTGATGGCAAGTTCAAGGATAGGGCCATCTTTGTGTGTAACTGATGTAGACTGGAAGAGTAGATAATGGAGAAGTAGATCATAGGAAATAAGTAAGTTGAGGAATTGGTGAGACTCTTTTTCTGTATATTGAAAAAAAAATGCACATAGCCTTTCTCTTTCCCTTACCTTCCAAACTCGTACCACATACATGGGAAGGAATACCATATAGTCTTTTACTCTTCTTTGACTTGAGGATACTTAGATTGAGTTGGAGGAAGTTAAGTATAGTAAAAGGTACTTTAAGGAGTTCTTGGGATAGTTATAGAAAATAAATTATGGCATATGAGTAAATTGCACTTAACCCCACCAAAAATGTTATTTAACTAAATCAAAATCACTTATTCATGAAAGTCAAATATCACAGGGAATCAAGAAAATGCAAGTCTTGATGAATAAGTATTATTTGAATGGAATCTTTATAGTATGCTAATTACAGAGTTCATCCATAAATTCACATTGTAATAAAAAAAACCAACCTAACTATTAAATACTATTTAAAATCCACTGAGGTAGAAAATTTCTATAAATGTTTTCAATAGGTTAGGATTCATCTGAAAAAATGAAAAACAAATATAGACACAGCCCAACTAATATCATTGTGTTTTTGTAAGGAAAAAAATTTTGTATATTAGGTGAAACAATTTTACAGGGCAATTAGTTCCAAAGAAACAATGCTATAATGTTGTAATTGTAATGCTTTTATGGTAGGGTTTTTTAGCATTATGGTAGAGGGTGGCTATATTGTATTAATAATTATGATGTTAGCCAGAATATTTGTATTTGTGATAAGCTTGTATGAATTTATTTCAACTTTAGCATATAAAGGGGAATGGGGAGGGAGGTTGCACACAACTGATATTTAATAAATATTTGTAGGACAAATAAATAAATTCACCTTCCAGAGTTGTACCTGTATAGAACTTAGTGACCTGTTTGAAGAGATACATGCTAAGTATATGTCATGCAATAAAATGTATGTTTAATACCTGAGACTGATTATATACACTACATAGTTCTGTGATTTTGATGTTTAAACTATCCTTCATACATTTGTCTCTAGAATAGACTTTGGTTTAACAATCAAGAGATGACTATATTTTAAAATTCTTCTTTGGGTGCTCATTATACTGATGATATTTTATTCTATGCTACCAATGTAAAGTGATCCATAAATTCAACAAGCATTTATTAAAGGTTCCAGGCGCTGTGCTAAGTGCTTGGGATACAAAAAAAAAGAAAAAAACAAAAACAGTCCCTGCTCTCAGGGAACTTGCATTCTATTGAAGGAAAAGAGTACATAAAAGGGAACTAAAAAGAGGTGGGAGGAGAGAAGAACAGGCAGGGGAGTAAGAAGGTATCAGCTTGGGGGAAATTGTGTAGAAATCTAGAGTCAGGAGCAGAGCCAAGAGAGGAGTGAGGAAAAGAACATGGTTGGCCTAGGTACTTGCTTAAAATGAAGGTTCTGAGAGGAACTTGTCCATATAGAGAAAAGGCAAGGGGATCTTTTAGGTTAAGAAGAATGCAGACTGGAGGTACATTCTAAGGATGTGGTGGAGAAATCTGGAGAGTAAGGAGTGAGGCTGAAAGAGGAATACTTATTCACTTGATTACAGTTCTGTGTGAACCTAAAAGCATCTAAGTGATTGTGGATAGAGTGCTGGGTCAAGAAGATCTGAGTTCAAATATAGCCTCATATACTAATTGACTGTGTGACCCTGGGCAAGTCATTTAATCTCTGTTTGCCTCAGTTTCTTCATTTTCTTCATAAAATGGTGATAATAATAGCACCTGTCTCCCATGATTGTTGGGATGCTTAAATGAGATAATATATGTGAAAACAGTATATGAATGCTAGCTCTTATTATTGGTAGGATCAGCCAAAACTTGTAGAGTTGACTTTGTATCTTAGAGCCCAGGGCTATCTCTTTGTCCTATTGAGAAGGAGGATGTCATTGGAGGTTTGAGGTGATAGGACCTAAACCTTTTATTTCTTCAGTGTAGTGAACTCCTTGTTGAGTAAATGCCTGCTACCAATGCTGGTTGATACCTTCTCTGCTATTTATGGTCTTAGAGAGTAGCTTGGAATACTGAGGGGTTGTGACATTCTGAGTGTGACAGAGCCAGTATGTGGCAGACATATGTAGTGATAATGAAATTTGAAGATCCCTTTGTACTGGAAACTGAGAGGTATTTAGTAACTAGTTTCAAATTAAGCCTCTATTAAAGAAGCAGAAGGTATGAACCCCTCTTGCTGATGTTAACAGGAAGGGGCTGAACAGGGAGTAGCTAATACCTATATAAGGAAGAGCACAAGCTGAGAATGTCAGAACTTCTTGGGATGAGCACCTGAAGTCTGGGCTGCTGCTGCTGGACTGGAACTTCTAAGGAAAAAGTGATTTTGATTTTGGGAATGGGAGAAAGTGATTTTGATTTTGGGAATGAAGCTGCTGAAAACTTCTGAGGGTTAGTGTAATGCCAAGCAAAGACAACTTCCCAAGGTTCAAAATACCAGCATAGGCGCTCTCCATTTTATTCAGTGACAAATTAAGACCAGAGAAAATCAAAATATAGCATAATTCAAAATATAGCATTCACCAAGTGTAATTCAATTATTTCCAAGTATTACTTCACCCTGAACATTACATTCATTTAGTCAATCACAAAGTCCCTCTTCTAAATACTTCTCCACCCCTAGGCAGTGCATTCATTTAGTCAATCACAAAGCCCTTCTTCTCAAATGGAGATTAGTTTCCAATCATAAGCAAAGTACATTCATTTGGTCAGTTCCAGAGCACAAAAAAGTCAAAAGTTTCCCACCCCTGGATCACAACTGAATAGGCCATCTACCCCAGAGTTACAACAAGCTTAAGCACAGCATTTAATACCCAAAGAGAGGTGTTTTCTTCATCTTGACCCGAGGCAAGTTCTCAGCAATCTTTGTTCCTGGGGAGACAAAGCCTAGCAAGGCCACAAGATACATAGCTAGTGTCCTCATTAATTCATTCTCTGTCTGCAGAACAGTCCTAGGACCCCTGAAAACATTAGCAAAACCCTCTTCCAGGATTTTTGTAAACATACAACAAGAAAATCCTTCTTCAGGGCTTCTGAACCAACAGCAAGGTTCCATAACCTCTGCAACAACAGCACTGTCCTTCACCAGTGGACACAATTCATTCTCTGTCTGCAGAACAGTCTC
>NW_027187298.1:7689915-7750475 GCF_028583685.1 Petaurus breviceps papuanus | reverse complement strand
TCCTTCACCAGTGGACACAATTCATTCTCTGTCTGCAGAACAGTCTCAGGAGCTCTGAACCAACAGCAAGGTTCCAGACCCTCTGCAACAACAGCACTGTCCTTTACCAGTGGACGAATCTGACAAAACAACAGTAAAACAGACGAAGTATCAGCATAACAGCCATGTCTCCTCAGTCCTTGGCAGCTCTGGGTGGCAGCTCTCAAAAGTCCTGGGCGGTTCAAACTGTCCCTCAGCAATCTCTCTCTCTCTCTCTCTCTCTCTCTCTCTCTCTCTGTCTCTCTCCATGATGCTGCTTCCAAAAAAAACTCTTCTGCCTCTTTCTCTGCTTGTGTCTCTCTAAATTCACGTCACCAGCTCCTCCCAGTTCAACCCTCTCTTTTCATGTCACCAAGTCCATTCCACAAGTGGGATTCACAAGCTCTGGGTTTTAACACAATCAATCCAAAAACTAAGCCAACACAAGGGTATCTTTTAATTCCATTACTATTACAGCCAGCCAGAGCTGCTGAGGATTTCCGAGGGGGCCAGCTGGAGCTGCCAAAGACTGAGGAAGCATGACTATGGTGCTGATATTCTGCACAAATGTTGTTGTGGCTTTGTTAATATGCATGAATGTTCTTGTCTTCCCAGGAACAGAGACTGTGAAGGATTTGAGATGGACTGGACACTGTGAGCTCCAATGTGGAGCAGGAACTGCACAGAGAGCTGCACAAGGAGCTGGGAGCTGTCTGCCTTTGAACTCAGGTGGCAGTTGATTAGATTTGGACAAAAGCTGGGACTATGGAAGAGGAGCCATGGAAGCTGAAAGTCTGCTCCAAGTCAAGATGAAAATACCCCTCCATGGGTACTGAGTAGTGATGAAATTGTGATTTACTTGTGATTGAGGGGTGGATGGCCTGTGTACTTCCCACTACCCCTTAATAGAGTACTGAGTAGTGACTGATGACTGAGTAGTGACTGATTTGTGACTTAGTGTGTCCCATGGGTGGAGGACTTTGACCTTTTATACTTTATGATTGAATGATTGATTTACTAAGTGATTGATTGACTAAACGAATGTACTTTGTTCAAAACTATATGACCACTTTGGTGAAAACTATGTGGTCATTTTAGTGATAAGTTGTTGAGTTGTTACATGGTGAATGCTGTATTTTGATTTTCTGTGATAAGTTGTAATATTGTGAATGCTGTACCTTGATTTCTGTGAATGTTTTGCTCTGATTTGTTATTGAATAAATAGAGAGTTCACTATACTGTATAATCAGAACTTTGAAAAGCTGTTCACAGCAGCAGTCCTCTGGAAAGTTGCTGGTGTGTGGCTTTACGACATGGGGCTTGAACTTCAGTCTTTCTGGCTTTGGAGCAGGCTCTCTATCTACTTCATTGTACTGTAGCCTCTTGAAGTGATAATGGTTTAGTGCTTAGATTGAGGCCCTGGGGAATAGCTCTTTTTAAAAAGAGATTTTTATAGATACCTTTTATTTTCACATTACCTAAATTTCTCCCAAACTCTCTTCCTACTCCTAATAAGCCATAATATATAACAAAGAATTTTTTTTAAAGAAAAAGAAGACAGAAAAAAAATCAACAAATCATTAATTCACTGAAAAAATTCTGAAAATATATACAATGTTCCACACTGGTTATATCCCAAACCTCTGTAAGGGAGTAGGTGAAAAGAGATGTCTTCTCATATCTCTCCTTCTGGACTATTATTGTTCAGAATGAAGTTCTGACTCTGACTCAGTCTCTCAAAAGAGCTGTCACTTATAGGATGAAAATTAATCCTACTATTCTTTTGGCTCTAATACAAAACCATTGCTCAAGGTATCTGGAGAAGACTCTGAGAAGGGAAACAAATAGTGATATGCCCTACTTTGTTCAGATCAAAGCATGAGTATTGTGTTCAGGTCTGAGAGAGACATTTTATGAGGGATGTCTCCTTGCTTTTTAATGAAGACCTTTATCATTTCATATTTGGACTATTACAATAACATGTTGGTGGGTCTGCCTCTCTCAAAGTCTATCCCACTTCGATCTCTCTATGCAGCCACCAAAATTATTTTCTTAAAGGTCAGGTTTGATCATGTCATCCTTCCTCCTCCCCCCCCCACTCAATAAACTCCAGTGGCTCCCTATTACTTCTAAAATCAAAAAATGTTTATTTGGAATACAAAGTCCTTTATAACCTATTCCCCTCTCACCTTTTCATTCTTCTTACATCTCACTCCCCACCACGTGTTCTTTGCCTTGGCCTGCTGTTTCATGAACAAGACACTCCATTTCTCAGCTCTAGGTATTTTCTTTGGCTGTCCCCCCATAACTAGAATTCTCTTCCTTCTTAGTGCTATCTACTGACTTCCCTGGCCTCCTTTAAGTCTTAACTAAAGTCCCATCTTTTACAGGCAGCCTTTCCCAACCCCTTTTAATTCTAGTGACTTTCTTCAGTTAATTATTTCCTAATTACCTAGTACATATCTTGCTTTGTATATATTTGTTTGCATGTTGTCTCCCCCATTGAACTGAAAGCTCCTTGAGGACAGGGAATGACTTTTGCCTCTTTTTATAACCCCAGTGCTCAGCATAGCATCTGACACAAAGTAGGTGATTTTAAAAAGTTAATAGATCAATTAAAGAAGTGGAGTTGATTAATTGAGGTGGAGTGGGGCTAAAGTCATTCAAATCTGTAAGTGCACAACAGTCATTTAACAATCACAGGATCATAGAATTTAGAGCTTTAAGGGACCTTAGAAATCATCTAATTCTGCTTCATCATTTTATAGTTGAGACCCAGAGCCTGGAAGGGATTTGCCTACATTTGACTGATAGTAGCAGAGAGAGGTAGGATTTAGACAGGGGTCCTCTGATTTGGGATCCAGGGATCCTTTTGACTCATTTCCTTCCACAGTCAAGCGCTGACAGTCAACTATGTAATTATCATTATAATGTGAGATATGGAATAGAGGTATAATAATAGGAATTGGATCCTAGGAAATCAGGGTCAACAGATGTATACTAAATGTGGCACTCAGGAAGGATGTTTAATATCAGAAGCCCTATCTAGAGATAAATGACCTTCCACATTCACACCCAGGGACCTCCCCCTTTTTACCTGGGTTTTAAAAGTGCTCCATTTTCTTCCAAACACTTCATATCCAGTAGAAATAGGCCCAGCGGGGCTATTAGTGGCACAGTGAGTAAAGTGCCTGCCCTGGAGTCAGGAGGACCTGAGTTCGGATCTGGCCTTAGACACTTGACACACACAGAAACAAAAACCTAGCTGTGTGACCTTGGGCAAGTTACTTAATCCCAATTGCCCTCCAAAAAAACCCAAAAACAAATAGGCCCAGCTCTTAGAGAACTGTTTCTCCACTCTGAGGTACATCATCTTTAGGCTATGATCACTGTTGCCCTTTCCTCCTTGATGCACTGAATGCTTAGGGTCACTTAGACTCTGAAGGTTACATAATGTTGTATGTGCTTAGTTGTTGGAATGTTGTCTCCACCATTATCATGTGAGCTGCCGGAGGGAGGAGAGGGGCTGTGCTTTTGTCTGTATCTCCAGGGCTTAGCACAGGGCTTGGCACACAGAAAGCATTTAATAAGTGCTTGTTCTCCTTCATTCTTGAAGAAGACCAATGATATCTCTAGGGTGATACCTTGACTTGCTGTTAATTTGGATAAAAGAGGGGCAGCTAGGTGGCATAACGAATAGAGCACCGGCCCTGGGGTCAGGAGGACCTGAGTTCAAATCTGGCCGGAGACACTTAACATACACACACAAACACTAGCCATGTGACCTTGGGCGAGTCACTTAACCCCAATTGCCCTCCAAAAAGCAAAAAAAAAAAAAACCCAAACAAACAAAAAAATTTGGATAAAAGTGAGGCAGAGTTTTGAAAAGTTGTCCACCTCACTCTCTCATCCAGAGTCATGGAAGTGGTAAGACATAAGTCAAGACAATTGGTGATGGCCTGGGATGTAGTGGGTAATCTATCTTGTCCTTTGTAAATTAAGGTCTTTTTCAGGGCTCAGTTTGTCTGAGACAATGCCCTGTTCAAAGACTAAGGGCTAGAGCTAATCATAAAAATATAAGTCTGGTAGGGGAAGACCTTTAAAGTTTCTGGTCAGAACAAAAAACAATTGTTATTTACACTCATGCTAAGTCATTGGATCCTAAACAGTCAGCCATAGAGGCTTGGACTAGGGGCTATTATTAGTCAGACTGAGTGGCTGACATAAGAAAACAGGAAGACTAGGCCATGTTTTTAGCCATATTCTGCCCATAAAAAATGTTTAAAGAGCATTTTCTAGAACACTTAGGCATTTTTGAGTGAGTCTTCTTTGTCAAACAGGCAAATATATTGCCCCCTTCCTTACTCTGCCCTTCCTGAATTACCTTATAGGCCTGGGTTTGGCTTCTGAATGAGGACCTTAAAAGGATTATAGATTTACTGAATGTTAGAGCTGAAAGGAATCTTAGAGGCCTTCTACTGAATAGATTGGAATTTTCAATGCCCTTATTTAACAGACTAGGAAACTGGAGCCCACTGAGGCAAAGTGACTTGCCTACTTCTGGGGATCGTGGTCAACGGGGAGGAAAATCATTCTGTCCTACTGTTTCTAGCCAGAGGAAGACCTAGAGAATCAAAACCATAGATTTTTAAACTCTACATTTCTTAATTTAAAAATAAACAACAAAGTGCCGTTGGCATATCTGTGAAAACTAGGTCTGAATTCCCGGTGGGGATAATGAGCAATAGCAAGAATGAGTGCTGTGAGAAAAGAATGTGATTGTATTAGGCTTTATCACAATGGGAGGTAAACCCAAATCATTTATAAAAGGTAAATGCTGGCAGAACACAGAGAGCCCTGAGCACCACACTGCAGGTGTGATTTACGAGGCAAGGGACTGGCTATAAATCAAACCCTTTTGTTTTAAATAGTAGTTTCAATGCAGTAGATCAATTTACATGCAGAGGGAATGAGCGGAAAAAATGGAGTATATTATAACCTGAGAACATTATAGAATCAGATTTTGGGTTTGACCGAAGTTAGTCAGTGGGCACTTGACAAACGCGGCATGGCCCAGCTCATTCATGCTGAATTGCTCCCATGGAGTCCCAGAGAGGAGGGCTATATGAGCTGCCAGGTTAAAGGGTAGGAATGCTTCATGTCAGGTTCATGAATTTCCTCTATGTTGGCTTTTTCCCATTGCAATTCAGAATTGGGAGGTCATCAGTTGCTATCTTGTCTGACCACACCTAAAAATGAAACTTCTTTATAAAATATCTAACCAATGATCATTCATCCATTGCTATAATGGTGGGGAAGAAGAGGGAAAGCATCATCTGAGGCAACCCATACCACTTATGGATAGCTCTATGCATCCTGAAGGCTTTCATTTCAAGTCTATGTTTTCCTCTTTGCAAATCCATCTAATTAATGCTCCTAGTTTTGCTCTTTGTAGATAAAAAGAAATCCTATTTCTCTTCATGAAAACGCCTAAGATATTTGAGAACACTGTCATACCTTCCTGCCACACCTTTCTCAGTAAAGTCTTTTATTCTCTAGGTTAAAAGACCCCAACTTCCTCAATTGGTCATTATTTGGAATGGACTCAAGGCCCTTCAATATCTTGACTTTCCTCTTCTGAAAGGCTTTCAGCTTAAAAACTTTTGAGATATGATTTGATTCAGCTAGGTGGTACACTGGCTTTGGAGTCAGGGAGCCCTGAGTTCAAACCCTGCCTCAGACACTTGCTAGCTGTGTGACTCAAGCCAATTTGTTTAATCCCTCTAAGCCTCAATTTTGTTATCTGAAAAATATAGGTGATAGTAGCCTGTAGGGTTCCATCTAGCTCTAAATTCATGATCATGTAGTTATCTAAATTCAACAAATATTTATTAACTTTCTGAATTTCTTAAGTATGTTAATACTGCAAAAGATCTGTTTCATTAGATCAGGAGTTCCTTACAAGGATTCAGACTGGGAACTCCCCATGATGGATGGTAAGACCCCCAAATTTGTAACATGTTGATTAGTCACTCTGCATTTAACTATTTTGGTCCTTAGATGGTTGAAGAATAACCCAACTAATAAAAAGTATCCTCAAAGTCTAGGACTTTAGACTCTAAGACTAAGACTTTTGATACACCATGTATTTTTTGAGGGAATGGACTAAATAAGTAGCCTTGAGGAGCCCAGGGTCACCTCTATACTACAGGAAGACTTTGGAGGAGGGAATTCCCTTTAGTGTAGGGAATATTCTACAATATCATGAGAAACCTTGAACTTTTGAGTTTGTACTGCCTCATCTGAATGACCACTTTTGCCTTTTATGCCCCTACCCCCTAAGCAACTACTGAAAAAGTTGGGAATCTGTAAGATGAAAGAGAACCAGAGGACCACCCAGGAAATCACAGAATCTGAGAAGCTCAATATTACTGAAGAACTACTTCAGTTAATGTTACCCCCCAAATGTGCAGAGATTCTCATTGGCTGCTGAGAAGCAGTCATTTAGGTTATGGTTACTTTTTATGGCTATGGTTACAACTTTGGGGACAATGGTACAAAAAGCTATGGTGTATAGCAGCAGTATTGAGTTAGAAAAAGGGTTTGAATCATGGGCATCTACATTCAAAGTGGAGAGAGAGAGAGAGAGAGAGAGAGAGAGAGAGAGAGAGGAAGGAGAAGGAAGAAGGGAAGAAGGGAGAAGAAATAATCCTTGCCTCGTCCCAAACATGACAAGTCACTTTTAAGCCAAAGATCCCTTACTTGAAAAATTAGTAAAATCATAATTATGGTAACCATACCATAGCACATTGTTGTGAGACTCAAATGAAATACTGTCTGTACAATGCTTTGAAAAGTTTAAAGTGCATAATAATAATGGTAGCATATACATTTTATACTGTTTCAGATATGTAAATCTTGTATCCCCAGAAAAACTGTGAGCTCTTAGAGGCAGGGGACCATATCTTCTCCACCTCTTGCATCCACTATAGTTTTTAGCACAGTGCTGGGCATGGAGTATTTAAGCAATACATATGTCCTAACAGTCATAGTGTAATTAAAAAAACTTTAAACTAGTATTAAAACTATACTAAAACTTTTGGGACACCCTATATTTTTTGTCATGATTCAAATACCTAAAGCAAGAGGGGGCAAGAGCATGAAAATCCAGTGGTAATCCAAACTTCTCAGTTCAGTCATGAATTTCAGTATTCCTTTCCCCTAAAGCTTTTAATCATGAATGTGAACTTTACTACCAGGAACACTGACCATGATTTCCCCTTCACTGCTGTTCCTTCCCCACCTCCAGGTAGTGAAATGATGGTTTGGAATAACCAGGACACAGCTGAAGGAAGGCTCTCTAAAGGTCTCAGATCATTGCTGACTGGAAGCTTAGTTCCTGAATGAGAGAGAGCTGACTGTCACCTTCTAAGCACCTGCTCCCCTCTTGTGAAACTCCTACGCTCCGGCCCGTGAATATACAGTGGTTTCTTTGTGGTTTATGATGACTTTCCCAGTCTGAGCTCAGCTTTAGATGTTCACATGTGTTTTCATGTCCCAGTTCCAGGTTTGTTTTGAAGTCTGTTCTTTCAAGGACAGGAGGGAATTCCTAACACTCAATTTCCAGACGTCCCAATGATAAAACAATTGTATCTGTCCAGCCATGAACTTAATTTAAGTCCTAAAAAGAAGAATTCTGTAGCTTAGTATTCTTTCTCTCTGGGCGAAATTCTTGTACTGAATATGAATATATTGTTTCTTCTAAAAACATATGAGAGTTTACATCTGTCAGAAGTTAAATATAACTGCTAAAAGAATATACATCATACAAGTTAACAATCAAAGAGTGGCATTTTCCTTTGGCACAGGGTTCTTAGGAGGTTAGCCCTCTAGCATACACACCCAGTGAGTGATGTTCTATGGATTTGACCTGGGAAATCAAACATGTGGCATAAATCTAAGCAGAAAAATGGCCATGATCATAGAATCTAGAGCTGGAGGGACCTTAGAGGTTACTTAGTCCAAAGTTTTCATTTTATGGAGAATAATGGTGTCTGGGGGGGGGGGGGTGATTTGCCTGAGGGCTCTCAGGAGAGGGAGCATTTTCTCAGATGACTATCACTCTCTGTTAGATGTTGTCTCCAACTGGCCCAGTCTCTCTAATGACAAGGTTTATCTCATGGGACATAGTAGGTGCTTAATAAATATTTGTTGCATTGTATTATTGTGTGATATACAGAAATAGAATAGGAAATTTTATAAAATGCTTTGCTGAAGTGAACTATAGTTATAACCTACCCTAATCTATCAGTCCATTAAGCCTGTTAAAAAAAAGGAAATAAACTGAAATGACCTATCTTATTTCAATTAATAACTTTGATTGTATCCTTTTTGCAGGTGAATAATTTCCTAATTTGTTTCTTCTCCTCCCCACATTGAATCCTCTCTTGTAACAAAGAAAATTCTCCTTTATACTGTATTGCCTCTGTGATGAGTTTGAGATGCCTTTAGGACATCCATCTAGAGATGTCCAAAATGTATTTGATGATGTAGGATTGTAGGAGGGAGAATAGGACAGCTGGGGAATCATTAGCATCAAGGTAATAATTGGACATATGCGATTTGATGAGATCATCAAGTGAGATGGTATGGAGGGAAATAAGAAGAGGGATCTGGATAGAGCTTTAGAGGATAATCACAATTAGACTGAAATGGATAAAGCATCAGTAAAGGAGACTGAGAGGAAATGATCAGACAGATAGGAGAACCAGGTAACAAGTATCACTAAAACAAGAGGAGAGAGTATCCAGGGAAAGAATTCGATCATCATTATCAAGAGCTGCAGAGAGGTCTAGAAGTGTAAGGATTAGGAAGAGGCCATTAGATTGGGCAACTAAGGCATCAAGTGACTTTAGAGACCAGTTTCATTTGAATCATGTGGTCAGAAGCCAAATATCAGAAGAGGAAGAGGAGAACAAATGTAGGTATCTAGTGTAGATGGCTTCCTAAAGGAGATTAATAACTCAGAAGGAGAGGAGAGATAAGATAATACTATGGTCTAATCAACTAAGAGGTTTTTTTCATGGATAGGGGAAACAGAGGTGGTGGTAGGCAGCAGGGAAGGAACCACTAGATAGGGATGAGATAGTTGACAATGGGGATAATCTCCTGGAGAAGACTGGAGGGGATGGTAGCAAGAGGGGTTAATCTTGGTAAGGAGATTAGAAAAAAATCAGCTGATTCTGGGATGGGTGATGAAGTAAGCAATGCCTCTAGTAGGGAGCCAAATCTCAATGAATCCCCAAAGATGGAAGAATAGAAGATGTTTAAGATGAAGCGAGATTTGTTGCTTATGGATCAGTCATTTCAGAGCACACAGTTTAAGGAGGCAGATCTGAGTGGGACATTGGAGATGGGAGTAGAGTTGGGGCAGATAGGAGTAAAGGATTAGGTGACTGGATGGGATCCAAGGTTTTAATATCACCAGCCAAAGAATAAAAATCACTGGGAAGAGGTGAGTATATGGGGATGGTAGTATGTTAACCATTGAGCCCTGGGTTCAGGCCAAGTATCACTGGCTGGAGAGAGGTCTATTGAGGGAGGCACTTGATTATTTTGTTTATTATTGTTCTCTGAAGGTTCACTTTTGTGGCAGGGTGGTGATGATCTGTCTCTTGTGGTCCTGGAATGCCTGCAGGAGCAGCAGAAAGTGTGGGAACCAAGTTAGGATGATGCCATGTAGCAATTCTCCTGGGGAAGACCCTGGGAGGGAAGAGATTGAGGCTGTATTTTCTCATTAGTTCAGTACCAGAAAATGCCCTGGAAGCTACAGAAGTGGGAGTAGTAGATTTTCTTCCCTCGGACAGGAAACCTTTTGCCTTAGCAAAGCACTGGAGAAGATCATGGGGCAAAGAGGAGGGTAGTAGGTTCTCATCCTGTGGTTCTGCCTGGACCCTGTCCTGGGGCACACGTGAAGAACATTCCCATTGGGACTCCCTTTGAGGGAAGCACATTCTCAGGTGATCATAGTTGCTCACATGTGTAATGAGTTATCTCAGAAGGTAGTCAGAAATCATTTCTAGAGGTCTAGAAGTAAGTTGACCACTTGCCAAGATGTTATGCAGTGGATACTGGTTCAAGTATCCTGTTCAAGGCCAGATATTTGGTCCCTTTAAACCCTTATTCTGTGTTAGGTACCAATACAGGGTCTTGCCCATAGCATCTGCTTAGTAAATATTTCTTGCTTTTCTGTAGGATTTCTGAGGAAGGGAGGGATTGTTTCTGATGAGAGGCAGCATAGCTTCATGAAAAGAATGTTGAAGTTTTGAGACAAGACAGCATGATTTCAACACTCGAGCTGTGTTTCCCTGGGCAGGTCACATGCCTTGCTTTCCTCATTAGTAAAATGGTGACAATAACACCTGATAGAGTTCCTACCTCAGAGAATTGCTATGGGGATCAAATGAAATCATGTTTGTAAAGCTCTTTATTACCTATGAATCTTTTCCTCCATGATGATAATATAAAGTATATGCACATGGAGAATGCAGATCTCACTGTATTGTGGTTGCTCAGTTGTATCTGACTTTCTGTAACCCCTTTTGAGGTTTTCTTGGTGGAGATCCTAAAGTGGTTTGTCATTTCCTTCTCCAGCTCATTTTACAGATGAGGAAACTGAGGCAAATAAGATGTGTCTGAGCCTAGATTTGAACTCAGGAAGATGAGTCTTCCTGACTTTGAGCCCACTACTCTATCCAGTACACCACCTAGCTGTCCATTAGTACTCTCACTGCAGTACTCTGGAAAATGATTTTTTTCAGTTGCATTTACAAATGTGGATCTGACTTTAAATCAGGACTTAGACCCTTACTAGCTGTGTGATTCTGGCTGAGTCAATTGACCATTGCCTGCTTCAGTTTCCTCCCCTGTAAAACAGGGGCAATAAGAGTACCTACCTTCTAGGTCCTTGTGAGGATAAAATGAGATGATATTTATGAAACATTTTGCAAACCTTAAAACACTAAACAAGTAGTAGCTATTATTACTATCTTAGAAACCTGGGGACTAACAATGTAACTGTGAGTTTCTTAGCCTCTGGTTATAAGTTCTCAATTTTATAAATATAACATCAATCTTATTGATAAAGCAATGTGTGTGGCATTTCCTTTTCTGTCCTATTTTCACATTGCAGCAGCTCTTTGTAAAACCACGACAGATGGATTTCAATATATTTTCCCTTACAGAAGTTATAATGAGAATGGGTAGAATTTTTAAACTAAAGTTATCAACTGTTTCATGTGCCTTCTTATGGTTGCACGTGTGTCTTGAACTTACGTCCTCTCTCTTAACCCTATGTTGTCATGGATCTCTGAGCTCCTTCCCAGGATAAGATCACAGCCCATCCATGCTGGCCATTCATTAAGCATGAATCTTGTTTATTATCTCTGATAAATTCTCCATAGGGTGTCCACCTGACCTTTCTTTTGTGGTTACTAAATAGCAGCTAATCATAATGATAATGGTGAATTATTTTACATACATTATCTTATATGATCATCACAACAACCCTGAAAGGACTATAGATATCTCATTTTACAGATGAGGAAACTGAGGTTGACTTGCCCAGTGTCATACAGCTACTACATTTCAGAGGTGGTATAATAAATGTAGTAGAGAGACAGCATGGCATCATGGATAGAGTCCTGGACTTGGGGTTAGGAAGATCTGGTCTCAAGTCCCACTGCAGACACTTGCTAGCTGTGTGACCTTGGGCAAGTGACAGCCTCTCTGAACCTCAATTTCTTTATTTGCAGCAAGAGGGAGTCATAGCTTCTGAGGTCCCTGCCAGTTCTAAATTCATGATCCTGTGATTTGAATCCATGTGTCTCCTGACTCGTGACTCTTTTCACTACACTGTGAGAGAAAATGAAAAAAAATTACAAGGTTTTAGCAGCAGTAATGGAAGGGATACTGAATTTGGGATTATAATTCTAGGCTTTGGAATTTACTGTCTGTGACCCTGAGAAAAATATTTTCTCTTCTTTGGGACTCATTTTCTTCATTTTTAGTGTGGGGATTGGATTAGATTTTCTCTCAGGTTCCTTTCATGTTAGAATCCTATGATCCAAAAGGAAGAGGGGGACAAATGATTTCATATGTCTATATTTTATATCCACGCATATATGTACTGTTAGCAGATGTGCTAAGGATAGGATTGTTGAGCATGTGTTTTGTGCCTGACACTGTCCTAGGGGCTAAAAGAGAGTGGCAGGGGTGGGATAGAGAGGAATATAGACTAGTTGTGAAATACGGTTCCTGCTTTTGAGGGGTCTGGCATTTAGTGGATAGAAGAAGTTCAATTTGCTTTTCCTTTCCTTTTTTTTTTTTTAAACTAGACCTGTGATCTTGTGACTTAATCAGTAAAAGGACCTCCCCAAGTATGGAAATTGCCTTTTCTAATGTATATTATTTATAACTTCTCTGTCACTGATGGTCTAAGAGTTGCCTAGGCTACTGGGAGGAAAAGTGACTTGTTCAGGGTTCCACAGTCAGTTTCTCTCAGAGGCAAGACATGAACCTAGATCTTTCTAACTTGATAACCAGCTCCATATCCTCCATGCTAGCTGCTTCTTGTTTAATAACCAATTAGAGGAAAATACAAAAGAATATCTAGTTAAGGTAACAAGATTTAGTCCTAATGAGTGCTAAAGGAATTCAGAGAAACAAGAAACTGTGTCAAAGTGGATGAAAAGACTTCACAGAACCTCCAAATCAGCACATTAAGGAGAGTTCATTTAGGGGCAGCTAGGTGGCGCAATGAATAGAGCATTGGCCCAGCAGTCAGGAGGACCTGAGTTCAAATTTGACCTCAGACACTTGACATACTTCCTAACTGTGTGACCTTGGGCAAGTCACTGAACTCCAATTGCCTTGCCTTTCCCCCTCAAAAAAAATTGGTAAAAAAGAGTTCATTTAGTTGGATTCATGCCCAAAACAGAAATCCCTTTTATAGTATCCCTGGCAAGGAGGCATCTAGTCTTTGCTTGAACACTTCTAGTTACAGAAAACTTACTACCTTTGAAAGGTGTTCAGTCATTTCAGTTATTTCTGACTCTGTGACTATGTTTGGGGTTTTCTTGGTACAGATCCTGGATTGGTTTGCCATTTCCTTCTCCAGCTCATTTTATAGCTAAGGAAACTGAGGTAACCAGGGTTAAGTGACTTCATAGGGTCACACAGCTAGTAAGTATCTGAGGCCAGATTTGAACTCAGGAAGAAGAGTCTTCCTGACTTCAGATCTGGGGTTCTATCCACTGTGCCACCTAGCTGCCCATCTTTGGAAGTAACTCATGTCAATGTTGGATAGCTCCAGTTAGGACCTTCTTGTTGTTTACCCTTCATTCTCAAAGAAGACCAATGACATCACAAGAGCGATGTCTTGCCTCGTGTGTGAATTGGATTTAAGTGAGGCAGGGATGTGTAAAGTCTTTAGCCTCACTCTCTCCTTCAGGCATCTAAGTCTAGCGGGAAGACAAAGGTCAAGACAACTGGTGACGGTAGGGCCTTATATTGAATTGTAATCTGCCACCTAATAATTTCTGTCTGCAACTGCTAGTTCTATAATCTGGAGACACAGAGAATAAGTCTAATTCTTCCTATGCATGACAGTCCTATAATTACTCAACCAATGAGCATTTATTAAGTGCCTTCTCTGTACAAGGGACTTTGCTTGTTAAATTTTTCTTCTCCAAGTTAAACATCCACATTTTCTTCAGCAGATTCTCAGATGACATGGTTTTGTGTCCCCTCACCATGCTGGGTGCCTTTCTCAGGAGGTTCGCCAATGAATGTGCTTTTTCACCCATTCACTATTCATTCTATGTTGTGATGCCCAGAGTGGCCCACAGTGCTCTAATCAGGACAGAATACTCAATCTGGGTCTTGAAGGATGGAAAAAGACATTAAGGATGGCTTGAAAGATGGAGAAAAAAGAGGGACTTATGGAAGTTGGTGGGAAAGGTACAGCTAGGGCAATTAATCCCTCTTCCTCTCTATCACCATTTATAAAATTTCCATTTTCATGATTCTCAAAAAAAAGAACTAAGAACTCTGACTTTTCATCTAAATTCATTAAACATCAAGAACAATTTATAGCTATTACTTTTTATATAAGCTAACTCCTGAGTTTCAGTGACTATACTTTGAAATATGTGAGGCCCCACCATTTCTTATTCATAGTGAATGTTAGAGCTGGAAGGGTAGTGATAATCTCCCAACCTCACTTACATTTTATAGAGGAGTTTAGAGAACAGAATTGGCTGTGTCAAGGCCATAGGATTGTGGATGTAAAACTAAAAGGAACCTTAGTGGTCTTATGGTTTAAACTTTTCACTTGAGAGATGAGGAAATGATATCCTACATTAGTGAAGTGCCCTATCCAAGTTCACCCAGGTAGTAAATATCAGAGGCTGGATTTAACCCCAGGTCCTTTGGATTCAGTCCAGTGCACCCCCACTCCCAACTCCCCTATCCCCCAGCTGGCCAAACATATGGTTAGCAGCACAGCCAGGACTAAAACACACATGTTTTCCCCCTCCTAGTCCAGTGCTTTTGCTCCTGACATACTGCCTCCATTGCTGCTATACTTTGTGGTAGCTGAAATGGTTCTGAGAGTTTTATTGAATTACCTCTCCTTTCTCCTGCTGGCAAGAGGGGGTGTAATGATGGCCCTGGAAATCACCTTGGCCTACATTGCAATAGATTACCTTGTGATATTCCCCTGTTGACAGAGAGGTGGCTGAAGTCATACTCTTCTGTAAGGATGATTCCTCTATTTTTCCTTTTACTTTGAGAAAAACAACAGGACCTCTCCAAAGAGGATGAGGGAAGGGAAGGTGAGAGGAAACACAAGTTGTGTAGCATACCTGATGATAGTGAAACATCTGCATATCTAAGTCATTCAACAAATACTGTCTAAGTAATGAAAGTTTATAGGGGTTAGTGGTGCTGGGATCTGAGGGATATACATTGTTCAGACCCAGCCTAATCCTTATCCTTAGGGAACTTACTCTATAATAAGAACCTGACAGATTATTCTGCCCCATAGCAATACTTGCTAAATATATGTAGAGACATAAAACAAAGTTATGAGTGAGGCCCATAGTAGAAGATTTTTACTAACTAGAGGCTTCAGGGATGATTTCATGAAAGAGATAAAATTTGCCTTGGGCCTATTCAAGGCACAATGCTAGATGCTAAGGAAACAGAGGCATCATAGTGGTGCATTAGAAAGAGTTTTGGACTTTGAATCAGAGGATGTGGGTTCACATTCTAATTCTGAAACTACCTGTGTGAATTTAGGGGAGGGGGGTGACACTTAACCTCAGGTCTTCAGTTCCTCATCTCTGAATGAGAGGGTTAGACTAGTTTAGGGTTCTTAACCTGAAGTCTGTGAACTTGTTTTTAAAAAAAATGTTTTTGTAACTGTAATAATTATATTATATTTATATATAATTATATGTATATATTTTATAACTGTAATAATAATCATCTTTCTTTATAATCCTATGTACTTTATTTTAAACATTTAAAAACATTATTCTGAGAAAAGGTTCATAGGTTTGATCAGACTCATTGCCAAAGAGGGGGTCTGACAGAGAAAAAAGAAAAGAATGCCCAGCCTAGATGATCTTTGAGAATCCTTTCTTTCTTGAAGTCCATGCTGTGAAAAACCATGGAAATAGTCCCTGCCCTAATGGGGCTTACATTTGACTAGGCAAGGATCATCTTAATCTTTACTTTGCACAGATCCCTTTACAATTGCAAATCTCTGTGTCATCATCTCATCTGACCAGTATTCCATGTTTGAGATACATAGCAGAAGGATGATTATCCCAACTTTACAGATGATAAAAATGAGTCTCAGAGAAGTAGTGGACTTGCCAATTCAGGTAATAAGTAAATGGTAGAGCTAGGTTTGGAATCTGGGGCTTCTGAATCTCTTGCTTTCCTCCAGATCACTCCTGGACAGTACAATAAAGAAGTGACTGCTTCATCCGTTCCTCTTATGGATGTTTTGGGAAACAACCTGAGGTTGATACCTTGGCCAGCTTCTTGGGGGAAGATGGTTGTCAGAGGGGCAGTTGGGGTAGATAATTGGGGCACTCCTCCTAAAATCCTAAACTGAATAGGAAGTGTTGATGTTAGTGAAAAATATTCTGCAAAGGGAAATACTTGTAATCAGTCACTCTGAGCTTACAGAGGGGTGGAATCAGAGACCCACTTGTGAGGTATGAGAAATAGAGAGTTCTATAGCCCCTGAAAGATGCCATATAGGTGAGACTGGGGTCTAGGGACTGTGAACAAAATAAGGCTGAAGAATAATGGTAGTCAATTTCTTCCCATTCAATTCAACTTTTAGGACATGGTCCTATGAGAAATGTAGAGTACTTGAGGCTGGAGAGAATAAGAAATCTATCTGTAAGAGAGTGAGCTAAGTCCACAGTATTAAAATGGCCACCATTTTGTAGCCAAAAAGAACCATAGAGAAGTTGCAGATTTTAATAGTCAGGACTAGTTTAAAAAAAGACCTTGTAGGAACAAAGGAGAGCTGCAAGAGAACAGTGGAGAACTTCAGTAGGAAATAGTGAATGGGAATGCCAACAGGTGATGCTTGCTGAGAGTAGTTCAAGGTGAGAGTAGCTAGAAACAAGCAACACTGTGTGGATAGAAGGACCATGTTAGGGCACACTGATAGGGAGTAACAAACCTCCACCACTCCTATAAGGAACTTAATAAACTCAGTACTCTAAACCAGTGTTGTTGAACTCCAATAGAAATAGGTGCCACTAAACAGTACATAAAATCCCTTCAGGTTGCCTATTGTCTTAAAAAAACACATATTAGTGGTGGCCAGGTAGCACAGTGAGTAAGAGCACTGGCTCCAGTGTTGAGAAGACCTGGAGATCGAATCCCGGGCTCAGACACTTAGCACCCACTCAGAAACACCTGGCTGTGTAACCTTGAGCAAGTTATTTAACCCCAATTGCTTAGGGGCAGCCAGGTGGCTTAGCAAGTAAGAGCACTGGCCCCAGTGTCTGGATGACCTGGGGATCAAATCCAGGCTCAGATACTCAGCACCACACCCAGAAATAACTGGCTGTGTAACCTTGAGCAAGTTACTTAACCTTATTGCTTTAAAAAAAAACCAACAATGCATATTAACATTATCTATGTTTTATTGTATTTTTATTGCATTTTGTTAAATATTTCTCAATTACATTTTAATCTGATTCAGGCTATAATAGGGAATATTGCCAGCTGGTTTACCTGTTATGGACACCTTTTTCTAAGCTACTGAGTCTTCAAAGATATCTAGAGGGAGTGTTCACTGGTGGGCATCATTAATTCCTATGGACTTGAATGGTAATTCAATTTCCATTTAATTGTAAATAAAACTGCTAGTATTTTGAGCCTTGTGAGACTGTGTACTTATAAAGGGAGATTGTGTCCGCCCTTGCTGTGAAGTGGATTGGACAGTGGTCTGTAGATCACCTGTGTGGAGGCAACAAGTTGGAGAAGTGAGAATTCTTCCAAGCTTTGCCTGGGTAATAGACATGGTGTAATGTATAGAATGCTGGACTTGAGGTCAGGAAGACATGGGTTAGAATATCATCTGTGACACTCATAGTTATGTGGCCTTGGGTAAGTCATGGTCTCTCTGAGCCTCAGTTTTCTTATCTGGGGACAATAATACTTGTAATACCTACCTTATAGGTCTATTATGAAGCTCACATGAGATAATGTATATAAAGTATTTTTTGAATTTTGAAGCATTATGTAGATATCATTTTATATATTTAAAAATGTGTCTGTGACTCAAGGGTTATAGTAATAATAATCTCCTATTTTTATAGCATCTAAGGTTTGCACTATGCTTTTCCTCATCTGTGAAGTAAGGAGTGCAAAAATGATCATCATCCATATTTTAACAGATGAGGAAAATGAAATTCAGGGAAATGAAGTAGGAAGTGACTTTCTGGTGGCCACATTACATAGTAGATATAAAAGCTAGGATTTGAATCTAGGCTTTCTGTCTTCATGCCCCTCTGGCCTTCCACTGCATCACACTACTTTATAGATAAGGCAGCCATTCCTGGATGTTTCACTAGATCCTGAAGGTCACATGAATCAATTCTTCTTTTATGTGAAAGAAATCTTCCACCTTGATTGTGCTGGAGCTGGGAAGAAACAAACCTTCTCACATCACATGCATGGGACAACTAAGTCAATAGCATGCATGGTTAGAGATATGTAGGAGCTGGGGAGGAGGGCAGATCAGACTAGTACCTAAATAAACATCACTTTTTTTTTCTTTCTCTCCAGTTGCTTCTGCAGTCACCTACCTGTAGGAAATAACTCTGAAGTTCTGATAGCTTTCAAAATAGTCTTTGGGTTCAAAAAGCACTCTGGGACAGAGAAAGATGGAAAAACTGACATGAGTATGTGTACCCAGGCACAGAGAACCGGGCTCCTGAAGGAATCAAAGGATAAAGCTCCAATGCCTTGATAAAATATGATGCATTCTGCCTGCCAGTGACGAAGATGAGCACATTAAAAAAATACAATTCTCACATACAGACTGATTCTGTTACTATCTGATGACTTATTGACTCAGAAGTCCTTTTATTTCAAGGCATCCAACTATATTTCTATGGACACTATCGCATGATTAGTTACCTTGTAACTTAAAAACTCTTATCAGAAAATAACAGCCGTCTGATTGTCTGGCCAGCATGAAATGTGCCATATTTTATAATTGAAGTAATATACACACATATATCATATATTTGAAAAGTGTATATGGCTATACTGCTTTCATTCTCATTTCACATTCCAATACAATGCCCCAAGTTGGAGAATTGAAGCTTTTTGATTTCTTGAAGCATTTTAACTGTAACTATATTTCTTAAAAAAAACCACTTATTTTTTCATTTTCCTTATTATGATAAGGAAGCCCAACGATTCATCACTAGGCTTTGGCTTCTGTACCCTTTTAAAAGCTACAGAGTATATTTTATTGTTGTAATGTGCTAGCCTAGGCAGGGGAAAGAACATTGATATTTGGCATTCAGAAAACCTCACCCAGAATGGAATCTTGACTCTGTTATTTGCTATTATATGACCTTGGGTGTTACTTAATGTCTCTGAGCCTCAGTCCTTGTCTGTAAACTGGGGATAATAATACCTATGCTGATCACCTCTTTGTCTTTATTATGAGGATCAAAGGGGATTATTTATGTGAAAATAACCATTAAGCTCTATACAAGCCATTATTATTTTGGATGCCTTTTTTTCCACCTGAAAGCAAATAAGCTCAAGGGCCTGGTCTGTATGACTCTCCTCAGCACCCCACCATTATATCTATATTTATCTATAGGTGGGAAGTTATCTTGCTAATAGTAAGAATTTAAGAAATATTTGTTCAATAAAATTGAATTGGACTCAATGAAAATGAATTGAATAGTAGATAGGTAGGTTTAGGTTCTCTTGTTAGGAGTATTTTTTTTATATGCACATTTAGCTGTTTCTCTGGCTGCCTGTCTCTCTTTGGTCTATACTTGTGATTTGGATTTAATGTCTTTTTTTTTTGGTGGGTGTGAAAGGGTTTAAAACATTTCTTTCCCTACCATAGGAGATAGCTATATGAATGCCTTTTAAATCCAGATTAATATGTCTTAATTTAAATCCTTTCTCTAAAGAGGCCTGAATATTTGGGGATAAATAGATAAGGACACAATGGTTAGATCCAACAGAAAGCAACTTAATTAAGAATGAAAGGCACCAAATTTGATTTGCAGGGTGCTCTACTCTGATGGCTTATCATAGCACAAAGGTGTCTCCAGGTTCTCGAAGGTTATGCCAGGAAAGTGAAAGTTCTAGCAAACTCAGCCCATCTAGAAGGACTATGAAACTAGAGAGAGATTTGAGCCAACCTAAGCACAGAGACTCATTGCTAGTACATTGGCCGCTAGGTGATTAATTCATTACAACCAAGGCAAGATGGCCCTCAGCTGTAAAACTACTACTTCTGTCACAAGATTGTAACTGAGATTATATTTGGCATTCTGAAGTCTTCTTTTAGATTATTGTGCTCATCATGTAAATCTATCTCTTGATTCTCCTTATTTTTCTCTATATCAGTTCTATATATCATATCTATGTCAGTATATATATTCTGTTATTTCTTAATGGCATAATCATACTGCATTACAGTCATATGCCACAATTTATTCAGCCATTCTTCAACTGATGGGTACCTACTTTAAGTATTTTATTATTTCCAAAAGTGGTATTATAAATATTTTTGTATATATGGTAACTTTTTCTCTTTTATCTCTTTGGTACATATGTTTAATAGTGGTATCATTGAGTGTTATAGGAATGTAAATTTTTAAGTTCTTCCCTGCCCCTAGGTTAAGTGCACCTGGAGCCTGTGGTGGGAGGCTTGTTTCTCAGGAGATACTTTGTGATTGGGCAGTGGGTCAAGGTTGTTACATTCTCTGAGCCAGGAGAAGGCTATATAAGCCCTGATGTGAGTCTTTGCTTTGGGGCTCACTTTGAGAAGTGTTGTGTGATTTGACCAGATGAGACTCTGGGCAGCCATTGTTGAGAGCCCCCTGGCTTTGAAAAAACCCAGATATTGATGCTTCCCCCTCTGGTAACTGTGATTTGGTATGGATGTAATGGTTGGACAGTTTGGAAGCCTGTCTGCTGAAATGTCCTTGTAATTTATGCTTGTAACCTCTGTATACTCTGAAGTTCGGGGTGCTGACCTTTTCCCCCTGAACTAGGTAAATGATATATGTTTGATTGATTAAAGTAAGCTTGTTAACCCATTTTGAGTTGCTTTCCTTTAGCAAAGCAGATCTAAGAACCTGTGTTGGCAGCTACCCTGGGGATGCTGGGGTGCTTGCTGCTACATTGAGTCAAAGGGTAAGCCTAATTTTTAAATGTAATTCCCATTGATTTTCTAGAATGCTTGTACTTTTTATACCTCTGTCAACAGAATGGTGCCTTATTATGCCTGTCTTCTCACAGCCCCTACAACACTTAACCATTTTCATCTTTTGTCATACTTGCCACTTTGACTGGTATGAGCTAAGACTACAGAATTGTTTTAATCTGCATTTCTCTCACTGTTAGTGATTTGGAGCATTCTTTCATATGGCTGTTTATAGATTCCATTTGTTCTTTTGAAAACTGCTTGTTTTATATTTTTGATAACTTCACTTTGGAAGAATAGTTCTGCTTAGTATATATTTGAATCAGTTCCCAATATGTCTTGCATACCAGACTTTTATCAGATATATTTCCTGCAAAAACTTTGCCCAATCTCAACAAATTTCTTTTCTTCTAATTCTATATGGATTAATTTTGTTTATACAAAATCTTTTTAATTTTATAGAATCAAAATTATGTATTTCATCTTCTCTTATCATCTCTATTCCTTTAGTTAGGAATTCTCTCCCAAGTCAGAATTATGTAAAGTTCCTCATTCTTTTCTCCTCTCCCCTCCTCCCCCTACTCTTTCTAATGATGTGATTTTTTATATTTAGTTAATGTATTCATTTCAAGCTTATTGTGATTTATGGTACAAGATGTTACTAGGTTCTAAACCTAGTTTCTGCCAAATTACTTTTCAATTTTCACAGAAGTTTTTGTCCAGTGTAGAGTCCTCACAACAGTACTTGTTCTCCTTGGGTTTTTCCAAACACTAAGGTGTTATATTTGATTGTTTTAGGATCTTACTTATCTAAAATGATAAACTTTTTTCTTTGTTAGCCAGCATCAAATAGTTTTTACTATAGTTTGAAATTTGATAATGTTGGGTCCCTCTCATTCCTACTTAAAAAAAATTCCTTGATATTCTTGGCCTTTTGTTCCTCTACATGAATTTTACTATAATTTTGTCTGGTTCCATAGGATTAACCTCATGGTAACTGGATTGATATGGCATTAGATCTTTGAATTAATTTAGGCAGAATCATAATTTTTAATTATATTGACATGTATGAACTATAAACAATGAATATTTTTTCTGAATTTTGTTTTCTTTTTGTAAGGAATATGTTTTAGTGGTATATTATATTAGACCTAAGTGCCTCCTCATAGCTTATCTAATTCCTTTTGCAGTTATTTTGATTAGGATATATTTTATTTCCTCTTGCTGGATTTTGTTAATGTCAAACATAAAAGTTGATGATTCTCATGACTCTGTGGTTTTACCTCTATCAATATTTATCTCCTCATTTACTTTTCTTGTTTTATTAATGCTAACACTTTTAGAACTTAAGAAATGAAGGTGACAGTGGACACCCTTTGTTAATAAATATTCATTAATAAACACTCATTAAAATAATTGCATTTCTTAGTTTTAGATGAATACTGTTTATTATATTAGAAAAGATCCATTTATTCCTGTGATTTAAAAGAAATTTAACGTCTTTAGTTTTTCAAAACTTTTTTCTTCACTGATTGATAGAAAGATGTCTCCTACTGTTTTGTTACTGATATGATTGATCATTAATATCTTTAGTTTCCTTAATGTTTAACCATCCTTGTGCTGCTAGTATATATCCAATATAATTACAGTGACTTCTCAGAGTTTAGTTTCATTAAACTGATTTATTCCAGAGAGTTTTAAAAAAACACATCCCACCCCCAATATTAAGCCTTTTATAAGAGTCTATTGAAAGAGTTTATAAGAGTCTATTGAAAATTAATTTAAGTTTTACACATTTGCCGCCCCTCCATCCTTGTCCCCACAATTCAAGAAAAACCATAGAGCAGTGGAAAAGGTTATGCATTTGGCATCAAAGGAGCTGTGTTCAGCTGTGAGCTTGCACTTTTATGATTCCTGTGACATTGGGAAATATCAGTTTCCCTCTCTGGTCCTTGGGTTTCCTCCTTCATAAAATGTGGGGGTTGAAATAGATAATCTCTAAAGTCTCTTCCAGCACTAAATTCTCAGATATTTTCCACAAATTAGCTGTTATCTGTGCACGACAAATATACTGATACAAAGTATACTGATACTTGAAACTAATAGAATCGGGCTGATTCCTTATTACTAGGGTACTGAACCTCTGCTAAAAAATTTAAGTAATTTCCCCTTAAATGGATGAGTACATTTTTGTAACTGTGAAACCACTGATGATGAGATAGATATTGCAATGACAATAACTGACATGTACGTGGCAGCTTGCACAAATCATCTGATTTGATCTTTATAAAAACTCTGTGAAATAAATTAGGTAGGCTTCATTATCCCCATTTTACAGATGAGGAAGCTGAAGTTCAGAGAGGTTATCTTACATTCTGGAAGGCAACTAGGTATCATAGTAGACAGAGCACTGGATGGTGGACATAGAGTTAAGGCAGACCTGAATTCAAATCCCACATGAGATGGTGCTTAGCTATATGACCCTGGGCAAGTTAATTAACCTCTGTTTGCCTCAGTTTCTTTGTCTGGAAAATGGAACACAACAACCAGGTGGTGCGGTGTAGAGAGCCCTGAGTCAGGAAGACCTGCATTCAAATCTGGTTTCAGATACTTATTAGCTGGGTGACCCTGGGTAAGTCACTCTACCTCACTTTACTCAATAGCAAAATGGGGATAGTAGCTCCTACCTCCCAGGGTTGTTGTGAGGATTAAATGAGAGAATAATTGTAAAGTGCTTAGCACATAGTGAGCTACATACATGTTAGCTACGTATATGAAATGTGATAGTATTTGTAAAGCACTTAGCAAACTGACCCCTTGGACCATACTGTCCATGAGGTTTTTTGGCAAAGATACCGAAGTGGTTTGCTCTTTCCTTCTGCAGTGGACTAAAATGAACAGAGGTTAAGTGACTTGCCCAGGGTCACACAACAGTAAGTATCTGAGGTCATATTTGAACTCCGGTCATCCTGACTCAAGACTCAGCATTCTATCCACCAAACCATCTAGCTACCCAATATAAGTGCTAGCTAGATATCACATAAATAACTAGCTATGCTAGGGGTCATAAAGATCAAAAGCAGAATTCAAACCCAGGTGTCTCCTGTCTGGCTTCAATTTCACCTCTTTTTCTATTACAACATGATGTTTGCAGTTAACAGTGCCTGCAAGTTCCCAATAGCCCACTCACCTCTTGATAGATTTTCTGTTAAGTTAAAACACAGTTATTCCTCCCCATGTTAAACAGCCAGTCTGTTCAATGCTCATTAGGTACTGAGCCATGGTGAATTTCTCACCGGCTATCTATTCCCCCAAGCCTGGAATTCTCTCTCTCCTGCCCTCCCTAGCTTTCTTCAGGTCTCAGCTAAGATTCCACCTGCCAGAAGCCTTTCTTAATCCCCCTTAATGTTAATGCATTCCCTTCTGTTGATTATCTCCAATTTATCCTGTGCATATCTTGTTTGCACAATCTTGTCTCTCTCCATTACTTAGTGAGAGCCTTAAGAACAGGGTCTGTCTTTTTTCTTTGTCTCCCATGATTAGCACAGTGCCTGGAACATAGTAGGCACCAAATAATAAATGCTGGTTGTTGAACTTGACTTCCTTGAATAAGGTATAAAGAATACAGTTGGCTCAAAGATAAACTACTTCTACTGCTTTATGTGTCCAAAAAAAGAGGGGGTTCCATCTGCCTATATTTGAAATCTACATTCAAGTTTGCATCTGGTTAAACCCCACCCAGATGGTGTTACACAAATGTATGTGTTAAAGATATTTTATATTAGTGTTGTGGGCGTGTATTTTTTTTTTACATTGACTACCATGGCAGCCAGCATATCCAACCTGCTGCTGAGAGAATTCATGTCAAAATAAAGATAAGTTGAAGTTTTATTAATGAAGGTCGATAGGCAATGAAAATGACCACTTCCATGGGGAGAAATTTTTCAGCCAGTCAAGTGTGAGAGGTTTTCAGAAATGGTTTAGAGCTCTATTGGGTACTAAAAGGAAACCTTTCTAGCTAACCTGATGCATTGCATGTGTAAATATTTGGTGTTATTCAATATAAGTATTTATTAAAAAACACAAGACGTTATTTGAAAGGATTTCTGGGCTTATTGTGCTTAATGTCAGTAAATGTTAGCATGTATAGCTTTACCTTTCAGAGAAAGGCTCTGGAGTGGGCATTTAGCTAGATCTGTACACCTACACGCTGCAGATGGTTTCGTTTTATAAGAGATGAAACTGCATTTGGTGGAACTGATTAAATATAAAAACACCACCATCTGCCATTTATTCTAATATAAAATGGTTTGGGCAGATGCTGACATCTTTCGAGATGATTGATTCATCTCTGACAAGAGAAGATTCTCAGAGGGTTCCAGCTGCCCACTGCTCAGACAATACCAGTTTACAAGACTGAACGCCAATCACAGTGGTTTGATTTGGATGTAGCAGGTGAACGGAGGGCAGTTTAATAACCAGCAGCCTGGAATTTCTAAGTAGGATGACTGCCTTCTCACCCCACCCTCTGTAGCCCCCACTTCTGGCCCATATTTAACTGTGAGAATGTTTTACACACACAATATACTGTATTAAGCTCCTGCTATCCCAGGCTAGGATAATTGGAGGCATGTCAATTTCAGATACCAGGAATTCAGAGAACAGTGATAACAATTTTCAAATATTCAACAAGCCTACTACTTGTGGGTCAAAAAATTTTTTAAAATGTACTGTTACATATATTAGTTTGTTGATAACAATATGTTTTTGAAGAATAAAGTATGTATCAGGTTTTGATGTAATTTTAATGCATTTACAGTTATTGCATCTACCCTTGTAGAAATGGCAATACTCATTAAACCATTTATATAATTACTAGCATTTATATAATGCTTTAAAGTTTACCAGACATTTTACAAATATCTCATTTGATTCTTACAACAACACTGGGAAGCAGGTGCTATTATTTTCCCCATTTTTTTTTTAGAAAACTGAAGCAAATCAAGATTAAGTGACTTGCCTAGGGTTACACAGCTAGAAAGTAATATTTTGAAGAATGCATTCTAAAATTTGCTTTGCTAGTTTACATTAGTTGTTATTCATGTAGTACTTTAGGATACATAAAGAATTGTATGTATATTATATCATTCAATCCTCACCATGATCTGTAAGATTTCTCAGAGAAGGCTAAGTGACCTGCAAAACTCACACAGCCTGTATATGTCAGAGACTTAATCTGAACCCAGCTTTTTCTGACTCAAGGTCAGCTTTCTATCCATTATTCCACAGTCTCTCAGTTTCAGCTATTTCCAGTATAAAAATTATGTAGAGCAAAATGTACTGTATCTTAAAAACAAAACAGAACAAAAACTTTCAAACAACCTTGCTCAAAATCCTATAATATTCTCCATTTCTTGTATTCTGATTTTGAGTTAGACTACTTCACAAAATTTCTTCCTGTTTTCTCATCTCTGTACTTTTGCTAATGTCACTTCTTTCCCTGAAATATTCTCCTCCTTCCTTTTGATCTAATTTGTGCCCACCCTTCAAGGCTCACATCAAATGACATTTCCTTCACAAATAATGAAACAAACATCCCCTGTCCCTGGCCAATTGTCCTGGTCGAAATAATTTTCTATTTTATTTTCATATTGTATCTTGGATGGTAACTGAAGGCTTACTTTTTATTTTTCTTTTTAATTGCTAAGCTCTGTGAAAAGAACTATGTTTTTCTCATCTTTGAATCATTCATATGTAATACAGTCTTCCGCCCATAGTAGTATATCAGTAAATATTTACAGAGTGAGAAAGGGATCAAATTGACATAACAGGTATGTCAGGTTGGAATCATTAACAATCCCTCATAGAATGTGATCAGTCTCCCTTATGTCTCTTTTCGCTGCCACTTGTGAATGTCTCCTTGCTTCCTTCTACCAACCTAGTTCTTATTTTTTCACTATGCTCCACCTCATGCCTAGGCCTTTCTTTTCATGGAGTTTTCCTTGACTGTCCCAAACCCCAGAACTCTCTATGCCTTTTACAGAGTCTACCTGGCAAATACTTCTTGGACTTGTCACTCAGGGTGGCTGGTCAAAGAAAGGGGAAGAACTTTGTAAGGTGAAAATGTCATCTAAGAGGTCTCAATCTGACAGGTTCAACCAGAAACCTTCCCTTTTCCATCAAGCATTCCCATGACCTACTTGTCATGCCAGACTATCCTCTTTTCTTTCTTTACAGGGTTACAAATGTAACCTAAGGCCTAAAGATCATTAGTATGAGATCATTCTGATTGGTGGAGACCAATGTCTTATGCCTACGTGAGGGGTAGAGCAGAATTGGTGAGAATGGAAGAAAGGAGAATTTTTCCCCCTTTGTCCTTGGGAGTCCCTGAATTTTCAGGCTTCTCAGGTTCTATAGTTTCTTCAGGTTTTAGATGCTTCTAGCTTTTGGCTTTGAGAGAGAAGATGGGAGATGCCAACCCCACTCCAGTTTGCTGAGGGTAGATAAGACTGAAAAAAAGCTAACATGAGAAGAGCTGCCAATCTTCATCACATCCCCATACCCAGCTTACTACACTAACGACTTTGGGGAACTTCCCCTTGCATGGGATCTAGTACTCTCTTTCTGTCTCTCTCTCGATTGAGCTGAATTACCTCATTCCCAATGGGAGAACTCCTTCACTCTGTTTTTTCTAGTATATATATTCTCCTATATAAACTTTTTCTGATTTCCGTTTTCCTGTGGACTTGGATAAAAAGGGTTTCCTTGCTACTGCCTATGTGTGTTCATTTGAGCTTCTCTGCTATTTACTATGCATGTTCAATGTGGACCTGACATTGGATGGGAAAAGGGTTAAACCTTGAATATGAAGTTTGGGACCTCCTTTCCCCAATTAAAGAACAGTAGAAATTAGCTTGAATCTGAAAATCATATCCGCTGGACTAAAAAATTTTAAGGAAGCAGATATATACATTTCTATCTTAGTAGTGCTTTCTCTGTGGGGAGCAAACTAGTCAAGCTTTTGACTCCAACCTCTTGCTTCTCCTCTTGGCAAGAAATAAAGTCTCCACTGGAGGAAGATGGGAGAAGATGTTAGAGGGGACTATTCTGCCTCTTTTCAAGCCACATGACACCTCATGCTATATGTAGGGACAACTCTTCCTACATTAGATAAGAGAAATATTGTAGATTTAGTTTGCTCAGATTTTAGCAAAGCATTTGACAAGATGGAGAAATAAAGACCAGGTAATAGCATATTTGAGTTGATTTTAAATCTTGTTGAATGGCTAGTCCCAAAGAGTAACCAGTAATGACTTTGTATCAATTGAAAGGAGGTGTCTAGTAGAGTGACACCCACATAGGAATCTATGTAACCTCAGCTATTTTATATTTTTAATCAGTCATTTATAGATAAAGGCATACATGTCATGATTATTAAACTTGGAGCTGTCATAAATTCGTGTGGGATATCTAACTTGTTGAATGAATGAGTCGGCATCCATAAAGGTCTTGACAAGCTAGAACGTTAGACCAAATCTAGAGTAACAAGAAAAATGTGAAGTCTTACTCCTGAGTTAAAAAAAAAATAACAGCAATAACAACAACATTAACTCCACAAGGATAAGATGGGACAGACATGTCCAGGCAAGGGCTTATCTGGAAATGATCTGAAAGTTTTAATGGACTGGAAATTCAGTGTTTGTCCAAACTGAGATATGTCAACCCTTCCATTCCATTTCTCTCCCAAATAAAAACCAAATGCTGATACTAATAGGATTGTAGGCTGCATTATGAGTCATTGAGTCCAGGCCTAGGGAGGTGACAGTCTTCTCTTGTCAGACTACACGGAATATTGTATTTGGGTTTGGGTGCTGTATTTTAGGAAAGACATTAGTAATATTAGGAAGCATCCAGAAGAGGGTTACCAGAATGATGAAAGGCCTTGATTTCATATCATACGGAGATTAGTTTAAGGAACTGGGGATATTTGGCCTAGAAAAGAATCTTGGAGGTGAGGTTAGTTTTTGAAAAAGTATAGAACAGAGAAAAATTAGAATTGTTTTCTTTGGGCCCAGAAAGCAGAACTGGAAGAAGTTCCAGAATGTGGGATTTAATCTTGATGTAAAGGAAGAATGAATCTTCTTAGATGTCAGGGCTACTCCAAAGTAAAATTATTCTGTTGAATGGTTACTTGACAGGGCATGTTGTAGAAGAGATTTTAGTTCGTGCATAGTTTAGACTAGCTGGATGGTAATTCCTCTTCCAACTTTGAGATTTTGTGATTCTCTGAATTCCTATAGAACTTCTAGACTATACCATGGTCTTTAGAAATTGAAAATATTTTACTATATTGTTTTCTCAAGTTATAGTCTTACCTGCATTATGATCTCCTCAATATCTATTTGTTTTTATTCTTTACAACATTTAGCAAAGACTTAAGGATATAGAAAATCATAGGAATATAGATTTAGAGGTAGAAGGCAATGTAGAAGCCTTCATTTGACAGAGTGGGAAATGGGCTTGCAGAAATATTGTGAATTACTCTACATTTGTAATTCGTCTTTAGCAGAGCTGGCATAAATTTCCGGTTTTGCCAACTCTAAGTTAAGTACTCTTTCCATTATTCTCTGTTGGCTGGTCAATATTTTTTTTCTTTTATCTTGCTATAACTCTCATAATATCTTTGTCTATTTCTCCACATTTGCATTTCTATATGGACGCAGCTATTATAAGGAGTCCCTCTCTGGGAGCACCTGGGGAAGGGGACGGTAAAATCAAACATGATCTCCTTTAAATACTTAATGAGAAGACACTACACTTCTTTAGCAGGCTCTGCTTTCTCATTGTATCATAATCTTTCTCACTGACCCCTGTATTTCCTAACTTTTATGGGCAGCTGCAAGAAATATCAACCCAGCTATGGGTAGAAATTGTGTACAAAATGAGCAAAGAGACATTCCCTGATCCTAGCACTGCATATCATGCAACAACAGTCTCAGATAGATCAGAATTGTCAGTGACAGACACAAAGAGGAGTAGAAAAATGAGGTGCAAACTGGAATTTGTATAGCACTTTAAATTTGGGAAAACACTTTGTATATGGGAGGGGTATTTAGTAGCTTAAAACTGTGCTAATTTCTTTGGGACATTTCAGTGATCACTTAAATACACAAAGCAACCTGGCAGCCAGGTAGCACAGCGAGTAAGAGCACCGGCTCCAGTGTCGGGACGACCTGGGGATAGAATCCTGGGCTCAGACACTTAGCACCCACCCAGAAACACCTGGCCGTGTAACCTTGAGCAAGTCACTTAACCCCAGTTGCTTAGGGGCGGCCAGGTGGCTCAGTGAGTAAGAGCACCGGCTCCAGTGTTGGGACGACCTGGAGATCAAATCCAGGCTCAGATACTCAGCACCACACCCAGAAATAACTGGCCGTGTAACCTTGAGCAAGTTACTTAACCCCGATAGCTTAAAAAAAAAATACACAGAGCAGTGCATTAGACAATGGATTGTGGGAAAAGGATGTGGGTGGGTGGGCTAGTCAGGTAGTAAGAATGAAGGAAAACTAGTGGAAAATCCAAGTGCTACACTGGCATCCATGAAATGACCTAGAGATGAACACCTATGGAACATTGGGTAGCAAGCTTTTCTATACATGGGAGGATAGAGATAAAAATCATACAGGATTAGAAGGCAGGGATAGGTTGCAATGTGCATTGTTGGAGGCTGCTCTTGCATTGAAGAGGGCATGGATCCTCTGAAGTTTTAAGGTTTAAGAACTGTTTCTGATTTCAGGTTTTCCCCTTCATGGTGTTTAGTTTGTATGGGACAATCCATTCCCTACTTAGTCTTTATTATAATCAACAGCATGAAACTTTTTAAGTAGCTGGTCCAGTTAGGGATGTGGGTGTGGCCATAGAACCCGCCTTTGTTTTGTTTTGTTTTCATTTTCAAAGTGATCCTTTGCCAAAAACCTCCTCTAATTTGTCTTCTTGGTATGGAGGTCACCATGGACCCCCAAGATCTCTTCCAGTTGAATGAAGCTCTGGAAGGTTCCAACGAGGTGGAAAGGCCTCAACTCTGCGAGGCTCACAGATGTTCTATGTATCTGTTGTCTGGGGACCAACCTGCCTGAGGCTAGAGTGATTCATTGCCAGGTAGGCTGCAGGATTTTGAATTGTTCATTTGTAGCAACTCTGAAAGACCATTTATTAAGCCATATAGGGGCTGTGACCCATAGTAGTTGAGGCATACTCACACCAAAGAAATCACAGGTCTTTGAGGTGTTGAAGAAGTGAAAATAATTGACCATATGGTAGTCACACTTATGGCTCTAATATCATTAACACCATGCTAATGTATTTGTCAGCAAATGGAAATGTCCAGGGTCCACTCAGGGCCCTAGTCACATGTGAATAGCAGTGTACTAGATAGTTTTACTTTTAGGAGGCAAACTCATGACAGCAAGGTGCTAAATTTTATAACTACTTACCTCTCTGAATAAGGCGCCTTTAAGTGAGTATTTTCCACTTTTAACAGGAAGTATCTCTTTGCTCTGGTTCCTGACCCCACATTTTTGTATATAGAAATATAATAAACTGTGCTCTGAAGTCAATTCAATTGAAATTGAAATTAACATGAAAACATTATGCTTTCTGATTGTTTTCTTTTCTCTGACATAATTTAGATACCTATAATCCTATTTGAAAAATGCATTCGTTTTCGGGCAAGCTTTCTTATTTTCTAAAACAATGCATGTGGCATGAAATCACTGAGCAGCCAGAAGAGTTAGACTTTTAAGTTGCAGGTGGAATCCAAACGCAGAAGGAATATCTAAAACGCAGTCATATTCCCAGTGCTTGCATGTCATTTCCAAGCTGCTCTCCTGTCTCTTATTTCTTCTGTTGCTATTGCCCCTTCTATTGGCTCACTAACGACTCTCTGCCTAATTTGCGCAATTTTCCCTGTGATATTAGTTTTCATTTTTTTTCCCTGTGAGCAGATTTCTCCTGCCATATGCTCATTTAATCCTAATTGTGGTGTGTGAACATCTTGTGCGCTTAGTAGCAACGTCCCTTGGGGTTCTGCAAAGCTGAGGGCTATGTGACCCTTGAAGCCATGTCAGAGTGAGAATTTCAGCACACCAGGCCTCCTGGCTGGACCATTTTCATTTCTGCTATGAAATCAGACAGTGGCCAATGTTTCTTTTTCCTTCTCTTAACAAGAGCACCATATTGTTTGGCTGCTTCCAGATTACATCATGCTTTCACACCTGTTAGGGAAAAAAATCGCAATGTAATGTGTTTTTTAAAAGTTTCATTTCCCTGAGTGCAAGTTCCTGAAGTTTAAAATTGGCAAGTGAAAACTGATTGAAGTGATACCCAATGTCAGGCATGTTAATTTTTTAATTCCATGTAATAGGGAGTGGTAGCTTTGCAGACCTGGCTAGCTGACAAGTTGTTGACAATTCTCAACAGTAGGTCTTTATGGGAGCATCCTAAGCATGGATGTTTTAAAATGTGGAACTTGTCAGTTGAAAGTTTGGTTTCCATCTGCTAGACATTATCCTACACTGCATCAGTGCTCAAGAAGGAAGAAAGAAGGGGATAGGCTGAGTAACAAATGATGAAGAATGGTACTACAAATAAGTATCACGAAGTTGACAAAAGAAATAATTTAAATTAATGATAGACGTGGAGAATCTTATACGTTACAGCTATTTTGAACAGTTTTTCTTCCTTGTCCAGTGAATGTAGATGGAATGCTACATAATTTAAATGCAAATCTGATCAGGGCAGAGTAATGAGGGACTCTCTCCTTTAGTCCTTAGAAGCTATGCTTCTCTTGATGTAGCCCAAGATTGCATTAGCTCCTCGTGCTACTACACCACACTCTGAACACATCTTCAGTTTGTAGCTGTATGCCTATGAAACCTGGAGAGTATACCAGCACCAGACCAGGAAACTGAATCGCTTCCATTTGAACTGTTTTAGGAAGATTCTAGAGATCACCTGGCAGGATAAAATACTAGACTTTGAGGTCCTTTTTGAACTAAACTCCCAAGCTTTCGAACTCTGCTGCAGAGAGCATAACTATGATGGGCCGGCCATGTTGTTTGAATGCCAAACATATGCTTTCCTAAAATACTATTTTATGGAGAACTCACACAGGGTAAGCAGTCATATGGTGGTCAGAAGAAGTGCTACAAGGACATTCTCATGGTCTCTCTTAAGAACTTTGGAATTGATTGTGTGACATGGGAGACAATGGTACAGGACCACCCAGGATGGCATGCCCTCATCAGAGAAGGGGTTGTGCTCTATGAGCAAAGTAGGATTGAAGTAGGTCAAAAGAAACATGAAATGTGCAAATTTAGAGAATCCACCCTAAATGTTCACATGGACTCTTTGTGCCCAACTTGTGGTAGAGCCTTCTGAGCTTGCATTGGTCTGAACAGCCACAGTTGGATACACTGTAACTTGACTCTAACATAGTGAGGTAATTTTAGTCTTATTCGAGAATGGAGGACAACAACCAATCAACCACTAAAGCACACACATCTTTTTATGAAATGTCTTTTTTATTGATATCTGCTTTTTGAGCATCATCAGAATTAACTCTCTGCCTCCCAGAGAGCTATCTCATATAAAAGTTTCAATTTTTAAAAACAAAGGGAAAAAAAAGAATATGAAAAAAATCAGCACAGCCAATCAATACATCTCTTTTTTTCCCCACAAAGGGGTGGATTGGGAGTATCCTCTCAAATCTCTTCATTCGAGTCATGCTTGATTTTTGTAATTTCATTACTTTCACTGATTTTTAAAAATGTGATTGTTTTTTCCATTTACATTGTTGTAGTTAATATGTATATTATTTCCTTGGCTGTACTTCACTCTCATCAGTTCATGGAGATCTTTCTGTACTTCTCTGTATTCATCGCATACATTATTCCTTACTGAACAGTAATATTCCATTATATTAATGTATCACATTTTTAAATGCTATTCTTCAATCCACTGGCATCTACTTTATTTTCAATTCTTTACTATCACAAAAAAATGCTGCTATAAATATTTTAGTGCACTTGGGGACTTTCTTATCATCAATATCTTGACGTGTAAGCCCCAAGGAATCCCGTTCTCTGGTCCAAAGGGTATGGGCATTTTAGTTACTCCTTTTGTACAATTCCAAATTGCTTTCTACGGTGTTGATAAGATTTCACTAATCCATCAACAATGTATTACTGTGCTTATGATTCTGGAATCCCTCCATCATGGACTATTGCCATTTTTAAAAATCATCTTTGCCAATTTTCAGGGTGTAAGATGAAACATCAGGGATGTTTTGACTTGTATTTAGCTTATTATTAGTTATTTGGAACAGTCTTTCATGTGGTTGTGAATACTTTGCAAATTTGTTGAGATCTGTTTGTTCATACTTTTATTATCTATTAGAGAATGACCATTAGTCGTGTGTGTATGTGTGTGTGTGTGTGTAATCATTATCTCTCTCTCTCTCTCTCTCTCTATATATATATATATATATCTTGGGTTCCAAACCCTTATTAGAGAAATTTGATACAAAGATTTTTTTTCCTCATCCAACTGCTTTCCTTTTATCCTAGGTGCATTAATTTTGTCTAGGTAGAAGTTTTTCAGTTTCAAGTAATCAGTTATCTATTTGATCTTTTGTAATTGCCCCTTTCTCTCATTTAAGAATACATCTCCTCCCCATAGATGTGAGAGGAATATGATGGGCTTTTCTTCTAATTTTTCAAAATAGTATGCTCTTAAATATTAAGGTCACATATCCATTTAGAATATATTATGGAATGTGCTACAAGATTTTAGTCTAAGCCTTATTTATACCATAAATTTCCAGTATTTTCACGGTATTCCCAGAAGTTTTTTTTTAAATAAGGAGTTTTTCCTAGGCAATTTATATTTTCCACTTTTCAAACACTGGGTTATTGAATTCCATTGTTTCTGATTATCTCTTTTCTAGTCTGTTCCACTGATTTAACTCTCTATTTTCTAACCAATAACAAATAGTTTTGATGACCACTGCTTTATAATATAGTTTGAAGTCTGGAAATCCTATTCCCCCTTCATATCTACTTTTAGAGATTTCTTTTGATATCATTTCTCTTGAAATTCTAGATCTTTTGTGTTTTCAGATGAATTTCATTGTTATTTTTTATCAAGGTCTATAAAGTGTCCTCCTCTTGACAATTTAATTGTGAAGTGTGTCATTAAACATATAAATTAAATTTAGTAGCAATGTCATTTTTTTTTACTATATTGGCACAACTTAGCCATGAGCAGTGAATATTCTTCTAGCTATTTAAGTTGTTCTTATTTCTTTAAGGAACACTTTGTGATTGATTCTATACATTTTTTTAAAAATAATTTAGTAGATTGATCCCTAGATATTTTATTCACTTTGTAGTTATTTGGAATTGTATTTTCCTTTCTCTTATTGTTTCTTATGTATTTTAATTATTACATTGCTGATTTTAAAGGTTTATTTTGTAGCCTAAAACTTTGCTGAAGCTATTGTCTTAATTAGTATGTTTGCTGATTGCTAGGATTGTCCAAGTACCTCATCATACTATCAGCAAATAGGGATAGTTTATTTCCTCTTTACCTACTTTTATGCCTTTGATTTCTTTCTCTTATTGCTATTGCTAACATTTCCAGAACTATATCAAGTAATAGTAGTGGGTATCCTTGCTTCACTCCAGTATTTACAGGAAAAAAAAATTCTGGTCTATCCTCATTGTATATCCTTGCTTCTGGATTTAGAAGGTTTTTATAATATTAAAAAAAAGAGTTCCTTGAGGTCTATACCCTGTAGGGCTTTTAGCATAGATGAGTGCCACACTTTGTCAAAGGCCTTTTCTTCATCTATTGAAAGAATCTTGTGATTTTGAATGTTTTAGTTTTTTAATGTGATTAAACATACTAATTGTTTTGCTGATGTTAAATCATCCTTGCATCCCTGATATAAATTTCAGTTGGTCATAATAAGTGATCTTTTTTTTTTTTTTTGATAAATGACTGTAGTTGATTTGACAAGAGTTTGCTTAAAAATTTTGAGTCACTGTTCATTAATGGTATTGGCTTGTAGTTTTCTTAATAGATTTTATCTTTCTTGCGTTTAGATATTAGGACTATATTTGTCTCACAAGAGGTTTCTGGTAGGATGCTTTTTTATTAATTTTTGAGAATAATTTGTGAAGTATAGTTATTAATTTTTCTTTATAAATGTGATAGAATTCTCCTGTAAATCCATCAGGACCAGACTTTTTTTTGGTAGTTCCTTTATAGCTAGATCTATTTCCCTTTCTGAGATTGAGTAATTTAAGATCTCTACTTTTTTTTTAATTTGGGTATTTTATAGTTTTGAAGGTATTTCTCTTGTCTTCTCAGGTTTTTAGGTTATAGCTGTGCATGACATGTTCTGATCATTCTTTTAATTTCTTCTGATTTTGTTGTGATTTTACCTTATTTATTGACTATTTTATTGATTTGATTTTCTAAAATCTTTTTAATCAGATTAGCTAAAGTATCAATTTTAAACTTCTTTTCAAAGAATCAGCTTTTGAGTTTATTGATTATTTCTATTTTTCTTGCCAATTTATCTAATTCTTTAATTTTTAATTAACAAGCTATTTTAGAGTTTGCTATTTGTTGGTATTCTAATTTTAAAAATCCATGTTCAGTTAATGAATTCTCTTTTTCTGTTTTTTTGTTCATGCATATTTGTAGGGATATGATTTTCTTTTGAGGATTAGTTCAACTGCATCCTAGAACTTTTGTTATGTTATTTTAACATCATTATTTTCTTTCATGTTATTATTAATTATTCCTATAATTTGTTCTTTGACTCACTAGTCAGTATTTCATTATTAACTCTCCATTTCTGTCAGTGTCTTTTGTACATGGCCCCTGAATTAATGACTATTTTTATTGTGTTTTGTTCTGTAAAGGATATATTTACTATTTCTGCCTTTGTACATTTGTTTGCAATATCCTTGTGCCTTAATATATGATCAATTTTTGCAAAAGATCTATGTAGAAATGAGAAATACATATATACTTTTGCAGTTCCTTTTAAATGATTCCATAAGTCTTTTTATTCTAATTTTCCCAACAATTTGTATATTTTCATATTCTTCCTTTTGTCTTTCTGATTGTACTTATCCAAAACTGGGAGGGGGATATTGAAGTCTCCCATCACTATTCTGTTATTGTCTATATCTTCTCATAGTTCAGTTGATATTTCTTTTATGATTTGGAAGAATTTGGAGTGTATAAGTTTATTATCAACATTGGTTTATTGTCTTTATATATTCTTTCAGTATAACATAATTTCCTCATTTATTCCTTTTATTTTTTGAATTTTTTTCTTTGCTCTATCAGATAGCATGATTAAAACTTCTGATATTTTTTGGATTCACTTGATACATAGCAATTTTTTTTCCTGTCCCTTCAGTTTTATTTTGTGTGTATGTCTTTGTTTTAAAATGTATTTCTTGTTAGCAACAGATTGTAAGGTTTTATTTCTTATCCAATTGTTCACTCTTTTTCATTCTTTTAGATTGCTTAATCCATTCACTTTTATAGCTATGAGAGATTCATAGTTTCCTTCATTTATCTCAATTTTTTCAAGTTATGATTTCCCTCCTCTTATTCTTTAAATCTAATATTGTTTCTTCAGTTACTTTCTCTCTCTCTATTGAGAGTCATGTGATTTTAAATGTTTTAATTTTTAATATGATTAAATATATTTATTGTTTTGCTGATGTTAAACCACCCTTGCATCCCTGATACAAATTTCAGTTCACCATAATAAATGATTTCTTGGATAAATGACTGTAGTCTATTTGGCAAGATTTTCCTTAAAATTTTTGTGTCAGCGTTCATTAATGGTATTGGCTGATTTCTTACTAGATTTTGTCTAGTTTAGATATTAGGACTATATTTGTCTCACAAGAGTGCTCTCTCTCTCTCTCTCTCTCTCTCAATCTCTCTCTCTCTCTCCCTCTCTGTGTGTGTGTGTGTGTGTGTGTGTGTGTATACATATATGATTGCCTTATTCCCACTGGTTTTCCTTCTTTTATCCCAATCCTCCTTCCCACTTGTTACACACTTCACTTTTGAGTTATTAATTCCTTTTTATTTCCTACTTTTATCTGGTTATTTAATCCTTTTACTCTTCTCCCTCCCCCATTTGGTTAAATGATTCTCCCTTTTCTCCTTCCCTTCAACCAGTCCTATTTATTAATTTTTTGAATCTCTTTTTCTGTGTTCCTTTCCAGAAGGAATTTCTTTCATTCATTTTCATCATTATCCATCCTCTTTGTCTACTCTAGACCTGCACACTCTGATTCTTGACTCCTATACCTATGTGTCTCTCTCTAATCTCTATATTCTTTGTGGAATCAAAACTTTAGAGGTATCCATTCTGGAATCTCTCCTCCATGGAGTTTCTTCCACTGCCTTTTAGCACTTGCTCCATGGATCACCCTTTTTCATTATGCTTTATTTCCAGAATAATGATGATTCCTGCAAATGACAGTGAGGATACTTCCCCATGGTAGGAGTCTTACCCCTACCCCATGTCCCTGATTATGCAGTACAATATTGATCTATAATCCCCATGTGCTATTTGCTCCCAGGAATTCCAACTTGTACCATGCTAAAGTAGGAGTAATGGTATTTTCAAACACCAAATCCCCCAGACAACATCTACCAAAAGTTCCCTATCCCCCTTCACAGAACATCTTTCTTCACCTATAGGAGCGTTCTTTAATAGAACCCCCTTTCATCACCAAAGCAAGATCTCTTCCCTTCCTTTTCCTTCTCAATCCTTCTTCCCTCTTCTTCACCCACTCCTTAGTAGGCTCATCTCTTCCTGAGACATTAGGAATTACACTGCTAGCCCTCATTTCGACACAAGCATATATATACTCCTATTTCCCTGCTTCCCTCCCTTCTTTCAAGTACCCTCTCATTTTACAATGTACTTGCATAAAAAAAAAAATGATTTAGCTGTAGTCAGCATGCTGTGAGATCCTGTCCATAATGCCCCAGGTCTATTTCTCCAGTTACCTTCCCTGAATTTTCCCTTCACCCCTGTCTCCTTTTGTACATTTAGAAGGAAGTCTATTACTGGTGTGTATACTGTCACTCTTTTTCTGGTATTGTCCTTGACTGGTGCATTTGTTCACCTCTCCTGCATTTCTATTGTCTGGGTTGTTTGAGAAGCAAATAATTTCTTCAGTTCTGTTTTTTATTTTAAGAATGTTTCAAATGACTTGTTGAACATCCAATTTTTTTTTTCATTTATGGGTAAACTCATATTTTCAGGGTAGGTTGTTTTGGGTCTCATCTAACCTCCATCATTTTTCAAAATACCTAACTCCATTCCATACTGCATTTTCTGGTAAGTGTAGAATAGTCTTGTGTTACTCAAATTTCCTTTCCTTGATATTTGAAGGTCTTTCTCATGTTTTCTTACATAACATGACTTTTCTGGATCAAACTATGGGTTCTGGGGGTTGCAGCCTTTTTTTTCTTTTCCTGGAGATGATCTATGCATTCTTTCAATTGGTATTTCATTTTCTGTGTTCAGAAGTTCTGGGCAGTTTCCATGTATTATTTCTTACAATATAGTATTTAGATTTTTGACTGTCGTGTTTTGGGAAATCTATAATCCTTACGTTGTTTCATGCTGTTTTGTCTTTGGAGACAGCTGGTAGTGCAATGGATAGAGTAACGGGATAGAGACAGGAAGACCTGAGTTCAAAAACTGATATCAGACACTTACTAGTTTTGTGACCCTGGATGAGCCACTCCAGCTCTATTTGCCTCAGTTCCATTAGGTGGAAGCACCTACCTCACAAGATTGTTGTGAAGATCAAGGAAGATTATATTTGTCTACAGTGCTGATATATTAGTCTGGTTACTGATATATTGTTGTCATTATATAAATACTTGTCCTCTGCCTTTCACGTCCATACATCTTGTCTTCAAGATCTGTAGAGAGATTTTTGCCAGTGTAGAGAGCATATTTTTTTAATGTTATTTTTTTTCTTCTCTAAGTCTAGGAGAGATTATCTTCTAGGATTGTCCTTCAAAAAGGATAATTTTCCTTCTGGGCAATTGTCCTTTAACTTCTATGTATTTGTATTCTTGATCTCTCTTTTGTTCCTTTAGTGAGACTTGCCATTGCATATTTAAGTTTTTCTATTCTGATTATTATTTTTGCTCTCATATTAATATAATAATGTAATATATAACAATAATAATAAATTCTGCTCTCATAATTTTAATTTCTTTTAAACCACTCAAGAAGACTATGTTGGGGTTCCTTGTTCTCTTCAATTTCCATAGGATCCTCTGTGTCATCAAGTGTTGAATAATTTTTACACTATGTATCATAGATGCTTGGAGTCATTTACCTAAATTTGGAGATTATGTTTCTTTTTGCTATTAACATTTTCCCTACTGATTTATCTGCTTATGTAAGGGTCTTTGAATATTTTTTAACTTCTGAGATTTTTGGTCATTTCAGTCTTTTTTTTTTCTTCTCATTTTCTTCTATTGCTCATTTTCTGAATCCCTCTTCTCTGATGGTAGTTTCCCTGGGAGATGGATCTCAAAACTTTTCAGTCTATTCTCTAGATCTCTGCTCCAAGTGAATTTAGGGAAACTTGAACTGATCTCACCTGGATGCTGGTCTCTTTCTTTCAGTTTTAGTGGAGGGCTACAAACTTTCCTCTTACTTTCCCCCTTCTATTATGATATTCTGTCTCATTTTCTTTTTCTTAGTCCTCAGCAGTTCAGAGAGCTATTATTTTTATCCAGGGGTTCATTTCTGTTGTTTGCAGTTTAGATCTTGAAGGCTCTGGGAGGAGATTGGGGTTGGGTTGTAGATTGAGTTCCTTTTCAGGCCCAGTTATATGTCCTGCCTTATTCCCTCAATTGCTACTCTCTTCTGTAGAGATCTTTTGCACTACAGAGTGCTACTGAGACATTGTCCACTGAGACCTCAGCAAAACTCCATAGCCTGCAGCCCATATCTCCACAGCATTGAAAAGAAAGAGGGAGGATTAGGTGAAGGATTCAATTTTGTTGCAACTTCATGGATAGTGTCCTTGGGTTGACTGTTGTACTCTTGCCTCAGTAATGTAGTCAGTAGTGGGGAAAGGTGCTAAATGAGCTCGAGGTACACATCAATTCATGATTTAAAAAATATTTCTTATGTCCTTAACCACAGAGACAGGTGAGGTTGCTTTATATTTAATGCATAATTTTGTTTTGGATAGTTTTGACAGGTCTTTTGGAAAGATTGTGAGGATCAGAAAAAAAAGTGTCTAGTCTTCCATCTTACTGGTTTTTTCTCAAATCTTTTTCAAATGCATTTATTTCCTATCATGATTCCCTCATATTATACTATGAAATTTACTTTTTGACTCCTCATGTAATACTTTACATTTGTCCCTATTGAATTTCCTTTAATTAGAGTCAGGCCAACACTGTAACTACTATGGCTCTTTCACCTGTTGTGTCAACTCTTTGTCTCAGCTTTGTCTCATTTATGAATTTCACGAGCATGTGAACAATACCTTTGCCCCAGTTCTTAATAAATATATTAATAAACAGCACAAATTCCTGGGGACACTACCCTGGAAACTAGAAGCATTATGATACAATGGAAAGAATACTGGATTTGGAGAAGGAGATCTAGATTCAAATGCTTGCTATGATTTACTACTTGTATGACCTTGGACAAATGGCAACTTTATTTAACCTCTCTCTTTCCTCATCTATAAAATTAGGGGATTGTTGAACTAGATGATGTTCAAGATCATGTCATGATCTAAATCTATGATCCCATGATTTTCTGCTAAGTTTACATGGAACTATTAATGACTACTCTTGGAGACCAGGAACTCAAATGTATTGAATCTAATTAAATTACCACCCAGTCAGCCCAAAACATTATTTCTTATCTCATATGAATATCATGTTTTACTATGTCAAATTCTTTGCTAAAATCTGGGTAGACCAGATCTATAGAATTTCCATGATCCTAGTCAAATTAGTCGAATATATCCATTATGATTTCCATCATAAGTGACTGGGTCATTTCTTCTTGCTAACACTTAATGCAACTAAAGTTCTTCTTAAGTACCAGTCTGATGATTATCTCAAATTATCCTTTGCTTTGATACATTGATAGATGGATGATTGAATGAATTGAAAACAATTTATTAAGTGATTTCTGCATGCAAATTACTGTGCTAAGTGCTGGAGATACAAATAGGAAAAAAGTAGAAAAGGAGAGATATATTTCTTACTCTCTAGGAACTAATACTCTCATTCTAATGAGGACTTTTAAAAATCTTTGTCTCCCCAGTGCTTAGCATAGTGCCTGGTACACATGGGCACTTGTGTACAAACACACAAGTGTTTGCTTGTAGTTCTAGTTTTTCTTCGATAATTTTTTTTTCTCATTCAAGGCTAGTTCCCTCAAGAAGGAACTCTTCCTTGGCTTATGGTCACCAGTACTGATACAGTCACTTCTACATTTCAGATTCTTTTTAAGGGCTTATGCAGATGAATGACCAGTCACAAAGGTTAAAATATAGTGTGTGTCATGGTGGCAAGTTCATTGTTCCCATGGCCTCTTTATATGGAGTTGAGTTTTTTAAGCATCAGACACTTTCTAACGTGTGGAACGTTTATATCCCGTTTGAAGACCTTACCCCTTAAATTTCAGTGTCTCTCTTTTAACCCTCCAAATCTCCAACTTTACTAAAATTTCACCAGGGCATTCTATTAGAGTTATACTAACCCTTAAAATGAGAGGGGGGGGGGATTCAGATACAAATTGCAGTCTGATATAATGGAAAGAACATAGAACAGGGAGTTGGAAGGTCTTATTACTAGTCCCAGGTCTTCTAACATTTAGGTTTTTGGCTTTGGGCAAATCACCACATGTTTCTAAACCTCAGTTTTTCACTCTAGGAAAGTGAACTTTGAGTTCTTTTGTAACTCAAAAATCCTATAATCTAATAATGATTGTTATGTTTATTGCATGTATGAAGTTTCTAAGAGTAAAAGTTAATGTGTCAAATGACAGTTTCTATCCAAAAACACTACCACAGACTTGAGCAAGGTTTCTTAACTTGAGATCTTTGGGTCTACAAGGAGTTCATAAACAGAAAATAATGAATAATGATGACTGTGCTAAGTGATTTACAGTTTTTGTCTTTTTTGATCCTCACAATGAAATAGGTGGTCTTTTTATCCCCATTTTACACATGAGAAAATAGAGGTTAAATGACTTTCCCAGGGTCACAGAACTAATAGGTGTCTGAGGCCATATTTGAACTGAGGTCCCTGAAAACAGGTCCAACACAATCCACTGTGCCACCTAGATTTTACAGGGATCTTTGAACTTAGATGAGGAAAAAATGCAACTTTATTTTCATTAAACTCCAACTTAAATTTAGCATTTCTTCCAATTATTTAAAAGCACTATTCTGAGAAGAAGTCCACAGGTTCCCCAGACTGCCAAAGGTATCTATGACACCAAAAAAAGTGAACTATATAGGGACATGAGTAGCAGTAAATGTGAAGTCCTACATTTGTATTTACAAAGTCACCTTAATAGTAAAAGATTGTGGAAACAGTCCAAAGACAGTTGTTTGTTTTGAAAAAATATGGGAGCTGGGCATGGTGGTGTACATATATACATATGTATATACATATATATATATATATATAATTCTAGATACCAAGAGGGATGAAGCTGAAGCTATTACATATCCTGAGCTCTGGAGTTCTGAGAGGTAGCATGCAATACTGATCAGATGTCTGCATGGTTTGGCATTAACATAATAAGCTCACCATGAAAGGTCATCAGGTTGCTTTAAGAAGGGGAGAATTAGTCCAGGTTGGAAACAGAAGTGGTCAAAGCTACTATGCCAATCAGTATTGGGATCAGGCTCTTGAGTAGCCCCTATACTTCCAGTTTGTGGAATGGGAGGACCCAGTCATTTTTTTTTTGAATTGAGATATAGGGATTTTAGATGACTGAAAGTTAATACCAATTGGCAGTATAATTTGGCAGCCCAGAAAACTTAGAAGACCCTGGGCTGCATTAAAGGAGTCAAAACATCTAGGAATAGCAGTAGGGTTAGATCATAGATTTAGTGTTGCAAAATACCTTAGAGGACCTTGAGTCCGATGCATACAGGGCTTAATAGATGTGCCCAGGGTCACATTACAGGTAGGTATCTTAGATGGTATTTGAATCTAGGTTTTTTTGATTCTGAGGGTAGAACTTGATACAATATTCTGAAAACTTATGAATACAAATCTTATGGCCACTGAAATTTCTTCCAAATCTGAAATTCTGACATTTTGTCACTCCATGAATTAAGGAAGCAAATCCCACAATCAATACATGGAGTCTTTTGTGTTCTGTTTTGGGTGCCACATTTTAGAGAGACATCAATGCTTCAGAGAGCAAATAAAGGAGGGCAACAATGATGGGGAAGGATCTTGAGTCCCTCTCATATGAAGATGAGTTGAAAGACCTGGGGACATTTAACCTAGAAGGGGGGAAATAGACTAAGTGGGAGGGATAATGCAACTATTTTTAGTGCTTGAAGGTCTGTCATGTAAAAGAGAAATGAGATTTGCTCTTTTTTGGCTCCAGAAGGCAGAATTAAAAGCAATGCATTGAAACTCGAAGAAGTAAATTTAGGCTTGATTGTCAGGAAAAACAAATAAACAAACTCTTTAATAATTGGATATATTTGTAAAGAATAGCTTCAGAGGTAGCACATTCCTCCTCATAAGAGAATGACCACTTGTCAGATCTACTGTACTGGGTATTCTTTTCAGGCATGTGGTAGACCAGATGGCCACTGAGGTATTTTCCAACTCAAAATTCTGTGATCTTTTTCTTAGTATGAGGAATTTGGGAATGTTCTGCTTGCCTACTTTTTCCTCTGACTCATTTGTGGGTTCAATTTCTAGCCTCCATATTCATTGCTATTCATTTTTTTTCTTTTTAAATTGCCTTCCCTTTAGTTGGTTTTCCCTCAATTGAAATCTTTAAGGAAAGGCCAGATGCCCACTTTTCTGGTGTGATGTAGAGAGCATTCTGTTTTGCAATGGAATGGTCTGGGGAGCTTACATTTCTATAACATTTTAAGGTGAAATCAACAAATATTTATTAAGTGCCAAGTACTTTGTTAAATGCCGGAAACATAAACATAAGAAGAAAGGAAGACAGTCCCTGCCCTCAAGGAACTTAGACTCTAATGGGAAAGACAACACATAAAGAAAGCTTAAAAAGGTGGAGGGCACAGGAAAGAGGAGGAGCAAAGTTGGAGAGTTCATTTTAGGGTGACTCTAGAAAATCTAAAGAATCAGAAGTGGAATAAAGACATGGCTGGTTTGGGAATCCTCTTGAAAATGGAAGTTGTAGGAGGAATTGGCCAATGAGAGGAAGACATTAGAGGGATGGAGTCTACTTCCGGTGTGAGAAGTTCAAGGGTGACATGAGCTTCTAGGGCCAAGAGATTCCTGTGACATCATAGCCAAAGTGTGGTTTGCAAAGCATTTCACACAAATTGTCTCACTTGGCCCTCACAAAAACCCTATGAAGCTAGATAGTGTTATTATTTTACAGGGGAGAAAAATTGAGACCAAGAGGAGTTGTGAGCGACCCAGAATTACAGAGCTAATAATTGTCTGAAGGAGAATTTGAATCCAAGTCTTCCTGATTCAAGACTTCTAATCTATCCACCATATCATGCATATCATACCACTCAAGCAGCTGCCATGATCACTTCCTGCTCTGAGATTCTGTGATTCCTTCTATCCTAAATGTAGTTACATTCCAGGAGAAGTAGTTCACATAGTTTGGTTTTCCTGTGAATGCTCTTTCCCCTTTCTTCTTATAAAGCCAACTGGAGTAGGTTCAGTGTGCCTGTGGTGGGGTTGAGGGGTGGTAGGATATTCCTGTGTCCATTATCAAGCTGATGGGTAAAAACAAGTAAATTCAGAAAATGACTTGGCTTATTTCAAATGAAGTGGATGTCCTGATTTAACAGAAAGCTTTATGTTCATTGCTAAAACATGCATGGATAAAGGTATGCCAGCACTCCTGTAGATGCAATTAGCATAAATAGGATTTAACCTATCACATTTCATACAGACAAGTTCTGTAACCACCTGGGTAAAACACAGCTGTTTATCTATCTCCTCTGACAATGGAAAGAAGGCTAGAGTCAGGTTTATATCACACAGAGCTTCTGCCTTAAAGTTGATCCTCCATGCAATGTACAGAATCAAAATTCTAGAATTTCAGAGCTGGGAGGGACCTTAGTAGTCAGATGGTTCAACCTGAACTTGAAAAGGAATCCCGCTTCTAGAATACCTGAAAAAAAGATCATTCATATTCCAAGTTCTTAAATTGATCTTGGTTCTATTTAAAGTCTTTGTATATGTAGTCTGCATTACTTTAGACCTTGATCTTGGCCCTAGGACTTAGTTCTATCAAGTCTTCCTCTGATGAGATCGTTTTCTGAAGGTAATGTCCAGTGAGTGCAAAGTCTGACAGAGAACAGAGAGGCATCATGGGAATTGAAATCAGAGGAAATGGGTGAACCACTTACTACTTTATGAACTTGGTCCAGTTACTTCCCTACTCTGTGCCTCAGTTTTCCTATCTGTAAAATTAAGGAGTTGACCTAAATTATCTTTATGGTCCCTCCCATCTTAAAATCCTATTATCTTGGGTTTTACTAGACTGGAAAAGCTAGGCTATGAGGCTGGCAATGGACTTGCATGTCTATCAACTTAACTTCATGTAGTCTCATCAATAGAAGATTAGCTTCAAGTGAGGAACTTTGGCCATAGCAGCTCACCGCCTACTAAGGTATGAATAGGTTGTTATCTCTATTGGTGGAGGGAGCACTCATAATGAGACAACTACAGCTCCTTAAAATTATGGGGCAGTTAGTTTGGCATGGTAGATAGTACCCTGGAGTCAAGGAGATCTATATTCACATCCTCACAGCCAACTAGCATCCACCTCCTAAGGTTGTGAAACTCAAATGAGATAATATTTAAGTGCATTAAAAATCTTAAAGCATTATATAAATGTTAGCTATTATTATTATGGCTTAAAGTACTAAAATATGGAAATTCTGGAGTAGGTAATAAAATGCCTACCATTTGTGAAATGCAAAGGGTGAAAATTCCTTCATTTGTATTTATTTATTTGAACCTCAAGATCACCTTGTGAGGTTAGTACTATGGATGTTATGATCTGCGTTTTATAGGTGAAGAAACTGAGGCTCAGCATCAAATTTCAACACTGGAATGTTGCCATGATGTTTTCATGGTATGATCATTATATAGATAAAAATAACAAGCTTCTGTTGGTGCTTCCAAAAATGAACCATATTGAGCAGGGTCCAAGATAGATTTGCTTCTGACTGAATTCTCAAGATAGAATTGTGTGTAATATCATTATGAGGTTCCCATGTACTGTACTCAGAAGACTTTAGAGCTAAAAACATTCATTGGGCCAATTTACCACCGTAAGAGATATCACACTGTATAATAATCATGGTCAAAACTAGCCCAGCATTCTGTCTTTAATAGTGACAACAAAGGGCGTTCTGTGGAAGGGGATAGTTGTCCTTTATGACTTCACATTCATGAGATGATGTATATTACCCTCCAAATCCCTAGATTCCCATGGACCTGTCACTAGGAATTTATCTAGGCTGAAAGATCATAGAATTTATAATTGTGAGGAACCTTAAAGATCATTTAGCCTAGGGATTCTTAATGTGTGTGTGTGTGTGTGTGTGTGTGTGTGTGTGTGTGATGGGCTCTTTTTGGCAGTCTACTGTTGACTTTAGTTCCCTTCTCTGAATTATATTTTTAAATTCATCCCATGAAACACACATCACTAAGGGATCCAGTTATAGTATAATGCAATTATAATTTTGTTAAAGTTCACAAATTTCATCATAAGAACCCCTGATCTAATCTATTTCCTTCTTTTTAAAAATGAGGAAACAGGTCGAGAGAGGGGAAATGATAAGCTCAATCTGCCTCATAAAGGTAGGAGGTAGCAGGAGTACGATTTGAACCCAATTCTGACTCCAAACCGAGTGTCTTTCCATTCCATTGTACTCTATAACCCTGCTGGAGTCTCCTTAAGTTAGCCTGTTTATAGCTTCTGCTGGTGCCTCCTCTAGTGACAATGGGTTTAATAAATCTACTACCTACTATGCAAAGTAATAATTTTATCTTAAAAAGATCACTCTCAATCTTTGAATGCCCTTTCTATCTTCACCATTCTGGTCTCAGTATTTAAAGATTTAGAAAATAAGATTTTGTTGTTGCTTCCAAAGTGCATAATCTTACAAACATTGTTTAGCTAAGACCCCCTATTTAATTCGTGGTCTTGGAATGATCCCAACTTAAGCTCATTGCTGCTATTTTGTTCTCTTGGACAAGTACATGAAATTGTCCTACAGCATAGATTGCTTGTATATGTCACTACCTAGCCGAGCTATCTTCAGACTTAAAAGTTTTACTATGCAATAGTGAGGAAGAAAAGAAAAAAAAATTGGGGGGATTGCTTTTCTCTTCTAGTTTGCTTTCTGGAAAGTCATTTGAATTGTCTGCCTTAGTTTCCTCAACTGTAAAATGGGTATAATAACAGTGCCTACTTCTTAGTGTTGTTGTGAGGATTAAATGAGAAAATATTTGCAAAGAATTTGCCTTGCAGCCTTTCTTTGAATAAGGAGGTGGTAGCAGTCCCTTTCTAACTCTGTCCTATTCGGAACACATTGGAAGATTTGTGAATCTATTGTATTTGGAATTTTGGAAGATTGGATTTTAGAATTTGGAAGATTGTGTTCAATTTGCCACAGTTTAAGGATCTTGATAAAATGGAGAATGTTTAGAGAAGAAAAACAAGGATAGTGAAGGGTCTTGAGTCCATGCCATAGGAAGACTGACTGAAAGGAACTGAGGCTGTATAACCTGGAGAAGAAAAGAGTCATAAGAGACGTGATAGCAACTTTTTTGCCTTTTGGACCTCATCTTTCCAATATACCATCTGGCATTATTGTGTACTATAACTATTTATGGTTAAGTATTTTCCTCCCACTAAGTTCCCAAGGATAGGATACGTATCTCTTCTAAACTTTGTATCTGACTCAGGTCATAGCATGGCACTCTGGGTATAAGGGCTGCTGAATAATTGTTTTTTAGTGTTATATATTATTATTGATAATTCTGACAAAGTAACAACATTATACACATGATTTTTGAATAGAAGTATTGTCCTGTTAATCACTACATCTGTGAATATTTGACAGGCATCAAAGCAGTATTTGATGGACATATTTACCTGACTCTTTCCTAAATATTTTCTTAATCTGTCTTTCAGTGAATCTCATTTCTTGTTCCATCACATATTTCTTCCCAGATATCGACTTCATTGCCTTCAGAGCACATGCTTTTCTCTTAATAAACTGGGCCCTTTGGCAAGTGTACCTACTCACTCTGAACCTGCTAGAGCTCCTTTTCATGCATTTGAGAGCTTATTTGTTGAACTCTGACCTCAGAGTCAGTGTATCTCACTTAAGTGAGATAATTATGCCATCCACACTCATGATATCTGGCCTTCTAAGTGTTATAAATATCCTAGAGGTGAGCAAGCATGGCATAGTATATAGAGACTTTGGAGTCGAGAAGACCAGAACTCAGATACTGCCTCCAGAACATACTAGTTGTGTTGGTAGGAAGCAAGATACTGAACCTTTTGGTGCTCCAAGCTGAAAGTTATAATACAATATAGAAAGATCATTGCTCTTCACGGAGACAGAAGTGCCCTTCCTTTGATGAAATCATGGATCTGGACCAAAAAAAAAAGTTTCGGGCCATATTGATTAAAGTAGGGCATTAGAAATGTCCAGTGCTACCAAGAGATCTTTATTTTGGTCTTGGGACATGGTGATTAAAGCAGGACAACATGTCCTATAGTATCAAGCAATCTTCAATTCAGAGATCTTGGCTCCATTTGGAAGTATTTCTTTTCAGTGATGTTGAGGGAAGGAGTCAATGTTCACCTAGCACTATCATGGTTTTGGTTTAAAAGTGGTTTAGAAATGATTGGAAAACATCTAAGGGAACTTCTGTAGGAAACTCTATAACTTGGAATTTGATATGGGATAATCCAGTATACCTGAATTTACTTCTATGTTCAGTCCTTTCAAGTGTGTGGAAAGAGAAAGAAAATCTCTCTCTCTCTCTCTCTCTCTCTCTCTCTCTCTCTCTCTCTCTCTCTCTCTCTCTCTCTCTCTCCCTTTCCTCTTCCCTCTCCTCTTTCTCACCTTCCTCTTTTCCCCCTTCCTCTTCCCCTCCCCCGATAACACAATATGCTTTAGTGCTTTTCCTCTCCTTCTGCCCTGCTCTCATCTCCTATCACTCCATTTGTGTAACAGCTGGGCCAGGGCAGTGCTATAGTTCTGTACTAAGCAGCCTTCTTTTTCCTTTGGCTTTTGTTGAATGTTCTGACAAATAACAGACTGTCTCCAGCTGTTCAAATGATGTTGCTTTTTCTAAGCTACAGCTCAGCGTTCATTTCCACTAATGGAGGCTTTGCTTCAGTAGGTAAATAAGATACAACAGGGCTTGCTGTTAAGTAAAATTGAACAAGTGGGCAGTGGGAACAGCTTCTGCTACGTGCCTTGCCCTGATCAAACCCCAGCAGCCATTCTCCCTCTCATGGAGCCCAAGATTCTTATTTGCCAATTTCTGAATGATCACTTTAAAATCTTTCCCTCCCTCCCTCCCTCCCTTTCTTTCTCTCCCTTTCTCCCTCAGTCTCTCACTGTCATTTTCTGTTATATCTTTTTCTCTCTGTGTCATATGTATGTATATCTGTCTCATATTTTTCTCATCTCTACTCACCTCCTTTTTCTCTCCTTTATTCTTCTCCTTTCCTTTTCTTTCCCTCTCCATTTTTGTCTTTTGTCTCCACCTATCACTCTTTCTCCCACCCCTGTCTTCTCTCTCCCCCCTTCTCTTTTCCTCTTATTTACCTCTGTTTTTTCTCTCTTCTCTATCTTTGTTTCTCTATCTCTCACTGTTTCTGTTTCTCTGTCACTCTCTGTCTATGCACTTCTAGGTTTCTGTGTTTCTGAGTCTGTGTCTCTGTCTCTCTTCTTCATTCCCACTCCAGTGGTCTCTGCCTACCCATGTTTTTTCATATAGTGACCATTTATTTTAGAGAAACACTGCATTTGGAAATGTAGCTTTACCCTTTTTTATAAGTGTTAGTCATAGATTTGTTGCTGTAGGAATGATGTCTGGGAATTCTGTGAGTGAAATATTTAATGCTTATTTCAGCTTCTGCTCACTGGGCTGAGTGCTTTTTGGACATTGCCAAAGTGTTTCCTTTGGTCTGAATCACAGTGTGATCAGATGATTTTGAGAAATTCCCTAAAGAAGTTTGAAAGTTAGAATAACAGAATGAAGATAAAACTGTGTCCTTTTGAAAGATCATGGCAATGCCTGTTGCTACTAAAGGAAGAGAGACATTAAAGGAGAGCCTTAAAACTTGGAAAAATGGGGATGATTGATGCCACTCAGCCTCATTTTGACTGTGTTCTTACAGAAATGTATATATGTAAATATAATGATAACCAGAACTCACATTTTATAGGACTTTAAAGTTCGCAAAGGTATTTAAATATTGTCTCATTTGACCCTCACAACAACCCTGCAAGGTAGGTGCTATTAGTATCCCCATTTTATTGATGAGGAAACTGAGATAAGTTAGGAGATTTGTCCAGAGTTGCAGAGCTAGTAAATATCTGAGGTAGTATTTGAACTCAGGTCTTCTTGGATTTAAGAATCAACTTGGAAAATCTGGTCACACATTACAGAGGTCAGTTTTAGCCAAATAAAAGAAATCTCCATACATGTCTGCTCTGAATGCTTCTGGGGTGTAGTGAAATGGGGAAAATACTGATTGGACTTAAGCTTTATGTTTAAATCTGGCTTCTACTTATATTGACTGTTTTACACAATTAATGAAAGATATACTCTCTTCACTTCCTTAAGCCTCAGTTTTCTCATCCATAGAAGAGGAAAATCACATTTACCCTGCCTAACTCAGGTTATGAGGCCATAGTATGTGAATTAATCAAAATAATAATAATTGATGTTTATATAATATTGACCTATAGGATCTCATCTGAATCTCAAACTAAGTCTGGAGAAAGAAATTTATTCAGAATCCCACAATTGCTAGGTATCTGAGACAGGATTTGAATCCAGATCCTTTTGATTCAAAGTTCTACACTAGCATTTCATTACTATTATGGTCCTTGGGAGACAATAGCAGGAGCTATTAATGATAGATTGGTTCAAAAAATTATGTAAGATAAGCAAAGGGACTGAGTATTCTACCAACTAGATCATGACCCTTAAATAAATTTAAGTGGGTTACCTGCTTACTACATTTCCAGTACAGCTACTCCAAAGTTTAAAAAATAGATGTTAACAGAAAAAAAAATCTGCCCCATGAAGAATGTCATTTGCCTGTTTGAGTAAGGCCATCCAAATAGAGGGTTCTCAGAATAAAACTCATGTACTTGAATTTCTAGTTCTAAATACAGTAATTCTACCAATGTATTTTGATTTCATTGCCACTGATCAATAATTCATTTGACTTGTAACTTTTGATAACATGATTAATTATGTCCAGCTCAATCTTTCTCCCATAGGAATACTTATGAACAACAAAGAAAAATTATCATAATTTTGGTAACTTTAGTGAAACAATGTTGTATACATTCTCAAAGTCTCTAGTAGTAGCCAGAAAAATGATTTTGTGGACTAATTATGAAGAGCAGAGGTTCTTAACTTGTGGTTTGTGAACTTACTTTAGAAATATTTTTATAACTGCATTTCAATATGATTGATTTCCCTTGGAATCCATATTTTTATTGTATGCATCTTCAAATGTTATTTTGAGAAGTCCATAGTCTTTACTGGAGTGTACAAGGAGTGCATAACATGGAAAAAGCTAAAGAAACTTTGATGTAGCGAAAAATCATGACATAAGAATTCACTGTGTCATTATGGGGTGAAGATCTGACTTTGTTCTCTATATGTGACACCACCCATGTTCAGATTATCTTCTTTGCCAATATCTTCAGCCGCAAACTATTTTTTGCTTCAGCAAAAACAATTTATTGTTATAACTCTGAAAATGTTGAATATCCAGTGCAAAAGTCAACACCTGAAAAGATTAATTGATCTGCAAATAAAACTTGTTAAGTTAGCTCAGGCATCTTCTTGGAAAACAGTCATTTCATTGTTTTTGCTTTTTCTCTACAGTGTTCTTTTCTTTTCATGTTTTGATCCTCTGTTAAGTGCCTGGGTAGTTGTTTAGATGGAAGGGCTCATGGTTGGATGGACAGTGATTTTGCATATCATAGCATCATAGATTTAATGTTGAAAGGCATCTCAGTTTATACAGAACAAACCTCTCTTTTTTGTAGATAAAGAAACTGAAACCCAGAGAGATTAAATATTTTGACCAAGGTCACACAAACAGTAAGTGACAAAGTTGGCATTCTAAACTGGAACCTCTCACTCCAAATCCAGGACTCTTCTTCAGTATTAAATTGGAAAACAGCACTTCCTGTATGTTTTGACTTGCAACTAAGATGTGATGCTCAATAGAAGAAAATTTTATGTGAAAATGAAAACAAATAACAAAACAGGCTTAACTATAAACTTTTGGTTTCTTTCCTGGCTTTGCCGTAAGCTGAATGATTGAATAATTTTTACTTTGATGAAAGAATACTTAGTACGGTTCAAAGTATATGTGCAGTAACTGAGTGGCAATTCTAAAGTTCCTTTTAATTCATAAGGTTGATGAGAAGGAAAAAGCTCCTAATTATGAGCTGGTTATCACTAGATATTACATACTGATTTTGCCTGAGTATGCCTTGAATCATTAATTATCAAGTGAATCAACAGCTGTTGATAATATCTCATAAACAAGCTATCCCAAATTGTTGTAAATGTACCATGTAATAGAAGCCAAGACCTAGAGAGGTGAAGCTTGGAATGACATTGATTGGATTTGCTTAGCATTTTCTTTCTGCTTTTGGGAACATTTTTACCTCTTTTTTTTTTTTAAACTCTTTCTCTTTTCCTATTTCCCTCAATTCTTCTTCTGGTGATAGTCTTTCTCTCTGATCATCTCCACACTTCATTATTAATACAAACTGCTTGTCTGCTCACTCCTGGCTAGTTTGTAAAATCTGTGCTAATGGAAGCAATACTCCTCAATCAAATAGGTTAAATAGAAACAAATTAGGGAGAAGGAATTAGAATTTAAGTCCCTTGAAGGCAGGAAAATAATTGTTTATAATTTTGTTTTTAGGGAAGCTAGGTGGTGCAGGGGTTAAAGTGCTGGGCATGGAATGAGGAAGACATGAGTTATAATATGATCTTAGATGCACCGTGTGACCCCGGGCAAGTCACTTAACCTTGTTTGCCTCACTTTCCTCATCTGTAAAATGAGCTGGAGAAGGAAATGGCAATCCATTTCAGTATCTTTGCCAAGAAAACCCCAAATGGGGTCAAGAAGAATCAGATACAACTGATACAATAATGCAACCACCACTACCACCAGCAGCAACTACTATGACTACTACAGTTATGAGTGCTACAACTACTACAACTATTACTACTACTGCTACCATGACCACTACCACTACTACTACTACTACTACTACTACTACTACTACTACTACTACTACCACTACTACTACTACTGCTATTGCTACTATTATTACCACAGCTACTACTACTACTACTACTTTGTTTTGATGTCCTAGAACCTGTGATCTTAGTGTGATTTGTGGTGTGGGAACTCCCTTTGGCATATAGTCAAGCCCCTTGCTATTTACGGTTTTTGAGAATTGCCTGACAATATACTGACAGGTTAGTGGCTTCTCATAGACACAGAGATAGTAAGGGTCAGTGGTACAAATTGGACTGAGCTCTTCCTGAATCTAAGATTGACTCAATCTTTATGTATTATGCCTTGCTGTTTTTCTTCCTACATAGTAGATTCTTAATAAAATCTTATTGAATTAAACTGAATTGAATTGAAGGAACTTCAGCATTAATGCTGGCTTTTAATCTGATTAAACCATTTAATGATTGGAGTTTTTGTTCCTATAATGATATAATTGAAAGGGCACTGAGTTTAGAGTTGGAGGACCCAGGCTTGAATCCAAATTCTACTGCTTATTGATAGAGTGACTTTAGGCAAGGTGCTCTGGGCCTCAGTTTCCTTCTCTGTAACATCAAGAGTGGGGGGGTAGGTATGGTGGGGGTGGGACTAGATAATCCCTAAAGTCCTGTCTGGTTCTGAATTCTGTGATCTTACTTGCATAAAGTTCCATTTTCTGTGTTCAGTGTTAAAAATTTTAATCCCTTGAGGGGATTCCAAACTCTAGTGTTATGGCTTCCTACTCACATTCCACTAAAGGACCATTTCTCATATAATCCTGCAAAATGAATTTAGACAGCTCACATGCACGACTGCAAGAAGTCAAACCACAACCAGGATTATACCAGTGACTCTCTTTAACCTATATTTCTCTCTAGGCATCTTAATACAGTCTTCAGCCGCCATAAAATATTTGACATGTTTATCTTCAAGGCATTGGAAATGATTTCATTTGGTCTAAAATGCTGGTGTCCTCTATATATTGCAAATTAAAAATAGAAAGGGACATTTCTGTGCGTGAAAGCAAATTTCAATTGGCTTGTTTTGGTTCCTAATTGCTATGCGCAGATACATGCCCTAGATTTATAGCCTGCTTTGTTTCTGTTGTTACCATATTGGGCTATATGAAAAGTCAGTGTTCTTCATATCTGCATGAGGGAACCCAGAGTGAAAGAGTCAGATTTATTTGGTGTCAAAACATGGATCAAATCATACATAGCCAAGATATCTGATAAAAGCTTTTTCAAAAATAAAAAAATGGCATTTTAGAGCCTGTCATATGCAATAAATTCACTTGGATGAAAGGCTCTATGTGTAATAAAAATGTCTCATTTAAAGAAATTAAATGATCCTGTCATTTGTAACTAGGATTGATATAATTTTTAAATGGAACAAGCCATAATGAAGCACTGTGAGTCACAATGGCCTTTCACATTTACAATATTTCTAACATAATTAATAATTAACACACCAGAAATTATTTTAATGTAACATTATGGTGTGGATTTAAACACAAATGGAAAATGCTTCTTAATAAGGTTTCTAGTCCTTTCTTAAAATTAAAATGCTAAAGTAATTAAAACCAAAGGTACTTTAAAAACAGTTTGCTACCAAACAGATTTCTGTATGCCAAGTATAAGCCTAGAGCCTCTCCCTACCCCCTTTTAAACAAATTGTTAAGTCTATTAAAAATGGGATTTCTAATATTGAGATGGAGTCTCATAGATCTTGAAGGTGAAACTTTCTGGCTTTATTCAGTTTAAATATGAGATGGGGAGGGGCTTTAAATGTTATCTAAATGCTCTCTAGTCTAGTTTCATGAGAGTGGGGACTTCATTAGCCCCTGGGGTAAGAGCTGGGACTGGTTCATCCCTTTCAGAAGTATGTTATTAGGACCTCTAGCTGTCCTTCTTGAGTACCAACATTCTTACAATTTTTGTTAACTAAGACGTAGGGATACTTCCTTACACACAAAGGTACTGTCTTCCCCTTCCCTTCTCTATTATAAAGGTGTGTGGCAGGAAGGGAAAGGGTCATGGGAATTATGATGTAAAAAGTGACTGATTTTGAGGGGTTTGGTAATTGCATTCTTGCTGGAGAAAAAAATGCCGTGGGGAAGAGAGAAGAGCCTCCTCCATAAACTTCCTGGTTTTATCCCCAACTTTGTTTTATAAGGCTGTCTGTCTCTTCTGGGTACTTGGAGTAAGGAGGTAGTAATCAGCCCAGGACTCAGCTAAGTTAAAATTGGCCATCAATATATCATCTAATATAGGATATGGGGTCAAGTTGTATACTTCTTTTTTTTTTTTTAAAGCAATTGGGGTTAAGTAACTTGCTCAAGGTTACATGGCCAGTTATTTCTGGGTGTGGTGCTAAGTATCTGAGCCTGGATTCGATCCCAGGTCATCCCGACTCTGGGGCCAGTGCTCTTATTCACTGTGCTACCTGGCTGCGCCAAGTTGTATATTTCTTGAGAGTGGGTAACTTACACTAACAAAAGTTGAAATATTGGAATTTTGGTTTTTATAGAAACTTGAATCTGGCAAGTACCTTTTTCCTAATCATTACTGGAACTACCTTTCTACCTTTACTAAGAGTAGTTCCCTTGATATGTGAATAAATAAAGAAAAGTTACTGAAGCTAGTGACAGCTAGGTGGATAAGGTGCTAGGCCTGGAGTCAGGAAGAATTCTCTTCCTTAGTTCAGATTCAGACATTTACTAGCTTTGTGACCCTTGGAAAGTCACTTAACTCTGTTTGCCTCAGTTTCTTCATCTATAAAATGAGCTGGAGAAGGAAATGACAAGCCACTCCAGTATCTTTGCCAAGAAAACCCCGAATAGGATCACAAAGAGTCAGACACAGCTGAAAAATTATTCAACTCAACAACTGAATTTAGAAATTAAAATTTCATAGAATGTCCCCAAGTTTGTTGCCCTTCACACACTCCTACATGTTCCAACATTCAATCTCTTTTCTTTATGCCTTTCCAACAGCCCTCCAGTTTTTGGACTTACAGAAACATAATTTTAGAATTAGAAGGAAACTTGACAGCCATTTTCAACTCATTCATGGAGAAATTAACATCATGACATAATTGACAAGTGGTTGTCTGGCATCCAAAGATCTCCAGGGAGGGAGAACCTACCACCTACCTCAGGTCAGCCCATCTCAGTTTTGGATATCTCTTATCCTTAGAAAGTTTCTTCCTGGACATCAAGCCTAAATTGGCTTCTTTTCCACTTCCATCTGTTGCTCTTAATTTTGGTCTCCGGGCCCAAACAAAACAAGTCAAATCCTTTTTCCACAATGCAGTCCTTCAAATAATGGAAGAGAGTTATCATGTTCCCCCTGAATCTTCTTTTCTCCAGGATAAACACATCCTGTTCCTCCAACGGCTTCTCTCATGTACCTCCTGATTGACCTTCACCATCCTGGTTTCCTTCTTTGGATATTCTCTACATTATCAATGCACTTCTTGGACCATCCTGCCTAGAGCTGAACCAGAACTCCTGACAAAGTTTGAGGGATTATCACCTCCTGGTTGCTGGAAGTTCTGTTTTTATTGATTCATTCCAAGTTTGCTTTAGCTTTTTTGGCTGCTACTCCATGCTGCTGATTCACATTGAGTTTGTGATACCCTAAGCCCACATATCTTTTGCAGAACAATTACTCACACACACATACGTATGTAAGCATATGTGTGTATGGAGTTGATTTTTTTTGTACACATGAGACTTTTACATTTAATTCCATTGAATTTTGCCTTATTAAATAGCATATAATATCTTAGTTCTCTCTTTAGTTTTGTGTCATCTATAAATTATATGAATATGTAATCTCTGCTTTTATTTAAATCATTAGAAACATTTAAAATAGCATAATACCAAACATAAGTAGGCTGCCTGGGGTTCTCTCCATGCTGTGAAATCAAACTGCAGCTACTCCTTAGGTACATCTAGCCAACCAGATCTGCATCCATCTCATTGGATTACTGGCTGATCTGCATTTCTTTATCTTCTCCATAAAAACAATATTCCATACATTATTAAAAGCTTTTTAAAAATCTAAGCAAATTATACCCACAGCTAGCTTAGTTATCCTGTTAAAAAAGAAACAAGTTAACCAGTCATGCCCCATTCTTGATCATCACCTCCCATTCTTGATATTCACCAACTGTCTCTTTCTAGAATAACTGATCCTTTCTAGATTTTTTTCCCAAGAATCAAAGTCTAGCTCATTGGCCTATATATAGTTGCAGACTCTGTTCTCATTCCTTTTTTTCCCCCTGAAAATCTGAACAACATCTGTCTTCTTCAATCTTCTGCAACCTCTCCTGTTTTTCATTATCTTTCAGAAATCCATGACAGTGGTTCAGCAATCATATCTGCTAATTTTGTTGGAATGAGAGTTTGTCATTTAATGGGGAAGGGTGACCTGAAGTCATCAACAGCATCTAAGATCTCTCAGTATCTCCTCATTCATCCTGGGTACCAATTCCCTATTAGTCATTAAAAAAAAAAGAGTAATTTCCAGTATAATGTTTCCCTACTTTGCAGGAAAAAAAAACCCTGCAAACAAACAAAAAAAAAAAACAAACGAAAACAAAATAAAACAAAGCAAAAACACAGAAACAGACAATAAAAAGAATCAGGCAGCTCATCCTTCTTTTTGTTTGTTGTCAGTTGTTATTATGCTATCCACCTGAAACAAAGGTCTTATCCCTCCTTTGATCCCCTTTTCCTCTCAATATGCATAACAAAGGCCCTCTTGGTTGTCCTTAGCTTTTCTCAACAGCATCATTATGAGCATTTTAGCATTCTGGACACTATTTTTGTAGAATAGTGCCACAGCTAAATTGACCTTTTACCTTCTGTACATTTCTTTTAAAAAAATAATCTAATTTTGTTGGTGAGATTTTTGTGCAACCACATCTGATATCTTTGTTATTTTTTTTTTCTTTTTGGAAAAGGGTAAGCCTGGGCAATTGGTGTTAAGTGACTTGCCCAAGGTCACATGGCTAGTAAGTGTTAAGTGTCTGAGGCCGTGTTTGAATTCAGGTCCTCCTGACTCCAGGGCCGGTGCTCTATTCACACTGTGCCACCTAGCCGCCCCACGTCTGATATCTTTAGACAAATACACACACATATACATATACATACATACATATGTATATATGCATATATATACATATATATATATATATATTTCCCCCCTTTCTCAATAGAATAGTTTCCCTTTGTGTCTTTAGAATTTCATTCCTGAGAATCTTTCATCCTTCCTATTCTGACTTTCCCTGAAGCATTTTTGTTCATGGGATCTGGCCTGTCTTTTAAGCTCATAGGAACCCTCTCTCTTCCTTCAAATTCAGCTGAAGTGCTACTTCCTACAGGAAAACCTAGACTTATCTTTGCCCTACCTCACCTCCATGTGGTGTCCTATGTCAAATCTAATGTCCTTTTCTTAATCCTAATATTCTTGACCTCTTTGTTGCCTTTAACTCTCTCAATCATTTTGCTTTTCTCTATTCTCTTTTCTTTTTAGTTTTTTTGTAACACTATTCTCTCCTCCTGCTTGACTACTCCTCAGTCTCCTTTGCTTAATCTACACACACACACACACACACACACACACACACACACACACACACACA
>NW_027187298.1:7648052-7689905 GCF_028583685.1 Petaurus breviceps papuanus | reverse complement strand
ACACACACACACACACACACACACACACACACACACACACACACACACACTGGGTTTTCTAAAGCTGTGTCTAGGACACTTTTGTCTAAGTGCAGTTTTGGTTGGTAATCTCATTAGCTCTCATCTATTCAATTACCATCTTTATGCTGATGATTTCCAGATCCGCTTATCTAGACCTAACCTCTCTGCTATCTTCCAGTCTCCCATCTCCAACTGAATATTGGATATCTTGAACTGGATGTCCAAAACTGAACTCATTGTTTTTCTGTCCAAACTCTATCCACTTCCAAACTCCTCTATTACTATCGAGGGTACCAATATTCTCCAAGCCACCTAAACTTACAACCTAGGTGAGTATCATCCTTGACTTCTCACTCACTCTCTCTTACCCTCTATATCCAATCTGTTGCCAATGCCTGTCTATTTTATCTTGATAACACCTCTTTCATATTTCCCCCCTTCTCTTCTGATACTGCTGCCATCCTGGTGCAGACCCTGATCACCTTGTGCCTGGAATATTGCAAGAACTAGTGTCCTTGCCTCAGATCTCTTCCTACTCCAATCCATGTTCTACTCAGCTCTCAAATTAATTCTCCTAAAGCACAGATCTGACCATGTTGCCTCCTTATTCAATAAACTGCAGTGGCTCCCTATTACCTCCAGGACCAAATATAAAATCCTCTGTTTAGCATTAAAAGTCCTTTGTAACCTGCCCCCTTTCTACCTTTGCAGCTTTCTTACAACCTGGTCTCCTCCATATATTCTACCGTATTGTGATACTGACCTCCTTACTGTTTCTTACAGAAAACACTTCATCTCCAGACTCCATGAATTTTCATTGACTGTCTCCCATGTCTGGAATTCTTTCCTTTCTTATCTCCATCTCCATCTCCTGCCCTTCCTGGCTTCCATCAAGCTCCAGCTAAAATCCTACCTTCTATAAGAAACCTTTCATGATCCCCTTTAATACTAAAGTCTTTCCTATATTGATTATTGCTAATTTATCATATACATACATATATATATATATATATATCTTTTATATGTGTAATAGTTATTTGAAGATCTTCTCTTCCCCTTAATAGGCTGAATGTAATCACATGGAGCTGGTGGTGGGAGGAGTTTGCTGAACCAGTGGAGCAGGAAGGGTAAAGCAGAGCTGGGAGGAAGCTGGGAGTCACAGCAGTTAGAATGGGGTGGGGGGAAGAGGACATAGGCAAGGAGATAACTAGGCTTGTAAGTGTTTGTGGGAAGTCTTTGGGATGGTGTTGCTCTCTGCAGTGTTATTGTGTGTAGATTTCTTTGTTGCTATGATGAATTTGGTTTTCTGGTATTGGGATTTGGCTTTCTGGTGTCTGAAAAAATGTTTTGCTTCTGTCTTCTAATTTGTAGAGTCTTTTATATTCTGCAATTCAGAATTACACCAGCATATTCACAGTCGCCATTGGTGCTATGAATATCATGTTGACAATGCAACATGTTGTGATTTAACTATGAGGTCTTTGAGAACAGGGACTTCTTATATCTTTCTTTGTATTCCCAGCAATCAGCACAGTGCTTGACACATAGGAGGGACTTTATAAATGCATTTTATGTTTAAATAATTTCTGGTTCAGAAGCCAGTTCTTCATGTTGTTCAAAATAAAGTACAGAATAATATTTACCTTAATTTTTCTTAACCATTTGATAGATGAAATTATCATTTATAAAGCCAAGGGATTATTTGCTGCTCTGATCAAAAAAAAAAAAAAGGTTGAACAAAACATGAAACATATTCAACAGTTTTTTTTAACAACTTTTTTCAAGAAACTGCATGGTTTTTATACCTCTCTTTCCCCCATTTTTACTCCATACTCTAAGATAACAGTGCCTTCTTTCAAGATCACTTCCAGAGTAACTGTTAATACCTCAGCTGATAATCCTGCCCACCCTGAGATAGAAGTATCCCAGGGCAAATGACTATGTATCATGCTTAGATTAATCATGAGAAACTATCCATTATAGACTTCTCATCCAGTAACAACTACCTTTATCTGAATCTACTTAGGTTCTTAAATGAATTCTTGAAGGATCAATTATGAATTCAGGAAAAACAAATTATCTATTGTATCAATCACATGTAAATCAAAACATCAAACCCTGCCCAATTATTGTTCTCAAATCTTCATGACTGGTAATTATGTGATACTTGTATCATTATCAATAGCATATCAGAAGTGGAGCCTTTTCTTCTATATGAGCAAGAACAATTCAATATTTCTGATGAAGACTTCTATAACCCTAGAACAAATGTGGGTACTTGTATTGGCATGTTGATGATTGTTGGAACAACAGAAATCCAATTGACTTCGATGATCATGTCCTTCTCCTGGACAGGTAGGACCTTTGGAAATTTTCTTGCTTCCTGTACTTTTTAATCCATCTGAGATCTGATAAGCTATAACATTGTTTTGTTTTTGTTTAGTTATTTTTTCAGTTGTGTCCAATTCTTTGTGACTACTTTAGAATTTTCTTGGCAAAGACCCTGGAATAGTTTGCCATTTCCTTTTCAAGCTCATTTTACAGATGAGGAAACTGAGTCTCTAGCTCATTTTATGGATGACGAAACCCTAAGGAAATAGGTTTAAGTGACTTACTCAGGGTCACAAAACCAATAAGTATTTGAGGTCACATTTGAATTCAATTCTTCCTTACTCTGGGCTTGACACTCTATGCACTGTGCCACCAAGGCATTGCTCTCTTTCACTTTTTAGTTATACAAAAGTAACCTTTATTACATAATTACAGTTAGGGAATACGTGTTTCTAAATATTGGGGAATGATAGGAGAGACTGGTAACTTTAAGCCCTTGGCTTTAGCTCCTTAAATTTAAGACAGATATATCTTTACAGAACTATTTTCCAGACATGGATCCTCCCGAGTTTCAGTGATATTTATCATGTTAAATTTGCATGAAGTTGCCTTAGAATTTCTTGTTCACTCTGACAGTGCTATATACTCTGCATTTGTATGTAGATATCTTACGGATTTTATTGCTCTCTTTCTGGATTTTCTCTCCTATGAGTTTCTAGGTATATCTGACATGGTCAACATATACATATACCCCTATATATGTATGTGTATATACTTACATAGCCAGTTTTCCTTCTCCCCTTCACTTTTAGTTCAAAGCCTTTAAAAAAAATCAGATTCACAATGTAGCAAGAAGCTGCATTCTAACATGTCTTCGTTGAGTGTACTACATTCCTTGTGAAGAGCCTCTCTATATTTTAAACCCTGGTCAAGAAATCTAAATTCCATTCTCAGGGGCTGTCTTCTTCAACACGTATCCATCCACTTTCCAATCTGACTTCTCTCTTGCTGGAGACTTGGTCTTTTGTCAGCTGCAGTAACCAAAATGCCACCTAAAGAATCAATCCATAAGCATTTATTATGTACGCATTATGTGCAGGGCAGTATGTTAAGTGCCAGGGACACAAAATGAAAACAAGAACAAAAACACTCACTATCCTTACTTTCAATGGGGGAGGCAGCAATGCATAAATAGGTAAATATAAGACACAGAGAGAATAGATGGACAGTAACCTCAGAGGGCAAGACCTCTTGTAGAAGGTGGCATTTGAACTGGGTGTTCAGGAAGATCAGGGATTCTAAGAAGTAGAGATGAGTACAGAGGAGCATTCCAGCCATGGGAAAAAGCCTGTGCAAAAACATGGAGATTGTGTCTTCGAAGGATCAGAGAGTTGGACAATGGCTGACCTGCAAAATTAGTGGAAGGAAATCGTGTGTACGAAAGACAGGAGTGGACCATGTGGTAGAATAGCAAATAGAGGGTTTTGTATATGTTCCTGGAGGTAAGAGTGAGTCAATGGAGCTTACTGAATAGGGGGGGCTTCATGGTCGAACCTATACTTTAGGAAAATCACTTTGGCAGCTGTGTAGACAATGGACTAGAGTAGGAAGAGACCCAAGGCGGGGTGACTATAGATAATACTTGCTTTTTATCTCCACTAACTTCCAGTTTCCTAATTTCCCTATCAGAAATGATGCTATATTTTTATAATATTTTAAAGTTTACAAAGTTTCCCCCCATTACAGCTCTGTGAAATAAATAATACAAGTACTATTATTCCTGTTTTATAGATTAGGAAATAAAAGTTATTTAGGTTAAATGACTGTCCAAATATAACCCAAGTCTGTGCCAAGTAGAGAATGGCACAAGCTTTGCCACCAGTAGGCAGGGAAAACATCCAACAACAATAATAACAACTGTTTTAAATTGTGATAACTTAAAAAAGGAAAGAGACATTTTATTTTTTGCTTTTTGGAGGGCAATTGGGGTTGTGACTTGCCCAAGGTCACACAGCTAGTTTTTGTGTAGAGTATCTGAGGTCAGATTTGAACTCAGGTCCTCCTGACTCCAGGGCTGGTGCTCTACTCACTAAGCCACCTACCCACTCCAGGAAAGAGAATTTTTCTTCCATCTCCAGCCTTACTACCCTAATATATTGATTAATATAACCATATATTTTCATAGCATTTTGATGTTTACAAAACACTTTCCTAACAATGCATATAGTAGTCATTGAATGTGGATTTGCTGGATTTGAATCTTGGCTTTGAAACTTACAATTGTATGATCTCAGGCAAATGATTTTATCTCTCATGGCTTTTCTTTCCTTAACTGTAAGATGAAAGCTTTGTACTAGATGTTCTTCAAGTTCCATTGGACCTAGGCAAGTATTAAAAGCATTAATTTTATTTTTTTAAATAAGGAAACTGAGCTAAAGGGAAATCATGTGACTTGTTCAGGATTATTCACCTACTTAATATCTGACCTGAGATTTGAACCTATCTCCTAAGTAGATACCTCTTTACACCATACCAACTTGTCTTCAATTATTGTTGTCATAATATTTATAGACTTCCCGTTAACATAGGTCACTGACTACAAATTGCTGTCAATTTCATTTCATTATCATTTACCAAGAGGCAGTATGGTATAGCGAGGTGGTCCAGGGGAGGGAGCATTGGGCCTGGAGTCAGGAAGATCTGATACAAATCTGGTCTCAATCACATACATGTCACAACCTTTGTTTCTCTCAGTTTCTTTACATGTAAAATGTTGCTAATAATAGCATCTCTCTCCCAGGGTTGTTATGAGAATCAAATGAGATAATTGTAAAGCACTTAGCACAGTGCTTGGCACACAGTAAGTGATATATAAATATTAGCTATTTTTTTTTGCTGTAATTATAGTTAGGAAGAACAATGTGTAAAAATTTGCCTGTGATGCTTACTACTTACTCTATGCCTACAAAAGAATACTTAACTCCTCTGATCTTCAGGTAGTATTTTGTAACTTTAAGTTATAGGCTGGTTGTGATCAACTGGGATTTCCCAAAGCCAAAGAAATCATAGGTCTTTGTCATATTGACCATTGATTAAATGTATATTATCTACTTAAATCCTGCTGGGGTTGTTCATTATGGTGAGGTGAGAATGTGAACCTGGCTATTTGAAATCTTTGCCAGAACAATATAAATCCTGGCAAGCCTTCCCAAGCTAGAAAGACCTTGAGTGGCAGACTGTACATTTACTTTCTGAGGAAAATGGTAGGTCATTTTAGAGGGGATCATCACTAGGCTGATCACAAGGTCGTGAGTGTTCTGACCAGAGTGTTGAGGACAGCAGAGACCTTTGAAATACTGAAGTATATGGTATTAGCATTTGTATGATTTGAATATAGCTCCCTTAATTTAAAAAAAATTACAGCATAAAGTCTCTGTGACCTCAAAACACTTAAATGCTCCTGCCCTAGACCACACTTTGGAAGCTACTCTTCAAAAGAAAGGAAAGCCAATGAAACATCATTAGCCATGAAATTAGCCATGAAATTGATGATTCAAATTAGCATGTTCTGGATCTCAATGGAATTAGGTTTTGCTGAAAGACATTCAAACAGTGGGCTGAGATAAAGAAACTCTCCTTTCTATGACCTTTTAGAGATTGGTTTCCATAAGTTTCTGTGTTGATGGAGACTCTGAAGTGGATGGGAGAGGGAACGATACCCATAATTTAACAAATGATTTGCCTGTAATACATTTCCTCCTCATTTTGACCTATGGCTTTCCCTCTGGCCTCTCAAGGACCAGGTTAGTTGCCATCTCCTTCATAAAGCTTTTTCTGTTAACCTCCCCCCCCCCCACCCAAGACTTTCCAAGCCTGAAAGTAATTTCTCCTTCAAATATTCCTCAAGCACTTTTGATGTTTTCTGCCTTATCCTGTTCTGTGTTGCACATGTATATTCCTTCATTTTTATACACCAGCCCCCAACAATCTGACACATAGTAGGAACATAATATATATTTACTGAATTAAGGTGGACGATAAAGAGAGCAGAATGAGAGGAGAGTGGTCATAAGCTAGCATTTGGAAACATGGGCTATAAGTGCTACAAAGTTTGTGAGCCAGTGGGAAATTTTATGTTTTAATTGAAATGTGGAAACTATCTAGTAGTCTTTATTAAAAGAATAAATAAAATAAATATAATCAAGCAATGATGGTAGTAATAGTATGTAGGCATCATATTTTTGTGGATAATAATAACTAATGCTAATATAGCTGTGCAAGATTTACAAAGTGCTTTATATCTGTGACCTTATTTGATTCTCACAATGGCCCTGTAATTTAGTAATTGCTGCTCTTATCTTAAATATCAGAGGTGAGACTTGAATTTAGCCCTTCCTAATTCCAGATCCACTACTCTATTTATCTGGTTACATCATTTTTGGTGTTTGGTTACAATAAATGAGACAAAGAAAACTCATAGTTAGTTTAGTTTCCCCAGAACAGGAAAGCCAGTTGAGGCATTTTAAAATCTTTACCCATTTGGCTTCAGTGTCTTGCTTATTTTTAAATCTTTACCTCCTGGTCTTTGAGTATTTCTACCTTCCTTTTTCTAGTCTTTTTTCTATGGTTTCCAGAACGTGTGTATATGTATGTGTATACACACATATATGTGCATATGTATATGTAGATATATTTATATATGAATACATATATGTATACACACATACACATATGCATGCTGAAAACATTTTAACACATACTGACACATACACTGAAATATATATTTCACCTTCACTCCCCCAGTGTCTAGTACAGGTCCTTTTACAAAATATGAAATAAATAACTATTTATTAAAAGAAATAAAATAAGAGCTGTGGGTTCTTTCTCTTGAAATTTTAGTTTAAGGTTGAAGCTGGTAATTGGCCTTGAACTTCAGAGATGTTTTATTCTAAGGAACTTAATAGATGTACCATAAAGGGACCTCCTCTCCTCTCCTCTCTTCTCCTCCCCTCCCCTCCCCTCCACTCCCCTCCCCTGTCCTTTTCTCTCCTCTCCTCTTCTGTCCTGTCATGTCCTGTCCTGTCCTCTCCCTGACTCATCATGGGCTAGTGTATGGGTTAATGTATGTTTATTGATCAATTGATACTAACTGTCTCATAGGATTGTTATGAGGCTTATATATAATAACATATACAACAGTATTTTGTAGATTTAAAACACTTTACTAATGTTATTATTATTCTTATAGAATTATCCTTTTACATCACAATCAGTCCTTGAATTGGATTCTTTTAATAAGGGCCTAACTAGGCCATTTGAAATAGTGGCAGGGAGGTGGTGGTGGGGAGGTGAGGTGGGAGTGGGGATTTACTAAGGGAGTAACACTGTTTCTGTTTGTTTATGGAATGAGAATGAATTTGCTTAAGGTTTCTTCCAACATAGTTCTGGTGATGTAAATAGACTCCTATGCTCAGAGCGCTCATGGGTTGTGTGCCCTGTGTTGTTGACCACTGGCTATTTCTAGGGGAAGAAAGGTGACCACATGCTGAAGAGATAATCATCTAGGTCACCCACTGCCTGGAACAGAAGAATGTAGAATGAGGTACTAAACATCTCTGTAGTTCTGTGGTCTTGGTAACTGCTTTCCTGGGGCCCTGCTCCTCTTTGAAGTGTCTTGTTCCAGTTTTTGACCATCTAGCATCTAAATAAAATTGGCTCTCTGATGAGATAAGTGACCTTTGAGAATCACTTTGTTTGAAGCTCTTGGTATCATATGAACCATTGGTCTATTGAAAAAACTTTAATTCTGAGTATGTAAAATAATTCCTAGACCCTTTCTAGCTTTACTGTTTACTGAAATTAGGAGAACAGCATGATATATTGGAAAAGAGGATTGACTTTGGAGTCAAAAGCATCTAAACTTTCATTTTTGATCTCTGCTCTGCTATCTACTTTCTATCGGCTAACCTTAGATGTCAATTTCCTTTGCTATTCTTCAATTTCCTCCTCTGTAAAATTGGGGTGTTGGACTACATGATTTCTATGTTCTTTTCTGGTCATAAATCCAGTGATCCTTAGAGCTAAATAGAGCTGGTAAGACAAAGCATCAACAAAAATTTGGGAGAAGATCCAGGATGTTATAGCAGATCCCATATGAAATTTTAGCTACTCTTAGTTTTAAATGTGTTTGTAAACAAATCACTCTGAAGATCACTTGATTTATTTTAATGTTCAATGACTAGGGAGGCAGGAAGAGTACTAGCCTCAAGGCCTTCAGTATTTAGAATAGCTTTAAGATTTTCTTGTTGTTCAGTCATTTTAGTAGTGTTCAATTCTTCATGACCCCATTTTTTGGGGGGGGGATTTCTTGGCAAGGTTACTGGAGTGGTTTGACATCTTCTTGTTTTGCAGATGAGGAAACTGAAGCAGAGTTAAGTGACTTGCCCAAGGTCACACAGCTGCTAAGCGTCTGAGGCTGGATTTGAGCTCATGAAGATTAGTCTTCCTCATTCCAAGCCTAGTTCTCTTTCCACTTTGCCTCCTAGCTGTCCTGTGCTTTAAGATTAGAATATTTACTGACTGTTTGACCTTAGACTAGTGCCCTAAATTTCTATAAATCTCAGTTTCCTCATCTGTTACAGTGGGATGATAATGCTTTAGGAATTTACTACACAGGATTGTGTTGAGAACCAAATTAAGCTCGGTAATCTGAAAATTTTTTTTATAATAATTGTAAGACACTAAATGCACAGAAGCTATTATTAATATCAGTAATAGGCAATCTAAGAGGAATGATTGTCAGTATACCATAATAAGAAAGTACCTGCAGAAATCTATTAGACTAATCACTCTTTTCAGAATCATAGCATCCCTTCTCGAGTATCAATAATAGCTAGTAGCATCTCGGTAGTATTTTAAAATTTGCAAAGTGTTTTACAAGCATCTCATTTTAAACTCACAATCCAGAAGGTAGATGATATTGCTATACTCATTTTACAAATAAGGAAACTGAAGCAGAGACCTGTTAAGTGACTTGCCCAGAGTCAGGGCTAATAAGTGTCTGAGGCAGGATTTGAATTCAGGTTCTCCTGACTCCAGGTCTGGCACGCTAACCATTACTCTGCCTATCTGCTCTGTATAGAGACAACATGGTTTGGTGTATTAAGTGCTAGAGAAATCTGGCTTTGAATCCTGCCTCTGACACTTATTGGTTATGTTACACTTTTCAAGTCACTTAAGTTCTCTGAGACTCTGTTTTCTCATCTATAAAATGGGGATAACCATATCTGTACCTCCCTCGAGAGATGATTGTCAGGAGCACATGACATAATATGTTTGCTCTGTTATGAATGTTAGCTAGCATTATCACTGAACCTGACACTGGTCTTCCCCTCTTGTATTTCCTAAGTGTTCTAGTTCCTACAGCTTGAATTCACTAAGAAATGCTTTTAAAATATCCCCATTGCTTACTTTGAAATTAGCCCAGAAGAGCAGATAGTAGTTCTATGACAAATCGCTAATGAGGGCTTGAGGAACAGCATGGAAACAATGGAAAATGCTATGGCCTTAGAATCAGGAAGCCCCAAGGTCAAGTCTTGCCTCTCACATACCCTGGGAAATAGGCCAGTATTTTTAGGCAACTCTCTTAAATTATTTAGAAGAATTATCAGTCTATATTGATGGAGGTGCCTACCAGGTAATTTCAGGTAAAGACCGGCCTTACTCTCTCCCAGGTCACCTTCCCCCCTCCTCAAAAAAAGAAAAAAGAGTCTGGGCTTAGCGTCCTCATTGAGGAAATACCTTCATTACAGAAGGGATAGGTTATTCAAGTCTTAATCAGAGCTGAATGCCTGTTAGAAAAGATTTAGAAATGCTTCCTTGGTTGTTTGCCAGATGACACTAATCTATTCCTTGAGGAAGACATGGCTGCCTGAGATGAGAACACTCTACAATGACCCAGTGTCTTTATTTTAAAGGGATTCCAATAACAAAGCACTAAAACGATACCCTTATGATTTTGTTTCACTAAATTGGTGTTTCCTTTTTATTTGTAAAAGCATTTTCCCACAGTGGTGAAGCAGACCTTTTCCTGTAGTTTATGTGGTGTATAACTTGGAATTGAATTCTATTGGTTTTTCACTAAATTTAGTTTCTAGTAATAATAATAATAATACCAACCACATTTATAGAGAACTTTAAGTTTTGAAAAGCACCTTACCCACATTATCTTATCTGTTCCTCCCAACAAGACTGTGAGATAGGTGATGTTATTATCTCAGTAATTTGGATGAGGAAACTGAGGCTCAGAGTGGTTATATGATTTACCCAGGGACCCAGAGCTGGTGAATATCTGACTGAGGCAGGATTCCAACCTAGGTCTATCTGATATCAGTTCAATTAAACAGATGAAAAGAACCTTGGGGATCATCCAGCCTGAGCCATTCACTATACAGGGGATCAGACTGAGGCCTGCAGAGGGGATATCACTTGCTCAAGGGAGCACAGATACTCAATATTCTCCTCTCTAGGATACCCTCATTATTCGTCCCCTCCTTTCTTGTCTTTGCTCTACTATGTCCATGTTCATTTAGTATATTTCCCATAGAATGTAAGATTCTCAAGGGCAGGCAATTTTCACTTTTTGTCTTCAAATCTCTAGCATTTAGCATAATATCTTCCATATAGTAGATGCTTAATTTTTTAATTATTACTTGAGGAAGAAAAGATACAGCAAGAAAATGAAGTTTTAGTACATTAATTTAAAGGAATTCAATAAGCATTTATTAAGTTATTATTACGTACAAGATACAGTTATAGGCCCTGGAGAAAGATACAAAGACAAAAATGAAACAGCCCCAGTACTCATTGAGCTTATATTCTACTCTAGGGAAAAAAAAGTCAATAATATAAAATATATACAAGATAAATACAATGTAATTAGAGGCGTGGGAACATTGAGAACACTAATAACTTTCCCGGAAGGTCAGATGAAAGAGGAAAATATGAGTAGGTATGCATAATATTGCTGGCAAGAACAGTCCCCCAAATCTGAAATGGTTTTAGAAAGAAATGTATTAGGACATTTGGTAGAGGAGAGTGAGATGGAAAGGAAGTGTGGCTCTGTCTCTGTCCAGGCTCTAGAAAGTTTATATCTTATAAGATTTAGACAAGGGTACCTGCACATGAACCATGCATACATAGGTAAGCAAAGTTGTCGAGAAGGCAACTTAAAAGCACTCTAGATGGAAATAGATGTGAGTAACTCTAGGAGGCAACTAGGTGGCACAGTGGATACAGGACCAGGTCTGGAATCAGGAAGGCTCATCTTCCTGAGTTCAAATCTGGCCTCAGACTCTTAACTAGCTGTGTGACCCTGAGCCAGTCACTTAACCTTGGTTGCCTCAGTTTCCTCATTTGTAAAATGAGCTGGGGAAGGAAATGGCAACTCACTCCAGCATCTTTGCCCAGAAAACCCCAAATAGGGTCATGAAGAAGTTGGACATGACTGAAAAACAATAGAACAACAACAATGACAACAAAACTATAAACATTAAAAAAATTTGGGTGAAGCTGAAACATAAGGGAACCAAAATACAAGCTTGGATGGAGCATCAAAAGTCCGAGTTGTGGTTACCCAAAATAGGAATGCTTTGGGTAGATCCAGGACCTGAGGGAACCCAAAATATCTTATAGCCATCTCCAGAATTCCTAGAGAGTTACTGGAGTCAGGCAGCATTCTGGATGGAGACAACCTTTAATCACATAAGGTTGGATTTAGGCAGTATAATAATTTTTCCCAAACAATATCATGTCATGTTTCTTATAGTATATTATACTTAGTATATTGAAACACAATAAAAAATTATGCTCGTGTTCCTTTTTAACAAATTTATATGTGGAAGGCTGTGAAGCATAATGGACAGTGTTGTATTTGGAATCAGAAAGACCTGAATTCAAATCTTGCCTCTGACATTTACTAGGCATATAAGATTATATGGTATAGTGGAGAAAGAGCTGGCCTCAGAGCCAGCTAGACTTGGGATTCAAGTCCTATCTGGGCAAGGTACTTAATGTCTCAGGCCAGTGGCATGTAGGCCAGTGGCATCAAACAGATAGAAATAGGGGCTATTTATCCATACATAAGGATCCTTGCAAGTCACAAAATATCTTAATTTTGAAACATAATATTATCTATGTCTCATTATATTTTTATTTATTTTGTTAAATATTTCCTAATTACATTTTGATCTGGTTCCTGCTCTCTGGAGTATTATTCTCTAAGCAACTCTTTTAAGATAAGAATTTTCAAAGAAGGGACTGACTTGCATTGGTAGAGAGAGTTTCCTCATCAGGGAGTGTCAATCCCTATGAAATGAAATCAGAGGGCCAATGCCTATCTCCTGTTCCCAATGCCGTTATTCCTGAGCTTCTCTGAGCCTCAGTTCCCTCGTCTATAAAAGAGATGACATTGTAGGCTTTGTGGGATGTTCAAGTGAGACGGGTGCGAATGGCTATGTATGTCCGTGATTTATAGACTGTACAGAACTTTTTATTTCTTGCTTATTTGGATTACTTCATGGAGCCATATTGTCTATTGGAAACTGTCACTAGAATTTCAGTTGTCTTTTTTACACCAGCTGTTTTTATTCATTTGATGACTCTGAAATTTGGCCCAGAAAACAAGGGAAAAACAGCTTTATAATAGCACATATTTCTATATGGTCTTAAGGTTGACAAAACACTTTTCTCACAATAACCCTGTGAGATAGATAGGATATAGATTATCATTCCCATTTCATAAGAGACGGAAATGAGAAAGTAACGTTGTCACTGACCTTGGTACTGTTGAAGCTAGACTCTAAACCCAGTTCTCTTGACCCCAAGTCCAGTTCTCTTTTCATTTAAATGCCTCTAATGTGACTATATAACAACTTAGAAGCTTTATTTCTTATTTTAAGGATTTTCTTTAGAGGCAAGGGTTTTTTTTGTGAAAAAGGAGGAAACTAGGTCATTCAGTGTGCTCTCACTTTGCTTGTTCTAAAGTCAGATGATTTCTTTCTTTTAGAGAAAAAAAAATCCCAGGATCAACTGCACACGACCTCTTGTCTAAGCTGAGGGTAGGAACTCTCCCATCTCTGTCATATCCCAGCCCTCTTCTTTCTGTATTTCAATTTAAAGATCTCAAGTCTATTTAACTCTTCAAATAATAGGAACTTAGGAGGGAGTTCTCTTGGCAGGGACTTGATTATGCCACTATGTTGGCATGAAGAGTGTGTGTGTGTAAATGTAGGTGCTGACACTGTCAGTGGATAGTTGGTCATCAGCGGCCCCTCCATCTCTGAAGCTTTATGTGGTCGTCTGTGGCTCAGCCAACCTGGTCAGAATGGGCGGAAGGAGAAGGGGTACCCTGACTAGTCCTTGTTGTTAGTACACCTGTGTTTTGCTCACAGCTGTTTGCTTCACATCAGGATTGCTGTTAGCAGTTATGAAACGTTTTCACACCACCCACCTACTAGCCACGGCTTTATAACATTTGTTGGCACTTACTGTTAGGGCTGGACTGCTTTTATTATTTTTTTAAAGGGACAGTAGGGCTTTTGGTGAAAGCCAAATTGGACAATGCTATGCTCAAAAACATTCCATTCCTCTTGTGTCCAAATTATCATTTTTGTTTGCTGTGATCTACAACCAAGATATGGCTAGAGCAAGGAAATTGTTTTATTTTCAAAACCAATTCTCCCTTCCTGTTTATCAATTTTTTAAAATGGACCATTATTCAACACATTGGTTTTTTCTGTGCCAGTGATGTTCAGCTCCCCCTGTCTCCCATTACACACTTCCCATGTTTTCTATGTTTATAACATTTCATCAGAAGGAATAGCTACTGGGTACTTTGGAGTCAAGACCATACTTCTGTACTTGACCTCGAAGGTCTATGATTTCATTAGTGTGGATACTTCCTCCATCAATGCTTGCTTCATCCTCTTTAGGCCTTCTTGGTAGATGATCTTCTTGATCATCTTGTGCCTGAAAAAGACATCACCTGGTAGTCATTTTTCTGTTGATAATTCTCCCCTCCACTTCACTGAGGGATGGTGGTAGTGGTGGGGGGTCTTTGTACTGTGGATACATAGTCTGCCGCTAGTCTCACTCTTGAAATCATTTCTTTGTTTGTCAGAGCATGCATTCTGTGAGCATATTAGAAATTTGAGAACCTTGGGTCATTTGTGTACCCCCAGGAGATACTAGTAAGTACCAGAGTGGGATGCCTAGATTAGTTGCTGATGAAGGTTTAGGACTGCCAGCATCTTCAGAGGTCATCTACTCCAACCCCCTCATTTTACAGATGAGAAACTGAGAATCATAGAGTTCAAGTGGCTTGTTCAAAGTCATAGAGATAGAAAGTAACAGTGCTAACCCAAGTCCTCTGACAGACTCCAATAATTTTTTTCTTCAACATGCCATCTGTCTAACTACCTCCTTTTATAGAAGAAGAAAGCAGAGAAGCTAATTGATTTTCACATGGCCACACATGTACTAAGTAGCAGAACTCAGGTCCTTTAGCTTCAAATCCCAATGTCTTTTCATTATTCTTATGAATAGTGAACAATGAACCATGGGTGGGGAGAAAGAAGCCTCTTCTTTCGATATCCTTCCATTTCCAGTGGATGAGAGCTCCACAGAAAGGGCAGAAAACTGTCTTATTCTGTTTCTAACAGTGGCCCTATTTGTTTTATAAAGGTTTTGCTGTATTTCTTTTAGAGATGGCAGCATCCAAATAATCTCTCCCTGTTTGTGCCTGTCTGTATACTTTTCCTTTTACATATTCTCCACTATAGCCTTCCTCAAAGGCTTAATAGTGTCATGGCAATAACCCTGGGTTTTTGAAAGCTATTCTAATGGAGTGCAAAGTCAGAAATATTCTTCCAAGGTGTAAAGGTTTTAGGTATGCCCTGGTGATGCGCTGTGTAACATCTGGCTAAATGATTGAAGAGAAGGTTATCACTAGTTGACTGTCCAGTAGCCAATGAGGTTTTTTGACAAGAGAAACATAAAAAGTAAAAAAGAGGGAAGGAATCCTCATGAAATCACAGTTTTCTTGATATATTGAAGAACTATAAATATATGATAAAATCAATCATTCATGTTTATAGAGTAGAGAATAAGTTACTTGAGGATAGTGACTGGTTCTCCTTCATCTTTAAGTCCCTGGTCCATAGCATAGTGCTTAACTATGCAGTTTAATAAATGTTTAATTAATTCGTTGAATAAATCATAAAGTGATAAAATGCCTTATTCATTATTTTATTTGATCCTCTCATCAATTTGCAAGCTAATCAGGAATAGTATTAACATCTCCCATATATAGATGAAGAAACTGAGGCCGCAGCCAAATCTTACTCAATTCCATATGTTTAATAGATGTCTGAGACAGGATTAGAATAAGGGTACATGGTTTCTGCCCCCCACCTCCCAACCCATTCCACATTGAGGAGAGTGTGCTCTGGGTTTCTCATTCTGCTGCACCACCAGAAATTAGAATGGTTTATATTTAGTTCAGGGAAGAGGGGAAAGGAAGACTCAGTATTAGAAATGGTTTCTTAGTTTTAGCTCAAAACCAGATCACTTCTGGTCAGGAGGACCCTTGCAGGGCCACTGTAGCTTTGTGGATAGTGAGTCAATTTTGGGAGTCATGAAGTATAAGAATCAAGTCCTATTTCTCTTACATGGCTGTGGGAAAACCACATAACCTCTTAGCAACTTTGACTAAGATTAAAAATAAGAAATGAGTCACTATCTCCATTGATGGAGCTTCTTACACAGATGAATTTATAAGTCTAGTACCTATATATTTGCCCCAGAAAGGGGTTGAATAAGCTTTGTCTTAGACTAAATAACCCTATACTATGACCCAAAACTCTTGGATTAACCCTAAAAATAAACCAGTATCTAAAGAGTCTTTCACATTAGAGTTAGGTTGGATAGTTGACCCTTTAAGCCTACTTTTTCTGGATTTGAACTCCAATGGCATGTTTATAATTAGATGGGATTTGGTAGGTGGAAGAACAAGGGGGTATATTTACTTCCTGTTGTGTCTCTTCTGAATTTAAGAATTGTTATGTAGTAGAAAGAGTACCTTACTAGGAATCTGGAGATCTGGGTTCTAATATTGATTCTGCCACTCAGTAGAACCAAGTTTTCAAATCTCTCTGTGTCTTGAATAGTCAGTGGATTCATGGTGCTGACTTTTGATGTATATCGCAAAATGTATTTGTACCTGTTAGAGTTATTTCTGTCAAGTATTTATTTATTATCAATAATATATGAGAGGAACTGGGAATTTAGAATTGAAAAGAGCCAAGATGATTATCCTGTCCTTTTGGAGCAAAACAAAACACGAGTTCCTCACATTTGACTCAGATATTCAAAGAAAGACTGTGCCAATATGGTGGTTATTGTATATAACTTTACATGGTGAAAAAAACCCACTGAATTTAGATTCAAGAGGTTCAAATTCTGATTCTACCATTATGGTGATAACCTGTGTGATCTTGTATAAATAATTTATCATCTTGGGGTCTCAATTGCCTTACTTGTAAATAAATAATTTCTATTAGATGATATTTATGTAGAAATCTATGATCCTGTGACTCTATTATGTCCTAGATCCTAAAGCTTTTCTCCCACAGACTAAACATCCAAAGTTCCTTCTTTGATGGTTTCTAGACCTACCATTATCCTGAGAAAGAAGAAGAGTAATTTTTCCAGGGACAACTGCTCCATACTTGCTTCAATAAGTTCCCCAAACTTACCTTTCAAGTTTAAACAGAAAATTGCAGCTGTTACTGGATATAGTTGTAAAATCATTTACCAGTAAAGGAGATGAGGGCAGTTAGATGGGAAGAAAAGCAAATGGGAAGCATTTGTTTTATAGTCTAATAGGCCTGCCCGTAATGGACAAAACAATGAGATAAAGTTAGACAAACACAATTTGGCTACACTCTAAGGTGTGGAGAGAATAATCCTTCCAACTCAGCAGTCTTCCATTACTCCCGAACACTAGAACATGAGGTGATTTGTCTTTCCCCATCTTGGAAGCTATTGTGGGAGCTCTTAAATTAGGAAGACAGCTGAATTTCTGAACTATGTACGGTTTTATCAGCTGGGTTGCACATCTCTTCAGGACAACAGCATGTGTCTCTTCTCTGAAAAGCAGGACAATGTGTTTGGACAACCCCTTGGCAAGAGTGAATAGCAGTGAGAAAACCAAACTTAAAGGAATCAAGTTAACAGAATTTGACAGTTGTGGAGTAGAACTCTTCCATACACTCACTATGAATAGCAAGGCTGCCCTGCTGTCAGGGAGTAAGAGTAAAACTTGACGTTTTTCTTCCCATTTGTTCTTTTATCATATCCTCCTGAATCTGCTGCCACCATGGTAGAAGCTTAGGAACAACATAAGGCCATAGCAAATAACTCATGCATGTTTGGGATATCATTCAATGAACTTAGTGAAATTGTGTTGGGGGAGTGGGAAATTTAAAATGAATCTTGATGATTATTAAAATCTTCTGAACAGTGTGCTGTAATGAACTAAATCATGATTTTAGTTATTATCCTAATGCAAAAGTGAGGCAATATGGTACTCAAGAAGTAACCAAATACAGTGAAGCGGGTGCTGGATTTGGAATCAGGAAGACATGGGTTTAAATCCTGCCTCTCATGCTTATTAGTTGTGACCACAGTCTTTGGAGCCTTATTTTCCTCATTTGTAAAAAGGGACAATGATATTTGTCAGACTTGCCTTAGCAGGTTCTTGTGATGCTCAAATGACATACAGAATTCCTTCTAACTTTAAAGTGCTTTCTATAAAGTTTGTTTCTGACAGGCCTTGATTTTCTTCCTTCTCTCTATCTCTCTGTCTCTGTCTCTCTCCCTGTCTCTCTTTTTCTCTCTGTCTCTCTCCCTGTCTCTCTTTTTCTCTCTGTCTCTGTCTTTCTCTTTTGTCCCCTCTCCTTTCTCTTCCCTCTCTCCCCCATCTTTTGGAAATATATGCTTTACATGGCTCAATGAGATATGTATATAGCCATGGTTATAATAATTTCTTGTGTTTATGTAGTTTGTTTTACTTCACTAGGGTTCTCCATTTCTTCCTTTTAGTATCATCTTGAGATTTACTCTTTTTCAAACTCTTTTACTCCAGTGGATATCTGATCTCATTGATGTTGGCACTGATGTGTACCTTAGCACCAATGATTCAGATCATAATCTACTATGCCTGTTTGCCCTATGTCATTCTAAACCTAACCTATTCCTTTTCCACAATGGACACGCTTAGAGGATTCCTTATATTCTCTTTATTCTTTTATGAGTGGAACATGGAGACTATTTCTTGGCTTTCTCTTATTCTTTTTATATGACTGGCTCATGCTGTTTTTTTTTCTTCTGGGAAGATGTATACGATAATCATACAGGTGGGAATGGCATGGAGGCATTACAATCTAAACTGGTAGAAGTACCTTCAGCGATTAGATCATGAATCCTCACACATATTGAAATACAAATAGCAGAATTATTTCATGTTGAGATACCAAACTAGACATTAAGATATATAGACTAATATGACAAATTTAATATGTATAATTAATACTAGGTAGAATTTTTAATACAAAGATAGAAGGGTATCATCAGAGTAACTGAATTCCCTTTGTTATTGGCCAAGAAAATAGTAATTTTTGTACTAGTATTATAGCATGGTGGAAAGAACATAGGACTGTGAGTCGAGAGTTCTAGTTCTCCTACTAACAGTAATACCTTGGGCAAATCTCTTCTCCAGATTGGATCTCAGTTTCCTACTCTACAAAATGAGCATTTCTCTAAATCTATTTAGGCATCTTGGAGTTCTGTAAAATATGAATAGGTGGGGTGGACAGGTGGCACAGTGAATAAGAGCGCTGGCCCTGGCGTCGGGAGACCCAGGATCGGTTCAGGCCTCAGATAGTTGGCACCCACACAGAAAATAATAACTGGCCATGTAACCTTGAGCAAGTTACTTAACCCCAATTGCTTTAAAAAATATGAATAGGTATAAAAGGTAAGAAAAATTTTCTATGCTAGTGATGCTTTTCCTGTACATATAATCTACAAGAGGCCTTTTCTGATCCTCCCAGTTACTAACACTTCTATTGAAATTGCTTTGTAAGAGTATTATAAAATGCAAAATGGATAATTTTGATTACATTAAATTGAAAAACTTCTGTACAAACAAAGCCAATGTAACCAAGATTAAGAGGGAAGTTGGAAATTGGGAAAGAATGTTTACAACCTATTTCTCTGATAAAGGCCTCATTTCTAAAATATACAGAGAATTAATTCAAATCTATAAGAATACAAGTCATTCCCCAATTGACAAATGGTCAAAGGATATGAACAGGCAGTTTTCAGAGGAAGAAATTAAAGATATCTATAAGCATATGAAAAAAAATGTTCTAAGTCACTATTGATTAGAGAAATGCAAATCAAAACAACTCGGAGGTACCACATCTCACCAGTCAGATTGGCTAAGATTACAAAACAGGAAAATGACAAATGCTGGAGAGTATGTGGAAAAATTGGAACACTAATGTATTGCTGGTGGAGTTGTGAATTGGTCCAACCATTCTGGAGAGCAATCTGGAATTATGCCCAAAGGGCTATAAATAATTTCATACCCTTAGACCCAGCAATACTACTTCTAAGGTTGTATCCCAAAGAAATCATAGAAGTGGGAGGAAGACCCATATGTACAAAAATATTTATAGCAGCTCTTTTTTGATGGCAAAGAATTGGAAATTAAGGGGGTACCTATCAATTGGGGAATGGCTGAATAAGTTGTGGTATATGAATATAATGGAATACTATTGTGCTATAAGAAATGAGGAGCAGAGGGACTTCATATTAACCTGGAGAGGCTTATGTACACTGATGCTGAGTGAGAATAGAACCAGGAGAAATTTGTACACAATTACAGACACAATGTATGTATGTGTGATGACCAACTTTGATAGACTGGACTCTTAGCAATGCAGAGTTATAAGCCAACCCCAAAAGACTCATAATGGAGAAAGATTTCTACATTCAGAGAAAGAACTAGAAAGAACTGAGTTTGGATCCAGATCGAAGCAAACTACTTGATGTTTTTCTTTTTCTTGTTTGGTTTTGTTTCCTCTTTCCCATTGTTCATTCCATCTGATACAATCCTTCTTTATAAACTAACTAATGTCTAATGTGAAGGTATTTGCAGATCTTATACTTGATTGTATGCTGTCATGTGGTGGCAGGAGGGGAGGCAGGGAGATAAAATTTGAAACTCAAGGAATTGTGGAACTGAATCTTGTAAACTAAAAGTAAACAAATCAATAAAGACCAAAAAATTAAAAAAAATTACTTTGTATCATTTGGTATTTTATTTGTATTTACTTACCTATGTATATATTATATTCCCATCCCCTCAGTAGAATAAAAGGTCCTTGAGATTATTTCATTTTATTCCTATATCTCCAGGACCCAGATAGTGGCTAATAAATGTATTAAATTGAAATCTCCATCCCTAATTCTGGGGTAATCTTTTAGTCTTAATTAATTATTAAATTTTGTATAATCTAAATATTTCTGTGCTTCAGTGGATCTATGAGCTCATTTATGTGATTATCCCCTCTGGTAGTACAGATTGCAACCCTTTCATGTCCTCCCATAAATCCTCCATGGCTGTCCACTCAACAGACCTATCTAGGTATTTTGACATAGTGTGTTTACTAATGCACTAATGTTCACTGATCACCACATGCTTTTGCTACATGACCCGCCCATCTCCTTTTCTGGTTATATATCTCTTTGATGATACATTTTCATAGCTTTTTTTGTGAAGTATTTGTCACTAGTAATAGGCTACAGATTATTTACCCTCACCAAATATCTCTTCTCTGCCCTTTGGGAAAACTAGCAAATTTTTCTTTCTCAGCCAAAATGCATCCATTTAAAACTCTTATTTTTTTCCCCACAACTCCCCATATGATAGAACTAATAGCTTATCAGAAGTTGTAATATACAGGGCGAAGCATCTTCATTTTGATAGGTTTCTTGCAGTAGATCACAGGTACTCTAGAAAAAGGGCTGGCTTATAAGTCAGAGATGCTGGGTTCAGATTCTGCCTCTACCATTTACCTCTTATGTAATCTTTGAAAAGTCACGTCCATTCTCTGAGCTTCAGTTCCCTCATCTATAAAATCAGGGAGCTAGAAGAGATGGACTTTTAGGATCCTCCTAGCTCTACTACTTCAAATATCTCTGCCTTCATCTATGTAGATAACTGTATCAACACCATTTGCAACCCTTCTTGTTGTTTGATTGTTTTTTAGTTTTGTTCGACTGTTTGTGACCCCATTTTGGGTTTTCTTGGCAAAGATACTGGAGTGGTTTGCCATTTCCTTCTCCAGTTTATTTTGCAGATGAGGAAACTGAGGCAAACAGGTTTAAGTGACTTACCCAGGGTCACATAGCTAGTAAATGTCTGGGGCCTGATTTGAACTTGTGAAGAGGAGTTTTTCTGGCACTCTATCCACTAAACAGCCCTTCTATGCCTAGATAAATCATCTTTATGACTTTTTGTGATGAAAATATTTTAGACCCCAATGACCAAATCTCTCCTGATGAAATGATATAAATTTAACTGAGCTGGTTCTCAGATGACAGACATGATCGTTGGCCAGGATCTCTTCTTAGTTTAAGCCTTTCCGGCTTTGTAAGACTTGCCAACACTTTGTGTTTCACTTAGATTGCCTTCAAAAACCCAGGATCACTTCCATGTCATGTTGAGGCATCTGAGGATTTTATGAATGCATCATCCCATTGAATAGAACTAATTCATAAAATATACTATGCATTTAAAAACTTATTGTGTATTTTTCCTTGAACTTCTGACAAAAATAAAGTTATGATGATTAATACTTTCCCTTTCCAATGTAAGTGTATTTCCCCTCTCTTTATTCCATGATGGGAATAAAAAGTCTTTCCATTTCCCTGCAAAACATAGTTATCACTATCTCGTGCCAAAGTTAAGGGCAAATCTCTGATTACAAATATTTTCAAGAAAATCAGACATAGGTTGTCATGAGTTTAGGCTGAGTTTTCAAATTATTAAAGTTCTGAATCTCTTCAATATTTGCAGAGGGTTTTATAAGAACTTTAGTAACCTCCTTTCCCCACTAAGTGAAGAAATCCTGGGATAGTGCAATTCCCCTGAGCTACCCAGCCAAGTAAGTTTTTTGGCAATGGCAAGGAATCTGAATATCATCTGGTCACCAATTCTCCAGGTGTTCTCGTCCTCCCCGCCCCACTCCCCCAACATGAATTATCACCTTGACTTTGTCAAGGCTCCCTGCTCCCTCCTCCACATACCTGGTCTTGCTTGATTCAGATAAGAACCCTATAGAAAACCACTGAGCTTTGCTGCCTGATTCCAACCAGGAACTCCAGCAGACTTGAACTGCTTCCACCTTCCCATGACTGCCTCCTCTTCTTGTATTTCCCTTCAATACAGTTTGTTTGCTTCATTTTCTCTTCACCAATTTCCCTTTTGTTTTGTTCTGTCAAAAGTAATCCTGACTCCTAACCAATACAATTTTCTTTTGAAAAATATCAGTCATTGACCAGGGCTGGGATTAATGGTGTTGGTATCCATCTCTACTTCTTATGGCATGGCTAGACTTGAACCCCCTACTTAGGGATGTTCTGGTAAATGTTTAAGAAATGGCTCTCCAAAAAGCATGACACATTATAAAGTTTCTGCAATATTGACATCTTCTCCAATACTTCCATAAGGTGAGACTAGTCACAAAACAATAAATCAAGTCCAGATTTGTAGCATTTGCTGATTTCCAAAGTATATATGCTCACATTGAAAATTTAACACTCAGCTCTCAGAAGTCAGTGGAGCTAATTGCTCAACCCTGACCCAACTTACTTCCCCCTTCTCCCTGACAGCAAGGCTATAACTACAGGGGCCTAACCTGAATTACATGCCCTTTGTACTCTTTTGTTATGGCCACTTGTGGCATATAAGGGAGATTTCTGCTTCTCTATACACTGTTCCCTGGAATCAGGGACTTCACTCAGATGCCATTAAAACAGGCTTCAAAGGTTTTTAAAAGAGCTTTCACATATAACATCTTATTGAATCCTTATAATGAACTTGTGAGGTTGATAATAGATTTACACCTAGAAGGGACCTCAGAGGTAATCTAGTTCAATTCCACCTTGTCTTTTTCTGACAGATGAGATAAACAAGGCCTAGAGAGATTAAGTGAGGTTGACCAAAGTCACACAGATAAAATAATAAAAGAGGTAGCATTTGAACTCAGGACCTCTGAATTAATATCCAGCATATGTTCCATTGTATTACATTCATAAGGTGGATATTATCTTCATTTCATAAACTGAGGAACTAAAAAGTGATTCAGTGTTTTAGCTGATGTCAAACAATTTAGGACATAAGGATTTTAATCTTGGAGGATGACTTAGGAGTCAATTAGTACAGCCATCTCATTTCATACATGAGAAAACTGAGGTCTAGACAGATTAAACAGCAAAGATTTAAACCAAGGTCTCCTGACTCAAAACTCTGTGTATGTGTGTATATTTACTATTGTGTACTATGAGCTAGTTAGTGGCAGACCTCATCCTTGAACTGAATCTCAGTCTCATCTTCTGAAAATTGTGCATTTACTTTCCTTCTATAATTCATAGGGTGGTTATGAGAAAATGGTTTATAAGAATTAATGTTGTATAGGAGTTTTAATTATTATTATTGAGTTGTTGCTAGGCAATTCTTTAAGATTATAAACTTCAGAACAGCTGCCAATATGAAAATAATTGGAGGGAATTTCATTGTTTAGAGTTCCCTACATCAGCAAAACACACAATGTACAGGATATCCCCAAAGTTTTAAGTTTCAGGAGCTTAAAACTGCACTAAGACTTTTGGGACACTATATTATTAGTCTGTGGTTTAAAAATACATCTTTTGCATCATAACTGATAAGGGGAAACCCAATAGTTTTTCAAATCAAACCCATTTTAGTTTGAATTCAATACAAAGGAATGTTTAATATAGTCTTGACATTTAAAAAGTTAAAGGGTTCGACCAAATGATTTTCTCTTCTAGGTCTTTTCTGGCTCTGATTCAGCAGCTTCTGTACAAAAGGCAAGATTCCTATGGCTGATTAGGCTGTTGCCATTGAAGCTGCCTAGTACCCTACTCAGAATTCAAGGCCAAAAAGGGTCCATTATTTGTGCTGTCGATTCTGCTACTTGGTATTCACACATCCCTAATGATCTTGGAAAGTATAATGTTTTCTAACAGCTGTAAAGACAAGAGATTCTAACATTCCTAACTATACATAATATCCATGAAATTACATTGAATAATGTAATGATGTGTTATGCTGCCATTAACACATTATGAATACCTAATTTGAAAGGTTAATGAAATTGACAAACACATGTATACTATGTGTATCATCAATACTAGTTAATGACAAATCTCTTGTTTTTATTTGTAAAATGATTGGGTTTGGAAAGAATTCATAATAGTAACTTTGTTTTTGTCAGAAGTTTGGAAAAAATGTGTAATATATTTTTGTTTTAATGGAGAGTGTAATTTTATGAGCTACTTATGTTTTAAGGGGCTAGACATTCAAATTTATCATTATAAAACACTTATTATTACTTAAAATTACCTTATTTTTTTGTCCTATTACTTCCATCCATGCACCCTTCACTGTAGCCTAATGGAATGCTCACCACTTCTCCAATATAGAGGCAGCTAGGTGGCTCGTAGATGGACTTCTGGGTCTGGAGTCAGGAAAATCTGTGTTCAAATCTAGTCTCAGACACTAATTAATTGTGTGATCATGGGAAAGTGACTTAACCTCTGTTTGCATTATTCCACTGGAAAAGGAACTAGCAAACAACTCTACTATATTTGCCAAGAAAACCCCATGGACAATATGGTCAAGAACATGGCCTTAGGAAGGGCTAATGGATTTGTTACAATAGAGAGAAAGAGAGAGAGAGATACATAGGACACTTAATAAGTGCTTAATATGTGTCAGTCACTGTGCTAAGAGCTATGAATACAAAAAAAAAAAAGAAAATAAGAGTCCTGGTTCTCAAAGAGTTTCTATTCTAATAGGAGAAGACAAAACATAAAGGGGAACCAGAAAGAGGGGAGGGAAGGAGGAAGGAGGGCACCCAGTCAAGGGCAGTAAAACTAATGTAGAGATAGAGTAGCCATAAGGAGACCATTTATGTGCTTGGAAAGAGCAGTTTCAGTTGAGTCATAGGGATGCCAGATTATAAGAATTTGAGGAGTGACTGAGGGGTGAGAAAGTTGGGGACAACTACTATAGACAGACTTTTTAACATCAGATAAAGTCCAATCCCCTCTTCCAATTTTTTTAACACAGATGTTATACTTGACCTTCTCCCCTACCACCAGTCTTCTCTAAATATACACAGTTTCTTCAATTGATCCCATCCTCATGCGACATGATCATAGTCTTTTACCTCTCTGCTTATTCCTCTTTGCATGCTGTCTAGTCTATCAATACTCTTTCTGAAGTGTGGCACTCAGAAATGAATATGAATTCCAAGATATTGGTTTGGCCTGACTGAGGCAGAGCATAATGATACTATCACTTTTTTTTTTTAAAAAGAACATCATCTGTTTGAATTATACTCCCTAATTCTTGTCCTGTACATGATAGATGAAATAGTTCAAATACCAGTTCCATATAATGTTGAAAAATTCATTTAATCTTTCTAGATCTCCATTCCCCATTTGTAAAATTAATCACTCTAATTAGATTACTCCCAAATTCTCTTCCACACCTAGAGCTTATGATCCATATGTAGTCTATGACTATTAGAATTTATCCTCCTCCTTGTCCTCCTTCTCCATCTCCTACTCTTCTTTCTCCTCCCCCTTCTCCTTCTTTCCCCTCATACTGATAGACATAGCAGTTGTAACATATTATGTTTTTCCAACATGGGCTGACTTGCTTCTCCCTGTAGTGGAGGAACAAAAAGAATGAGAGAGTATGATTCAGAGAAATATACAATTAATAATTAAGACTGTGAATGGGATGAACTCACCCAGAAAATGGAAGAGGATAGAATGTATTAGAAAGCAGAATCCAACATGGTATTTACAAGAAAAACACCTGAGACATGAATACTCATGCACAGTTAAAATAAAGAATTTAAACAAAATCTATCAGGGTTCAGCTGAATTCAACAAAGGCAGGGGAAACAATAACAAAGTCTCACTAATAAATGCAGAAAAGCAGTAGCATTAAACAAGTTCCTAAATGAAAAACAATGAAATGAAATTGTATACAAGGGAATATAGAAGAAAGCAATTTCTTTAAATGTAATGTCAATGATACTATATACCAAGATTTTTTGGATGCAACCAAAGCAATCCTTAGGAGAAAATTTACCTTTCCAAGTACTTTCATCAACAAGGGTGAAAGAACAGACCATGTTGGGCATTCAACAAAAACAATAATAAAACAAAACCATTTAAAACAATTAAACATCAAAATAAAATTCCTCAGAATCAAAACAGGGAATTAATGAAACTGAAGGCAATGATTGAATTAGTAAATAAATGTAGGAACTGTTTTTTAAACCATAGACAATTAGCTAATTTAATTAAAAAGAAGAAAACCAAATTACTAGTATGAATATTTTTTTTTAAAAAAAAGAACAACTGAACAACAACAAATGAAGAAGAAATAAAGAATATGATTAGGGGGTCGGCTAGGTGGCATAGTGAATAGAGCACCAGCCCTGGAGTCAGGAGGTCCTAAGTTCAAATCTGGCCTCAGTCACTTAACACAAAAACTAGCCATGTGACCTTAGGCAAGTCACTTAACCCCAATTGCCCTCCAAAAAAAAAAAGAATATGATTAGAATCTATTTTGCCCAACTATACACGTAATTGAAACTGATGACTCTTATGAAAAAGCTGAATGTTTACAAAAATATAAAATACCCAGAATGGCAAAAAAAGAATTTATTAACTCATTAAAATTGGAAAAGTCATAAATTAACTTCCAAAGAAGGGGGAAAACTTGGAGCCAGGTGGATTTACAAGTAATTTGTATCAAATTTGCAAAGAATGATTAATTCCAATATATAATAAACTGCTTCAAAAAATAGCAAAAGAAGGAATTCTACCAAATTCCTTCTGTGATACAAGTACTGTCTTAATATATAAACCAGAGAGAATCAAAACAGAAAAAGGAAACTATAGACCAATATCCCTAATGACCACCAATGTGAAAATTTTAAATAAAATGTTAACAAAGATCCTACAATAACTTATCATAGAGATTATACACTACAATGAGATTGGATTTATACCAGGAATGCAAAGTTGCTTTATTATTAGGAAAACTATAAACATAATTGACAGAATTAATAAAAGGACAATAAAAATGATCATGCAAAAAGATGCAGAAAGAACTTTCAACAAAATGTAACATTCCTTTTTAAAATACTACAAAACATTGAGAGAAGTGGATCTTTTCTTAATGTAGTAAATGGTATATTTATATTACCTAGAGCCAGTACTATATGTAATGAGGATAAACTGCAGTTCTTACCAATATGATCAGGGGTAAAGCAAGGACCACATACCAAAATAAACTCCAAAAAGATTAATGACTTAGATATAAAAGGTTACATTGTAAACAAACTAGAGAAGCAAAGAAGTTTCTTTGCATATTTATGGATATGAGAGAAGTAGAAGGGAAGATCACAGAAGGTAAAATGTATAATTTTGATTACATAAAGCTAAAATTATTTTGAAGAAATCAATGTAACTATAATTAGAATGGAAATGGTTAACTGAGAAATATTTTTGTAGCAAAATTTTCTGATAAATATCTCATTTCCATGATGTATAAAATTGATTTAAATTGATTAAATCAGAATTCAATTAAATTTAAATTGATAAGATCAGAAACAATTTGCCAATTAATAAATGGTAAAAGGATATGAACAGTCAATGGAAGAAATCCAAACTTTTTATTGCCATATAAAAAAACTCCAAATCACTAATAATTAGAGAATTATGTATTAAAGTAACTTTGAGATTCCACATCATACCCATCTTACTGGCAAAACTGACAAAAAAAAGTAAAGTCAGGGTGCTGTGGGAAAGCAGGAATATTGGTGCACATTTGGTGGAGCTATAAATTTATAAGCCATTCTGGAAAGCAATTTGGAACTATGATCTCAAAGTTACTAAGACGTGCATACCCTTTGATGTAGAGATACCATAACTAGGCTCATACTACAAAGAGATCAAAGAAGAAGCATAAGGTCCTCTATATACAAAAATATTTCTAGCAGCTCTTTTTGTCATGATAAAGAATTCACCACTAAGAGGATTCCCATCAGTTGAAGAATGGCTTAACCAATGATGGTATGTGGATGTAATGGAATATATTGTGTTATTAGAGTTGAAGAAAGAAATGCCTTCAAAGAAACCTGGAAAGATTTGCATGATCTGGTACAGAGTGAAATGAGCAGAGCTAGAAGAATAATACAATATCAACAGAAAACCAAACAATATTGAAAGACTTAATTAAGAACCCAATGATCAACCATTATTCCATAGAACCAATGGTCAAAAATGCTACCCATATTCTGACAAAGAGGAGATGGACTAGTTTGCATAACAGAATACACGTTTTTGAACATGGTCAATATTGCATTATGTTTGGGTTGACTACACTTATTTTTATGAGGATTCTGTCTTCATTGTCTCGCATCTCCCCTTCTCCCTTTACTATGAATGTGGAGAAATGTAAAGGAGAAAAAAATAAATTATTTATTATAATAAATTAACTATTGAAAAAATAAAGTTTACATAGTTATTCAATGGCTGAAGTGAGAGTGAAATCTAGAATTCCTAAATCTTTCAATGTTCTTTCTGGTATGCTGTTTTCCAGTCTTGAAAGTACTCTGTATGAAAGGACATGAATTCACTTTTAAAAACTAAGTTATACAGGCTATATTCTTCAGTCAAATGAATTCTGATTATTAAGATATTAAAATAAAACATCATCCCTACCAAAAAGAATCCCCACAATCTTTGAGAAGGTAGCAACATATATTACATATCAATTACATTTATAGAGATTAACTCATAAATATAACCTTACTACTTGTTTCTTTTTGATTATGGAACACGTTATAGGTAGTATCTCATTTAATTTTGACCTTGTAAAAAGGATAGGACAGGAATTATCCTCATTTTTTCATATGAAGGTACTGAGGGTCAGAATTGGAATTATTGGATCAAGTCACATGACTCTAATGACTTTAACTTAGGTCATATACTCAAATGATTTATCCAATTATGGCATCAAAGAGATCATGTAAATTGAGTGCCAGAGAATTTCAGGTACTTGCTTAAAGTCAAATACTTACTAAGTATCAGAATGAGGTAGTAGAAAGGACTTTGTCAAGGCAGAAAGCACAAACACCTGTGTGGCCATGGACAAATCATTTAACCTTTTTGAGGCTATTTCCCATAGTTATAATTTCTATACTCTGTGATTTGAACATGATTCTTCTTATTCCTTATTCACTTATACCATGGCTGATGCTCACTAAACTGTATCTTCTGCTTGTAAGTTTAACATTCTTTCTGTTCTATGACTGACTCACAACATGGTAATCTGAATTAGTAGTCACCAAATCCAATGGGCCTTTTGAAATCTATATTGATTTAACTCAAACGAAAAGAACCAGGCTATAGGGAGAAACATATTTTCCTCATTGTTTGGGAGACTGGTCTAGTAGGCAGCGGGCAGCCATCTTAACTAGATTTGATGTGATAGTCAGGACCTGGCAAACACCTTTCTGACACAACAGCCATGCCAATCTCCACTTTTATTACATGTCTTGAGCAATATTATTTGTAGAGACATTCATTGCAAACTCTCAGATCCTGAATGCTTCAGTTTTGTTTTTTCTGCCCCACAAGTCAATGCTGGTTTGGAAGGCCCTGTCATGCTGATGACAATGTAGTATCTTGAGCAAATTGCAGAGGCCATGATACATAGTTACAGGCTGTGCTGAAAAGGATTTCAGCAAGTAGGTTGACACTGAAGGACAAATTTTGGTTTGCTGGGGAGGAAGTCATATCTTTGGATATGATGTTTAGTGCTTGGTGGATGGAAGCCAGTATGGGTGAAGAGCTGAGCCAGTTTATGAAGATGATATTAAAACTCCAAGTGCTAGAATGTGTCTTCAGGTTCTCAAGGCTAGTGAAACACAAGGAAAAGGTTGATTCTGGTTTCAAAAAGTACTTTGGCTCATGAAGCCAAATTCACAGGTGGCAAAATCCTCTCTGTTTCCCTCTTTCCTGTCTAATAAAGACTATGGGAAAACAGTGGGCAACCTGATATTCTGAGTCATAAAGTTATTTGGAAGTATTTTGAAATTTTGATTTGCTTGCAATGTACTTTTCCATATTTATATTGGTCCTAGGCCTCTAATATAGCCATGAAGGAGCAAGATTGACATAAATCTTAAAAAATCTGATGAAATCTATTTACCTGTTGACAAGGGCCTACATTACCAAAAATATTTTCTATGGAACAGAATTTAATTCAGTAAATATTTGTTAAATGCCTACTGCTTTGCTCAGTACTGATGATTAAAAGATGGTAAACAACATAGGTCTTTCCCTCAAAGAGGTTGCATTCTAATAGAGGTGATGGTGATATGTACAAAAACAATTATGATCCAAGGTAGAATGTGACAGGGGCAAAGGAGACCCAAGTTAACGGCAATGAAAACTTTGAGAGGGATAGAAAAATCACTTGTACATGAACAGGAGATAATAATAATAACACATTTCTATAGTGCTCTAAGTTTTATATCATGAAAGATAATGACACCTAGGAAGGTGTCCCTGAAGGAAGAGAATGATTTTTAACAAGCCAGGGGTAGATCCCGTCTGTGGGAAAGGTCTTTACAAAATGTAGAATGAAAACATAAAAGTTCAGAGAATATAGTCACATCTTATGACATATTCCTTATATTTACTGTTTCCATATTCCACTTATGACACTTTAAATCATTTCCCAAACCAACATTCATTCATTTGATACATATGTATTAAATGACTCCTATGCACAAGCCCTTGTGGTAGGCACTGGGCAAAATTGACTGACTAGTCCCTGCCATATGTGACCATAATAATTATATGGAAAAATAGGGTGATTATCATGGTGTATAGACTATGGCAAAAGAATAAGAGAGATTGATGAAGATACTATGAAAATTCAAAGGAGACAGAGATCGCAACTGACTGATGTATTTATATGTGTGCATGTCTGATTTTCTCGATCCCAACATGCAACCCCAGCATGTGAATTAGAGCTCATCCTAAATATCTGTGATCTCCCTGTGTGTCATCTCTATTTCTCCATCACTGAACAAACATCATTTCTGATTCTATCTTTGGGACTGTATCTGAGTTGAAAACATACTAATTTTCTTGACATCATCCCTAACAGATTCCTTAATTAATACATTGATGCCATCAATAATGTGATTCACCTTTGATTCTGAAACTGGTTATAGGTGTACTCCTAATACCATTGTGGGAAAACAACTTGAACATTCAGCTAATAGATGTTAAATCCACTGGTACAAATAGAGAAAACATTAATTCCAATGACATTGACACCAGCAACAGGGATCAAGAAAATTCTAGTGTAGAGTAAGGGCTAATCTGTTGAAAGAAAGACCAGCTGCCCAGTTTCTTAGGAACTACTTTAATTTTTAGAAATGTTTGGTGAGAATTCTTTAAACAAAGACTGAAGACACTCCCCCCCTCCCAACATCACAGGTTATAAATAATTCTACAAAACTTTTCCTGACCCTTGTAGCCCACAATGATTTATTCATTCTTTGAATTACCATAGAACTGAGAGTTTATATTATACAGTTTGGATACCTAGAATCATAATCACACGCTCTTACAACTCACTGGGACTTTAAATACAATCAAGGCCAAATCTCTAATTTTACAAATAAAGAAACTATGGCTCACAGAGGTTATATGACTTATTCAAGATTATAGAGTAAGTTAATGGCAAAGCTGGAACCAGAGGCCAGGTTTCTTGACTCCTTGTACACTATTTGTTCCCTTCTCACACTTGTGGTTTCTCTTTGTCTCTCGTGGATCACTGTTTTATCTACTCAAATAGATTCTAATCTCATTGAGTACAGTGGAAAGAATTGTCTCATATACTTCTTTTGTATTCCCCCTCCCCCTCCCCCCCCAGTTTTTATTGAGGCAACTAGATGGGCTAGTGGATAGAACACCTGGCTTGGAGGCATGAAGACACCTCTCCCTGAGTTCAAATCTGGTCTCAGACCTTACTATGTGTGACTTAATCCTGTTTAAGTCACTTAATCCTGTTTGCCTTAGTTTCCTCATATATAAAATGAGCTGGAGGAGGAAATGGCAAATCACTCTAATATCTTTTCCCAAGAAAACCCAAATGAGATCATGAAGGGTCAGACATGACTGAAAAATGAGTGAACAAGTAATTTTTCTTTCAGTTGTGAACACAGCATCTACTTTGTAAAAGACAATTTGATTGAAATACAAAATAATCATGTTTATATTTAATAATATTGTTTTTAATTATCTATGGTACATTTAATAATAATATAACTTCCAGTTTTATGTCTCTTGACATTTTAAACATTATTGTGCCTTATCTGAAATTATGATTGCAACTCCTACCTTTTTAGTTAATTAAAACATAATGGATTATGTTCTGTGCTATAATATTCCCTTCACATGTGTCTTTATATTTTAGACTTTCTTCTTATGAATAATAAAACATTGTTTAAATCCAATTTTCCATTCTTTTTATTGAGGATTTTGGTTCTTTCGCATTTAAGGTAAAATTGTAAAGGTTCAGAAGCAGAGTCAAGATGGCAGAGTAGAAACAGGACTTCTGCTGGGCTCTGGCTCCCACCACCTCCAATTCATGTAAAAGGCAACTCTGAACAAACTTTGGAGCTAGAGAACCCACAAAATGACACAGAGAAGCTAATCTCCCACTGAGGACAGCCTGGCAGGCTGGTGGGGAGCAGCCAGTGCAGCACTCTGCGAGTCAAATGTAGCCCTGCACTAGCCAGAGGTTTTAGCCCCAGGGTGGGCCTGATCAGCCACCAGCTGGAGGAACTTCAGGTCATCAGCAGCTGTGGCAGTTTCCAGAATTATCAACCCATAGACGCTAAGGACAAAGTGAGAGGTCAGTGCAGTTTGGACTTTGGGATCCAGTAGTTTGGGAGTGCATCTGCCTTTATCCCCTGGAGAGAGAAGCCGCTGAGGTGCTGTGGCCATGAAGCTACCACCACCTTGCAGCTTCAGCTCCTGGCCTGCGTACTGTAGGGGGACCAAGCAACCAGTCTGAGGGGTTATTGCTCCTGCTTTAACCTGCTTGGATCTGGATTGTGGTCTAGAGTGGAGGACCTGGGGTGTGTGACCAGCTTGCTGGAGCATGTGGAAGCTTCAGAGAGGGCACCCAACTAATACCTTCGACAGCTGAGAAAATCCCAGCATTTGGTACGAAGCTCCCCTGTCTGGTAGCAGAGTCCTACTGTGGCAAAAAGCCCAAAAGTCAAATAATTGAGCAGCAACATGAGTAAATGAGGGAAGCAAAGCAAACAGAGGAATCCAACATTAGACTCTTATTTTGGGGACAAAAAGGATCAAAGCATGGAACAGGAGGAAGACAGTGAGGTCAGAACTCCTGCACCAAAACTTCCAAGAAATATATGAATTGGTTATAGGCCATAGAGGAGCTTAAAAAGGATTTTGAAAACCAAATAAGAGAAGTGGAGAAAAAACTGGGGAGAGAAATGAGAATGATGCAAGAAAATTATGAAATGAGAGTCAACAACCTGACTGAAGAAAATAACACCTTAAAAAATAAAGTAACTCAAATGGCAAGAGAGGCTCAAAAAGGTAGTGAGGAGAAGAATACCTCACAAAGCTGAATTTGCCAGATGGAAAAAGAATCTCAAAGGCTCACTGAAGAGAATAATTCCTTCATAATTAGATTGGAGCAAATGGAAGTTAGTGACTTTATGAGAAATCAAGATACTATTAAAGAGATCCAAACAAATGAAAAAATAGAAGGCAATGTGAAATATCTCATTGGGAAAACCACTGAACTGGAAAATAGATTCAGGAGAGATAATTTAAAAATTATTGGACTACCTGAGAGCCATGATGAAAAAAAGAACCTAGAAATCATCCTTCAAGAAATTATCAAGGAAAACTGTCCTGATGTTTTAGAACCAGAGGGCAAAATAGAGGTTGAAAGAATCCACTGATCACCTCCTGAAAAAGATCCCAAAAAGAAAACTCCTAAGAATATTATAGCCAGTTTCCAGAATTCCCAGATGTAAGGGTTATGGGATTTAAAGATCTTCCATGCCCCATGGATGTGCTGACATAGCAGAGCAAGAGAAAGCGGAAAGCGAGAGAAAGTGAAAGCCGAGCCAGCGGTCCTGCGGTTTGCTGACATAGCAGGAAGGGGCGGAGCAAGAGAAAGCGGAAAGCGAGAGAAAGTGAAAGCCGAGCTAGCGGTCCTGCGGTGGCTGGCGGCGGTTGGTGGTGGTTGCCACGGCGGCGGCAGCAGCAGAGGCAGTGGCAACGCGAAGCCTTTTTTTTTTTTTTTTTGAGTTAGGACTGCTAAGGACTTTCTGCTAAGGACTCCTGCTGAGGACTGCCAGGGGCCGGAGCTGCTGGGAGCGCGCTGGGTGGTTGCTGTGAGTGGGGAGAGGAGGACCTTTGCCTGAGGTAGCCTGTTCTGTTTTAAAGGCTTGAAAATGTGGGTGCTTTCTACTTTATCTACCTGTGCCAATGTCATAACTACTCTGATGGCTTTCACTTTCTGGTTTTGGGACTCAGTCTTTTGGTATCTTAATAAATTTTCTAGTTTATTTCCCCAAATGGCAAACCTGATGTATTTTGTGATGGATAATTATATCAGCATATTTGTAATCTCTATAGGCATTGTGAATATGGCATTGCTGATACACCAGATCAAGGAGAAAATATTACACACAGCCAGGAAGAACAATTTGAATATTGTGGAAACACAATCAGGCTAAAACAGGATCTGGAAGCTTCTACACTGAGGGATCGAAGGGCTTGGAATATGATATTCCAGAGGGCAAAGGATGTGGGATTAAAACCAAGAATCACCTACCCAGCAAAACTGAGAGTCATGTTTCAGGGGAAAATGTGGTCATTCAGTGGAATAGAGGATTTCAAGCATTCTTGATGAAAAAACCAGAATTGAATAGAAAATTTGACATTGAGATACAAGAAGCAAGAGAAGCACGAGAAGGTAAACAGGGAAAAGAAATCATAAGGAACTTATCAAAGTTGAACTATTTACATTCCTACATGGAAAAACAATAATTGTAACTGATAAAACTTTTCTCAATATGAGAATAATTGAAGGGAATAGAAATGTGTGTGTGTGTGTATATATATATATATATATATATATACACACACATATGTCTATATAGGGAGGTATGTGGGCATATGAATACATATGTGAATGTGTGTATATATGTGTACGGGTATACATAGCTAGAGGGCACAGGACCAGTTTAATGGGAAGGAATGATACTTAAAAGGTGAAATTAAGAGGTGAGAGAGGAATACAATGAGAGGAGATAGGGAGAGACAGATTGGGGTAAACTATCTCATATAGAAGAGTTAAGGGAAAATGGTTACAATGGAAGGGAAGAACAGGAAGTCAAAAGGGAATGGGTCAACCTTATTTTCATTTAATTTGGCTCAGGGAGGGAATAACATACACACTAAATAGGGTATTTTACCCTGAAGGAGAGTAGAGGGGAAGGGGATGAGAGGGGGGATGACGGAGGGAAGGACAGGCTGAGGGGCAGGGAAATTAGAAGTGCCCACTTTTGAAAAAGGACAGGATCAAAGTAGAGAATAGAACAAGTAGAAGGTGGGATAGGAGGGAGGGAAATATAGTCAGTCTTTTACAATATATCCACTATGGAAATGTTTTGCAAAGCTACACATGTACAACCTATATTGAATTGCTTATCTTCCCAGTAAGGGTGGGTGACAAGGGAGGAAGGGAATGAATCTGGAATTCAAAGTTTTAAAATCAAATGTTAAAAAAAATATAATATATATATATACACACATACATATACACATATATATATATATATATACACACACCATTATCAATCTTATTTTACATGTAAATGGGAAATAAGATATACAGGCACTGGGGCATAGAGATCCACCATGCCCTACTGGAAAGTTGGAGTTGGTATGGGAGAAGATATGGGAGAGAGCAGATTGGAGGAGGGGATATCCAGTAGGATGGCTATATTGGAGTGGTGGGTAGGGGAAAAATGGAGAGAAAATTTGTAACTCAAAATCTTGTGGAAACAAATGATGTAAACTAGAAGTTAATAAAGCATTTGATAAAATAGTAAAAATAAACAAGCAAATAAAGGTAAAAAAAGAAAAATAAATAAAAATTTAAAAAATTGTAAAGTTTCTGATTTATTCCATTTGATATTTGTTTTTATGTTTTTAAATATATTTCTGTATACACATGTAATTAGCAACTGATGGTTATGGGTGATGTGGTAGAGGACAGATTCAAAGATCACTCTGAAGTATGAATTTGTATGATTTTGAGGCTGGTGGGCCCCTCAACAGGTATAGAGAAGGTAGAGGAGGGCTATGTTTAGTGGGGAAAATAATAAGGTTTCTTTTAGGACATGTTGAGATTGATATGTCTACAGAACATTGAGGGGAGAAAAAGGCAGATAGTTGTTCACCAAGGACTGAATTTCAGGAGGCAAATTTGCGATTTCTATACAGATAAATACCAAATTTTGAATCTATAACTCTTAACTCTGTTATATTACAGATCTATGTCTCCAAATGTCTGCAACAGAGGTGTCATTGGCCTACAACACTCCTTAACATGACTCAAATGAGATGAAAATATCTTTGGGAAATATTTCACAAAAAAGATAAAAAATACAGCCAAATCTCCCTCTCTCTCTCTCTCTCTCTCTCTCTCTCTCTGTATGTGTACATATGCATATATGTATACATACAGACATACACACACACACACACACACACATATATATATATAATTACATTTTAAAACTAAGTTAATATGCAGCCCTTGAGGGCCCTTATTTACAATTTAGTGACCCTTATTTTTATTTGAGTCTGACACCTCTGGTCTATAAGACATCTCCCCCTAAATGTCCTACTGACATGTCAAACTTGGAAATTGAATGCATAGCTCAGGAGAGAATTAAGACATAGACATGAGTTTGAAGTCATTTGCATAGAGATAAAGTCTTAGGTATGGATGATATTGCCAAGGAGAGAATATAGGAAAGGAGTAGAAGAGGGTCATGGACAGAACCATGATAAATATACCATTATCAAGAAGAGAAAGAAGAGCCAGTAAAGCATAGATAAATAATTCTGCCATCAAGGGCCTTATAGTCTGGTATAATAGATAGCATAGCAGAAAGAACACTGGACTTGGAAGTATTTGGAAGACCTGGGTTTGAGTCCTCAATGACTAATTCTGTGACCTTAGGCAAGTGATCGAACTTCTCTGTGGTATTTTTAAAAACTATATAAGGAAGCATAGTGCCAATGCAATATTCACAGCACAAACAGTCATGATAAATATAAGTGCATAGTGCTTGATCACAAAATATAAAAGACTCTTCATATTGAAGACAGAAGCAAAACATTTATTTAGATGCCAGAAAACTGAATCCCAAAACCAGTAAGCCAATTCTTGTCATAGTAGCAAAGAAGTTAACAAGCCACAACAGCACAGAGAGCTATAGCATCCTTTAGCCTTCCCATTAACCAACACAGGACAAATATTTACTCACAAGCCTGTGTGTCTCCCTCTCCTGCCAAACTTCTAGCTTGCTCTGACTCCCAGTTTCCTGTGGGCTCTGCTGCACTCTTCAGCAAGCTCCTCCCACCACAGGCTCTATGTGAGTACATTCAGCCTATTAGGGGACAGAGTATATTTTCAAAGCAGGGAAGGTCTTCAAATTCCCTTAGGCTTATTAAGGGGCAGAGAAGATCTTCAAATTCCCATTACCATTACAGAAGGCTAAAAATACTTTTTACCAGTGAACTCATGACATGCTGAAGATGAAATAGAAAAATTTATGTAAAACACTTAATAAACTACTAACATAATATACACTCTAATATATATACTATATACTAGTATGTGTATATAAATATCTAGCTCTGTATAGTACATCTATACATATGCATATGTATAGATATACTGCACTATGGAATCCAATTAAATCATTTAAAACTTTTTGTAAACAGTCAAGTACCATATTCATTTCACCTATGACTATTAGGAATCTGTTATTTTATGAGGACATTCTTATGAAATAAGGGTAAATAACTCCATTTTATAATGACAAAGTTGTGACTGGGGGAAGTAAAATTGATCTTTAATAATTGAGAAGTCAGTAATAATGTTCTTCAGCTGCTCCACAATTAAAAAAAAAGTATTCAGATTATGTTTGAAAGAAGCAGCATGGCTGGCCACAACTGTGCTAAAGTATACTGCAATTGTAGTAGTGCTGGGGTGGCAGGAAAAGGGGTGGGGAAATCTTGCATAATTATCTAGGATATTTAAGGTGGAAGAAGGATAGTTAAGACTATCAATAGATAACAGGCTTATTTCACCAAGTCACCAAACCTTTAGAGGTTTCAGTATTGGCATCTGTTGTTTGTTGTCAATCCATAATCCTTTCCTTTCAAAGAGGACCAATGACATCATGGGGTGATGTCTTGCCTTCCAGAGCCTCTCATCATGTTCATTAGATAGCTCTGGAGTATTATAGACTTGCCAAGGGTCAAACAGCTAATAAGTGAGGTAGAATTTGAATTTAGATCTTCCTGCCTTGAAGTCCAGTGTTCTAGAAATCTGTGACAGTAGATGACAAGGTCCGGCAGATCCGTTAAACTTAAAAGGCTTTGGGGGCAGCCTTGGTGACAGAGCCTATGTCTCATCTGAGAATCAGCCAGGATGAACTCAAGGGAAGTTCTTCACCAGGGAGCTGGCCATCAGCTGACTTGGTTTGGTCACAGCAGCTCAATAAGCTGTCTCTGAAGGTGTGGAGGAGTTGTGATCCAGGAATAGCACATATGTGGGTAAAATCACAAAATACACAGGATTAAAAAAAGAGCTATCCTCCTCAGCATTTACAGAAGGTTCAACAATATTTGTTGAATGAGTGAGGGCTTAAATTAAACTTATTTTGGTACTTCAGGGACCTGTTATTTTAACAGTATAGGCAATCCCTCCAGAATTTAGCGGATGGTCTTTGAGAGTTTCTGTGGCCAAACAAATTTACTACCCTGCAGCCAAGTTGATAATGAGCCTCTCTGAATTTAGCTAGGCTAGTCCTCAGATCACATTCATATACTATGTTACTGGTTCCATATTAGAAGGTTTTCCTGCTGGGTAGAACTTGCTAGGACTTGTACTTGCCTGGTAAAACTTCTGAGAAGCCAGGATCACCTCTGACAAGACATTAAATTGGGATATTAGTGGGGGGAAAATTAATGATGTATTACAATTAGCAATTAAAAGTAGCAGAGCTAAATCTAAGCATTCAAGAACCAGAGTTCTTCAGGCATTCTTTAAAAAAAAAGTTCTGGGGTCCATCAAAATAAAAAAAATTTTTTTGCAAGTGTATTTAAATATAATTGGTTTCCTTTTAATCCTAGCATTTTATTTTCTTTATTTGAAAACATTATTTTGAGAAGGTCTCCTTAGTCTTGACCAGATTGTTAAAAGAGTACATGCAAAATAAAATGCTGAAGAACCCCTTTTTAGATGTTTCCCTAGACATGGTAGAGATCTCTCATTATTTGAAATATGAATAGATATAGGACATATTCTATTTAAGACAGAGAGCTTGAATAGGATCACAGGATTTAGAACTGGAAAAGGGTCTTAGACATCATTTAGTCCAAATCCTTCATTTTACAGAGGAAACTAAGACCCAGAGAGAGGAAATGATTCACCCAAAGCCTTCTGGGGAGAAAGCAGAGAGTGGGGATTTGAATCTATATCCCATGTCTACAAATTCAGGGATCTTTCCATCTTTTATACTATGAATGAAAATAACTCATCCAACTTCATGTGAAATCTCTGCAAATCAAAGAAACTTCAGCTCTAAGAACTACTCTGGGCAGAAGGTTAGACATGGAAATGAAATATTTTAGGTGGAATTAGCAGGAAAATCCCAATATTGTCCCCTCAAGTTCTTTCTTCTTGTCTCAATTGCAAATCAATCTCTTCTATTATTCATTGTGTGTCTGAGAATCTCTGCCTCAAAAATCTCTTGAATAAAGTAAGATGATTCCTTTAAAAATATATTCAGAGCTTGGGATTCTAAGGCATCTCACATAAATACTTTTTTTTTTTTTGTTAACCATTTGCCTTCACTGAAAATCACCAGCTTTAATCAGTCCTTCTAAGTGGTGATGAAATGCTATCAGGAGTCTGGAGAGATTGTCAGTGACAGGTGACAGGGGTTTTCTAATGACATTAGGTCTCTGGAAGAAGAGGGCTACAGTTTTATTGGGAAATAATCGGATCTGTTGTTTGCATTTGTAGCTGCTATCACTCTCTGATCGCTCATTCCCTGGGAGTCTCATTTGTAAATAATTACTTGACAGAAAGAGAGCTGGCTGGAAAATTCAGAATGCTGAGGTGAAGCCAGGCCGGGGAGAACAGACTTTATACTGAAAGGGCAAGTGCCCAATGGCTCCAATCGCAATTTTTCATCTCTCAGCAGTTAGTGCCTAATAAGGTCCCTAGTTAGAGAATCATACTCTCAAGTTCCTGGAATAGGCGGACATACTTAGCTAGTCATTAGTGGTACTGCTCTGTGCAGCTGGGTTTTTCAGACTGCTGATAAAATACTTTGCCTTTTTTCCTTTTTTTCCCCTCTCTTTTCTTTCTTTAAAAAAAAAATGCCTTTCCCTTTTTTTACCCAGAGGGTGGTAGAGAGGTCCAGTTATATCCTCTGGCAAGTAATGAATCCTTGTCATGGTGTGGTACTGGGAAGAGGTCTTGTTCTGAGACATAACTAGGAATTTTTATTTTTAGGGCAAATATTGCACAAATTGTGTTTGGAGCAAGTGAAAGTCTTGAGTTGAGAGAGGAGAAGTGGGACGTTGCTTTTGGTGGTGGTGGTGTGTATGTGTGTGTGTGTGTGTGTGTGTGTGTGTGTGTGTGTGTGTGTGTGT